>NW_026609890.1:0-339224 GCF_029499605.1 Hyla sarda | reverse complement strand
TAGATTGCACTCATGTCAGCAACTCCATATACATTTTTTTTTCTTCATGCTTCTTTCTTCATCCTTTTTTCTTTCTGTCATTCAGACTTTCATTCATTCGATCTCTCTCACTCACTTGCTTTAACTCATTTGTTCTCACTCACTCACTCACTCACTCAATCACTCACTCACTCATTCACTCTCACTCACTCTCACTCTCTCACTCACTCGCTCACTAAGTCAGTCTCTCTCTCTCTCTCTCTCTTTTTCTTTTTATATATATTTTTTTCCGTCTTCTTCTTCTTCTTCTTCTTCTTCAGACCCTGTCATAGCACTAATGCCTTTCCAATACCACCAGCAGATGGAGACACTCCATTGCAACATTGGTTGTGAGCAGCAGTTTCTAAAAACAAATGCCTCATGGCGGATTTCCCATCCATCAATGGATGGTAAATTTTGTTTTTATCATTCACTGACCACAGATACCAATGCATGGTCAAGCAACAGCAATGACACACCCTTGTGTATAGGCATGAGACCCTCACGTCATTTAACAGGATTCAGCACCACCCACAAGACAGCTACCTGTCATGTCATGTCAAACCTGCACAGGTGTGCTAGATTATTATTATTTAGTTTTATTTTATTTTTTTACACCAATCAGTGTGCAAACATGGTCATTAAAACGCTAAATGAATAGACGTTCATAAACCAGTCAGTGCAACTCATCATTTTGGTCTCCAATTCTCAAACTCAAATTCTCACCCACGGAGGATTAAATGAGAATCTTTCTTGTTTAACACTGGAATGGGGTGGTGCACTGTTCACTACCCGAATATACTGCCACATCGGGTCAATGCATAGGGCGACAGAAGCAAGCTTCCAAATCAGCTCCCTTTCTCAAAAATCCATTTAATTTATGGTCCCCAGATAGGGAACGTATGTATCAGTATGTGCTCACAAGTCACCCAAGTGCAAGTATTCACACAAAAAAAAACGTGCCTCAGGATGCGATCTGTCGCAAGATCCTTTCTTTTTTTACACTTGATCTAAGCCAAAAGGCCTAGAGGGGATAACCGGGAAAGGGGTGGACCCAACCATGTCCCCTTCATGAGCACTCACATTACTCATAGGAATGGAAGGAAGGCTGGCAGCCAACCAGCCTCCCATACACTCTCTGGGTGGGTGGCAGTCAGCCACCCATACATACATACAGCACAGGCTAAACCCACATCATCACTTAAAAAAAGGACAGGCGACCATTGCACTCTGATGGAGCATTTAGCAATGCAATCCATAGCCTGGCTTTTGCCTGAACCCCCATCACTCCTCCTCTTGCATATAAGACAATATTTCAGATCTGCATATGAAAACAACACGCCTACCTTTGTTGCACATAGCTGCCTGCCTGTCTCTAGTTACCCCACTGGCTGTAGCTGCGTCCCTTCCGACATGGAATAACACCAACTGTAACGATAAACTGAAAATTAACAGTATAAACCTGCATCATTTTGGACTCTGGTATTTGCTGAATCCGGGTGACCTGACAATCGATGGTGGTGCCGCTGGTGATTCTGGCCTTCTTGGAATCTGTTGGGCCTATGTGTTAGCTCACACATCACTTGGGTATCCATGGTAACTACCACAACATGGTCATCTGCAGTTTACATCTAGCCCGTGGCATTGAATGGCATTTTAAAAGTGCTAAGGGTCCTGGTGCAATAATCCTCCCATGAGGATCAGCCTCAACGGCTTTGTAGATTGCACTCATGTCAGCAACTCCATATACATTTTTTTTTCTTCATGCTTCTTTCTTCATCCTTTTTTCTTTCTGTCATTCAGACTTTCATTCATTCGATCTCTCTCACTCACTTGCTTTAACTCATTTGTTCTCACTCACTCACTCACTCACTCAATCACTCACTCACTCATTCACTCTCACTCACTCTCACTCTCTCACTCACTCGCTCACTAAGTCAGTCTCTCTCTCTCTCTCTCTCTTTTTCTTTTTATATATATTTTTTTCCGTCTTCTTCTTCTTCTTCTTCTTCTTCTTCTTCAGACCCTGTCATAGCACTAATGCCTTTCCAATACCACCAGCAGATGGAGACACTCCATTGCAACATTGGTTGTGAGCAGCAGTTTCTAAAAACAAATGCCTCATGGCGGATTTCCCATCCATCAATGGATGGTAAATTTTGTTTTTATCATTCACTGACCACAGATACCAATGCATGGTCAAGCAACAGCAATGACACACCCTTGTGTATAGGCATGAGACCCTCACGTCATTTAACAGGATTCAGCACCACCCACAAGACAGCTACCTGTCATGTCATGTCAAACCTGCACAGGTGTGCTAGATTATTATTATTTAGTTTTATCTTATTTTTTTACACCAATCAGTGTGCAAACATGGTCATTAAAACGCTAAATGAATAGACGTTCATAAACCAGTCAGTGCAACTCATCATTTTGGTCTCCAATTCTCAAACTCAAATTCTCACCCACGGAGGATTAAATGAGAATCTTTCTTGTTTAACACTGGAATGGGGTGGTGCACTGTTCACTACCCGAATATACTGCCACATCGGGTCAATGCATAGGGCGACAGAAGCAAGCTTCCAAATCAGCTCCCTTTCTCAAAAATCCATTTAATTTATGGTCCCCAGATAGGGAACGTATGTATCAGTATGTGCTCACAAGTCACCCAAGTGCAAGTATTCACACAAAAAAAAAACGTGCCTCAGGATGCGATCTGTCGCAAGATCCTTTCTTTTTTTACACTTGATCTAAGCCAAAAGGCCTAGAGGGGATAACCGGGAAAGGGGTGGACCCAACCATGTCCCCTTCATGAGCACTCACATTACTCATAGGAATGGAAGGAAGGCTGGCAGCCAACCAGCCTCCCATACACTCTCTGGGTGGGTGGCAGTCAGCCACCCATACATACATACAGCACAGGCTAAACCCACATCATCACTTAAAAAAAGGACAGGCGACCATTGCACTCTGATGGAGCATTTAGCAATGCAATCCATAGCCTGGCTTTTGCCTGAACCCCCATCACTCCTCCTCTTGCATATAAGACAATATTTCAGATCTGCATATGAAAACAACACGCCTACCTTTGTTGCACATAGCTGCCTGCCTGTCTCTAGTTACCCCACTGGCTGTAGCTGCGTCCCTTCCGACATGGAATAACACCAACTGTAACGATAAACTGAAAATTAACAGTATAAACCTGCATCATTTTGGACTCTGGTATTTGCTGAATCCGGGTGACCTGACAATCGATGGTGGTGCCGCTGGTGATTCTGGCCTTCTTGGAATCTGTTGGGCCTATGTGTTAGCTCACACATCACTTGGGTATCCATGGTAACTACCACAACATGGTCATCTGCAGTTTACATCTAGCCCGTGGCATTGAATGGCATTTTAAAAGTGCTAAGGGTCCTGGTGCAATAATCCTCCCATGAGGATCAGCCTCAACGGCTTTGTAGATTGCACTCATGTCAGCAACTCCATATACATTTTTTTTTCTTCATGCTTCTTTCTTCATCCTTTTTTCTTTCTGTCATTCAGACTTTCATTCATTCGATCTCTCTCACTCACTTGCTTTAACTCATTTGTTCTCACTCACTCACTCACTCAATCACTCACTCACTCATTCACTCTCACTCACTCTCACTCTCTCACTCACTCGCTCACTAAGTCAGTCTCTCTCTCTCTCTCTCTTTTTCTTTTTATATATATTTTTTTCCGTCTTCTTCTTCTTCTTCTTCTTCTTCTTCTTCTTCAGACCCTGTCATAGCACTAATGCCTTTCCAATACCACCAGCAGATGGAGACACTCCATTGCAACATTGGTTGTGAGCAGCAGTTTCTAAAAACAAATGCCTCATGGCGGATTTCCCATCCATCAATGGATGGTAAATTTTGTTTTTATCATTCACTGACCACAGATACCAATGCATGGTCAAGCAACAGCAATGACACACCCTTGTGTATAGGCATGAGACCCTCACGTCATTTAACAGGATTCAGCACCACCCACAAGACAGCTACCTGTCATGTCATGTCAAACCTGCACAGGTGTGCTAGATTATTATTATTTAGTTTTATTTTATTTTTTTACACCAATCAGTGTGCAAACATGGTCATTAAAACGCTAAATGAATAGACGTTCATAAACCAGTCAGTGCAACTCATCATTTTGGTCTCCAATTCTCAAACTCAAATTCTCACCCACGGAGGATTAAATGAGAATCTTTCTTGTTTAACACTGGAATGGGGTGGTGCACTGTTCACTACCCGAATATACTGCCACATCGGGTCAATGCATAGGGCGACAGAAGCAAGCTTCCAAATCAGCTCCCTTTCTCAAAAATCCATTTAATTTATGGTCCCCAGATAGGGAACGTATGTATCAGTATGTGCTCACAAGTCACCCAAGTGCAAGTATTCACACAAAAAAAAACGTGCCTCAGGATGCGATCTGTCGCAAGATCCTTTCTTTTTTTACACTTGATCTAAGCCAAAAGGCCTAGAGGGGATAACCGGGAAAGGGGTGGACCCAACCATGTCCCCTTCATGAGCACTCACATTACTCATAGGAATGGAAGGAAGGCTGGCAGCCAACCAGCCTCCCATACACTCTCTGGGTGGGTGGCAGTCAGCCACCCATACATACATACAGCACAGGCTAAACCCACATCATCACTTAAAAAAAGGACAGGCGACCATTGCACTCTGATGGAGCATTTAGCAATGCAATCCATAGCCTGGCTTTTGCCTGAACCCCCATCACTCCTCCTCTTGCATATAAGACAATATTTCAGATCTGCATATGAAAACAACACGCCTACCTTTGTTGCACATAGCTGCCTGCCTGTCTCTAGTTACCCCACTGGCTGTAGCTGCGTCCCTTCCGACATGGAATAACACCAACTGTAACGATAAACTGAAAATTAACAGTATAAACCTGCATCATTTTGGACTCTGGTATTTGCTGAATCCGGGTGACCTGACAATCGATGGTGGTGCCGCTGGTGATTCTGGCCTTCTTGGAATCTGTTGGGCCTATGTGTTAGCTCACACATCACTTGGGTATCCATGGTAACTACCACAACATGGTCATCTGCAGTTTACATCTAGCCCGTGGCATTGAATGGCATTTTAAAAGTGCTAAGGGTCCTGGTGCAATAATCCTCCCATGAGGATCAGCCTCAACGGCTTTGTAGATTGCACTCATGTCAGCAACTCCATATACATTTTTTTTTCTTCATGCTTCTTTCTTCATCCTTTTTTCTTTCTGTCATTCAGACTTTCATTCATTCGATCTCTCTCACTCACTTGCTTTAACTCATTTGTTCTCACTCACTCACTCACTCACTCAATCACTCACTCACTCATTCACTCTCACTCACTCTCACTCTCTCACTCACTCGCTCACTAAGTCAGTCTCTCTCTCTCTCTCTCTCTTTTTCTTTTTATATATATTTTTTTCCGTCTTCTTCTTCTTCTTCTTCTTCTTCTTCTTCAGACCCTGTCATAGCACTAATGCCTTTCCAATACCACCAGCAGATGGAGACACTCCATTGCAACATTGGTTGTGAGCAGCAGTTTCTAAAAACAAATGCCTCATGGCGGATTTCCCATCCATCAATGGATGGTAAATTTTGTTTTTATCATTCACTGACCACAGATACCAATGCATGGTCAAGCAACAGCAATGACACACCCTTGTGTATAGGCATGAGACCCTCACGTCATTTAACAGGATTCAGCACCACCCACAAGACAGCTACCTGTCATGTCATGTCAAACCTGCACAGGTGTGCTAGATTATTATTATTTAGTTTTATTTTATTTTTTTACACCAATCAGTGTGCAAACATGGTCATTAAAACGCTAAATGAATAGACGTTCATAAACCAGTCAGTGCAACTCATCATTTTGGTCTCCAATTCTCAAACTCAAATTCTCACCCACGGAGGATTAAATGAGAATCTTTCTTGTTTAACACTGGAATGGGGTGGTGCACTGTTCACTACCCGAATATACTGCCACATCGGGTCAATGCATAGGGCGACAGAAGCAAGCTTCCAAATCAGCTCCCTTTCTCAAAAATCCATTTAATTTATGGTCCCCAGATAGGGAACGTATGTATCAGTATGTGCTCACAAGTCACCCAAGTGCAAGTATTCACACAAAAAAAAACGTGCCTCAGGATGCGATCTGTCGCAAGATCCTTTCTTTTTTTACACTTGATCTAAGCCAAAAGGCCTAGAGGGGATAACCGGGAAAGGGGTGGACCCAACCATGTCCCCTTCATGAGCACTCACATTACTCATAGGAATGGAAGGAAGGCTGGCAGCCAACCAGCCTCCCATACACTCTCTGGGTGGGTGGCAGTCAGCCACCCATACATACATACAGCACAGGCTAAACCCACATCATCACTTAAAAAAAGGACAGGCGACCATTGCACTCTGATGGAGCATTTAGCAATGCAATCCATAGCCTGGCTTTTGCCTGAACCCCCATCACTCCTCCTCTTGCATATAAGACAATATTTCAGATCTGCATATGAAAACAACACGCCTACCTTTGTTGCACATAGCTGCCTGCCTGTCTCTAGTTACCCCACTGGCTGTAGCTGCGTCCCTTCCGACATGGAATAACACCAACTGTAACGATAAACTGAAAATTAACAGTATAAACCTGCATCATTTTGGACTCTGGTATTTGCTGAATCCGGGTGACCTGACAATCGATGGTGGTGCCGCTGGTGATTCTGGCCTTCTTGGAATCTGTTGGGCCTATGTGTTAGCTCACACATCACTTGGGTATCCATGGTAACTACCACAACATGGTCATCTGCAGTTTACATCTAGCCCGTGGCATTGAATGGCATTTTAAAAGTGCTAAGGGTCCTGGTGCAATAATCCTCCCATGAGGATCAGCCTCAACGGCTTTGTAGATTGCACTCATGTCAGCAACTCCATATACATTTTTTTTTCTTCATGCTTCTTTCTTCATCCTTTTTTCTTTCTGTCATTCAGACTTTCATTCATTCGATCTCTCTCACTCACTTGCTTTAACTCATTTGTTCTCACTCACTCACTCACTCACTCAATCACTCACTCACTCATTCACTCTCACTCACTCTCACTCTCTCACTCACTCGCTCACTAAGTCAGTCTCTCTCTCTCTCTCTCTCTTTTTCTTTTTATATATATTTTTTTCCGTCTTCTTCTTCTTCTTCTTCAGACCCTGTCATAGCACTAATGCCTTTCCAATACCACCAGCAGATGGAGACACTCCATTGCAACATTGGTTGTGAGCAGCAGTTTCTAAAAACAAATGCCTCATGGCGGATTTCCCATCCATCAATGGATGGTAAATTTTGTTTTTATCATTCACTGACCACAGATACCAATGCATGGTCAAGCAACAGCAATGACACACCCTTGTGTATAGGCATGAGACCCTCACGTCATTTAACAGGATTCAGCACCACCCACAAGACAGCTACCTGTCATGTCATGTCAAACCTGCACAGGTGTGCTAGATTATTATTATTTAGTTTTATTTTATTTTTTTACACCAATCAGTGTGCAAACATGGTCATTAAAACGCTAAATGAATAGACGTTCATAAACCAGTCAGTGCAACTCATCATTTTGGTCTCCAATTCTCAAACTCAAATTCTCACCCACGGAGGATTAAATGAGAATCTTTCTTGTTTAACACTGGAATGGGGTGGTGCACTGTTCACTACCCGAATATACTGCCACATCGGGTCAATGCATAGGGCGACAGAAGCAAGCTTCCAAATCAGCTCCCTTTCTCAAAAATCCATTTAATTTATGGTCCCCAGATAGGGAACGTATGTATCAGTATGTGCTCACAAGTCACCCAAGTGCAAGTATTCACACAAAAAAAAACGTGCCTCAGGATGCGATCTGTCGCAAGATCCTTTCTTTTTTTACACTTGATCTAAGCCAAAAGGCCTAGAGGGGATAACCGGGAAAGGGGTGGACCCAACCATGTCCCCTTCATGAGCACTCACATTACTCATAGGAATGGAAGGAAGGCTGGCAGCCAACCAGCCTCCCATACACTCTCTGGGTGGGTGGCAGTCAGCCACCCATACATACATACAGCACAGGCTAAACCCACATCATCACTTAAAAAAAGGACAGGCGACCATTGCACTCTGATGGAGCATTTAGCAATGCAATCCATAGCCTGGCTTTTGCCTGAACCCCCATCACTCCTCCTCTTGCATATAAGACAATATTTCAGATCTGCATATGAAAACAACACGCCTACCTTTGTTGCACATAGCTGCCTGCCTGTCTCTAGTTACCCCACTGGCTGTAGCTGCGTCCCTTCCGACATGGAATAACACCAACTGTAACGATAAACTGAAAATTAACAGTATAAACCTGCATCATTTTGGACTCTGGTATTTGCTGAATCCGGGTGACCTGACAATCGATGGTGGTGCCGCTGGTGATTCTGGCCTTCTTGGAATCTGTTGGGCCTATGTGTTAGCTCACACATCACTTGGGTATCCATGGTAACTACCACAACATGGTCATCTGCAGTTTACATCTAGCCCGTGGCATTGAATGGCATTTTAAAAGTGCTAAGGGTCCTGGTGCAATAATCCTCCCATGAGGATCAGCCTCAACGGCTTTGTAGATTGCACTCATGTCAGCAACTCCATATACATTTTTTTTTCTTCATGCTTCTTTCTTCATCCTTTTTTCTTTCTGTCATTCAGACTTTCATTCATTCGATCTCTCTCACTCACTTGCTTTAACTCATTTGTTCTCACTCACTCACTCACTCACTCAATCACTCACTCACTCATTCACTCTCACTCACTCTCACTCTCTCACTCACTCGCTCACTAAGTCAGTCTCTCTCTCTCTCTCTCTCTTTTTCTTTTTATATATATTTTTTTCCGTCTTCTTCTTCTTCTTCTTCTTCAGACCCTGTCATAGCACTAATGCCTTTCCAATACCACCAGCAGATGGAGACACTCCATTGCAACATTGGTTGTGAGCAGCAGTTTCTAAAAACAAATGCCTCATGGCGGATTTCCCATCCATCAATGGATGGTAAATTTTGTTTTTATCATTCACTGACCACAGATACCAATGCATGGTCAAGCAACAGCAATGACACACCCTTGTGTATAGGCATGAGACCCTCACGTCATTTAACAGGATTCAGCACCACCCACAAGACAGCTACCTGTCATGTCATGTCAAACCTGCACAGGTGTGCTAGATTATTATTATTTAGTTTTATTTTATTTTTTTACACCAATCAGTGTGCAAACATGGTCATTAAAACGCTAAATGAATAGACGTTCATAAACCAGTCAGTGCAACTCATCATTTTGGTCTCCAATTCTCAAACTCAAATTCTCACCCACGGAGGATTAAATGAGAATCTTTCTTGTTTAACACTGGAATGGGGTGGTGCACTGTTCACTACCCGAATATACTGCCACATCGGGTCAATGCATAGGGCGACAGAAGCAAGCTTCCAAATCAGCTCCCTTTCTCAAAAATCCATTTAATTTATGGTCCCCAGATAGGGAACGTATGTATCAGTATGTGCTCACAAGTCACCCAAGTGCAAGTATTCACACAAAAAAAAACGTGCCTCAGGATGCGATCTGTCGCAAGATCCTTTCTTTTTTTACACTTGATCTAAGCCAAAAGGCCTAGAGGGGATAACCGGGAAAGGGGTGGACCCAACCATGTCCCCTTCATGAGCACTCACATTACTCATAGGAATGGAAGGAAGGCTGGCAGCCAACCAGCCTCCCATACACTCTCTGGGTGGGTGGCAGTCAGCCACCCATACATACATACAGCACAGGCTAAACCCACATCATCACTTAAAAAAAGGACAGGCGACCATTGCACTCTGATGGAGCATTTAGCAATGCAATCCATAGCCTGGCTTTTGCCTGAACCCCCATCACTCCTCCTCTTGCATATAAGACAATATTTCAGATCTGCATATGAAAACAACACGCCTACCTTTGTTGCACATAGCTGCCTGCCTGTCTCTAGTTACCCCACTGGCTGTAGCTGCGTCCCTTCCGACATGGAATAACACCAACTGTAACGATAAACTGAAAATTAACAGTATAAACCTGCATCATTTTGGACTCTGGTATTTGCTGAATCCGGGTGACCTGACAATCGATGGTGGTGCCGCTGGTGATTCTGGCCTTCTTGGAATCTGTTGGGCCTATGTGTTAGCTCACACATCACTTGGGTATCCATGGTAACTACCACAACATGGTCATCTGCAGTTTACATCTAGCCCGTGGCATTGAATGGCATTTTAAAAGTGCTAAGGGTCCTGGTGCAATAATCCTCCCATGAGGATCAGCCTCAACGGCTTTGTAGATTGCACTCATGTCAGCAACTCCATATACATTTTTTTTTCTTCATGCTTCTTTCTTCATCCTTTTTTCTTTCTGTCATTCAGACTTTCATTCATTCGATCTCTCTCACTCACTTGCTTTAACTCATTTGTTCTCACTCACTCACTCACTCACTCAATCACTCACTCACTCATTCACTCTCACTCACTCTCACTCTCTCACTCACTCGCTCACTAAGTCAGTCTCTCTCTCTCTCTCTTTTTCTTTTTATATATATTTTTTTCCGTCTTCTTCTTCTTCTTCTTCTTCTTCTTCTTCAGACCCTGTCATAGCACTAATGCCTTTCCAATACCACCAGCAGATGGAGACACTCCATTGCAACATTGGTTGTGAGCAGCAGTTTCTAAAAACAAATGCCTCATGGCGGATTTCCCATCCATCAATGGATGGTAAATTTTGTTTTTATCATTCACTGACCACAGATACCAATGCATGGTCAAGCAACAGCAATGACACACCCTTGTGTATAGGCATGAGACCCTCACGTCATTTAACAGGATTCAGCACCACCCACAAGACAGCTACCTGTCATGTCATGTCAAACCTGCACAGGTGTGCTAGATTATTATTATTTAGTTTTATTTTATTTTTTTACACCAATCAGTGTGCAAACATGGTCATTAAAACGCTAAATGAATAGACGTTCATAAACCAGTCAGTGCAACTCATCATTTTGGTCTCCAATTCTCAAACTCAAATTCTCACCCACGGAGGATTAAATGAGAATCTTTCTTGTTTAACACTGGAATGGGGTGGTGCACTGTTCACTACCCGAATATACTGCCACATCGGGTCAATGCATAGGGCGACAGAAGCAAGCTTCCAAATCAGCTCCCTTTCTCAAAAATCCATTTAATTTATGGTCCCCAGATAGGGAACGTATGTATCAGTATGTGCTCACAAGTCACCCAAGTGCAAGTATTCACACAAAAAAAAACGTGCCTCAGGATGCGATCTGTCGCAAGATCCTTTCTTTTTTTACACTTGATCTAAGCCAAAAGGCCTAGAGGGGATAACCGGGAAAGGGGTGGACCCAACCATGTCCCCTTCATGAGCACTCACATTACTCATAGGAATGGAAGGAAGGCTGGCAGCCAACCAGCCTCCCATACACTCTCTGGGTGGGTGGCAGTCAGCCACCCATACATACATACAGCACAGGCTAAACCCACATCATCACTTAAAAAAAGGACAGGCGACCATTGCACTCTGATGGAGCATTTAGCAATGCAATCCATAGCCTGGCTTTTGCCTGAACCCCCATCACTCCTCCTCTTGCATATAAGACAATATTTCAGATCTGCATATGAAAACAACACGCCTACCTTTGTTGCACATAGCTGCCTGCCTGTCTCTAGTTACCCCACTGGCTGTAGCTGCGTCCCTTCCGACATGGAATAACACCAACTGTAACGATAAACTGAAAATTAACAGTATAAACCTGCATCATTTTGGACTCTGGTATTTGCTGAATCCGGGTGACCTGACAATCGATGGTGGTGCCGCTGGTGATTCTGGCCTTCTTGGAATCTGTTGGGCCTATGTGTTAGCTCACACATCACTTGGGTATCCATGGTAACTACCACAACATGGTCATCTGCAGTTTACATCTAGCCCGTGGCATTGAATGGCATTTTAAAAGTGCTAAGGGTCCTGGTGCAATAATCCTCCCATGAGGATCAGCCTCAACGGCTTTGTAGATTGCACTCATGTCAGCAACTCCATATACATTTTTTTTTCTTCATGCTTCTTTCTTCATCCTTTTTTCTTTCTGTCATTCAGACTTTCATTCATTCGATCTCTCTCACTCACTTGCTTTAACTCATTTGTTCTCACTCACTCACTCACTCAATCACTCACTCACTCATTCACTCTCACTCACTCTCACTCTCTCACTCACTCGCTCACTAAGTCAGTCTCTCTCTCTCTCTCTCTTTTTCTTTTTATATATATTTTTTTCCGTCTTCTTCTTCTTCTTCTTCTTCTTCTTCAGACCCTGTCATAGCACTAATGCCTTTCCAATACCACCAGCAGATGGAGACACTCCATTGCAACATTGGTTGTGAGCAGCAGTTTCTAAAAACAAATGCCTCATGGCGGATTTCCCATCCATCAATGGATGGTAAATTTTGTTTTTATCATTCACTGACCACAGATACCAATGCATGGTCAAGCAACAGCAATGACACACCCTTGTGTATAGGCATGAGACCCTCACGTCATTTAACAGGATTCAGCACCACCCACAAGACAGCTACCTGTCATGTCATGTCAAACCTGCACAGGTGTGCTAGATTATTATTATTTAGTTTTATTTTATTTTTTTACACCAATCAGTGTGCAAACATGGTCATTAAAACGCTAAATGAATAGACGTTCATAAACCAGTCAGTGCAACTCATCATTTTGGTCTCCAATTCTCAAACTCAAATTCTCACCCACGGAGGATTAAATGAGAATCTTTCTTGTTTAACACTGGAATGGGGTGGTGCACTGTTCACTACCCGAATATACTGCCACATCGGGTCAATGCATAGGGCGACAGAAGCAAGCTTCCAAATCAGCTCCCTTTCTCAAAAATCCATTTAATTTATGGTCCCCAGATAGGGAACGTATGTATCAGTATGTGCTCACAAGTCACCCAAGTGCAAGTATTCACACAAAAAAAAACGTGCCTCAGGATGCGATCTGTCGCAAGATCCTTTCTTTTTTTACACTTGATCTAAGCCAAAAGGCCTAGAGGGGATAACCGGGAAAGGGGTGGACCCAACCATGTCCCCTTCATGAGCACTCACATTACTCATAGGAATGGAAGGAAGGCTGGCAGCCAACCAGCCTCCCATACACTCTCTGGGTGGGTGGCAGTCAGCCACCCATACATACATACAGCACAGGCTAAACCCACATCATCACTTAAAAAAAGGACAGGCGACCATTGCACTCTGATGGAGCATTTAGCAATGCAATCCATAGCCTGGCTTTTGCCTGAACCCCCATCACTCCTCCTCTTGCATATAAGACAATATTTCAGATCTGCATATGAAAACAACACGCCTACCTTTGTTGCACATAGCTGCCTGCCTGTCTCTAGTTACCCCACTGGCTGTAGCTGCGTCCCTTCCGACATGGAATAACACCAACTGTAACGATAAACTGAAAATTAACAGTATAAACCTGCATCATTTTGGACTCTGGTATTTGCTGAATCCGGGTGACCTGACAATCGATGGTGGTGCCGCTGGTGATTCTGGCCTTCTTGGAATCTGTTGGGCCTATGTGTTAGCTCACACATCACTTGGGTATCCATGGTAACTACCACAACATGGTCATCTGCAGTTTACATCTAGCCCGTGGCATTGAATGGCATTTTAAAAGTGCTAAGGGTCCTGGTGCAATAATCCTCCCATGAGGATCAGCCTCAACGGCTTTGTAGATTGCACTCATGTCAGCAACTCCATATACATTTTTTTTTCTTCATGCTTCTTTCTTCATCCTTTTTTCTTTCTGTCATTCAGACTTTCATTCATTCGATCTCTCTCACTCACTTGCTTTAACTCATTTGTTCTCACTCACTCACTCACTCACTCAATCACTCACTCACTCATTCACTCTCACTCACTCTCACTCTCTCACTCACTCGCTCACTAAGTCAGTCTCTCTCTCTCTCTCTCTCTTTTTCTTTTTATATATATTTTTTTCCGTCTTCTTCTTCTTCTTCTTCTTCTTCAGACCCTGTCATAGCACTAATGCCTTTCCAATACCACCAGCAGATGGAGACACTCCATTGCAACATTGGTTGTGAGCAGCAGTTTCTAAAAACAAATGCCTCATGGCGGATTTCCCATCCATCAATGGATGGTAAATTTTGTTTTTATCATTCACTGACCACAGATACCAATGCATGGTCAAGCAACAGCAATGACACACCCTTGTGTATAGGCATGAGACCCTCACGTCATTTAACAGGATTCAGCACCACCCACAAGACAGCTACCTGTCATGTCATGTCAAACCTGCACAGGTGTGCTAGATTATTATTATTTAGTTT
This sequence comes from Hyla sarda, assembly GCF_029499605.1. NCBI lineage: Eukaryota > Metazoa > Chordata > Amphibia > Anura > Hylidae > Hyla > Hyla sarda. The sequence continues at coordinate 324,712 of NW_026609890.1, read as the reverse complement.
TATCTTATTTTTTTACACCAATCAGTGTGCAAACATGGTCATTAAAACGCTAAATGAATAGACGTTCATAAACCAGTCAGTGCAACTCATCATTTTGGTCTCCAATTCTCAAACTCAAATTCTCACCCACGGAGGATTAAATGAGAATCTTTCTTGTTTAACACTGGAATGGGGTGGTGCACTGTTCACTACCCGAATATACTGCCACATCGGGTCAATGCATAGGGCGACAGAAGCAAGCTTCCAAATCAGCTCCCTTTCTCAAAAATCCATTTAATTTATGGTCCCCAGATAGGGAACGTATGTATCAGTATGTGCTCACAAGTCACCCAAGTGCAAGTATTCACACAAAAAAAAAACGTGCCTCAGGATGCGATCTGTCGCAAGATCCTTTCTTTTTTTACACTTGATCTAAGCCAAAAGGCCTAGAGGGGATAACCGGGAAAGGGGTGGACCCAACCATGTCCCCTTCATGAGCACTCACATTACTCATAGGAATGGAAGGAAGGCTGGCAGCCAACCAGCCTCCCATACACTCTCTGGGTGGGTGGCAGTCAGCCACCCATACATACATACAGCACAGGCTAAACCCACATCATCACTTAAAAAAAGGACAGGCGACCATTGCACTCTGATGGAGCATTTAGCAATGCAATCCATAGCCTGGCTTTTGCCTGAACCCCCATCACTCCTCCTCTTGCATATAAGACAATATTTCAGATCTGCATATGAAAACAACACGCCTACCTTTGTTGCACATAGCTGCCTGCCTGTCTCTAGTTACCCCACTGGCTGTAGCTGCGTCCCTTCCGACATGGAATAACACCAACTGTAACGATAAACTGAAAATTAACAGTATAAACCTGCATCATTTTGGACTCTGGTATTTGCTGAATCCGGGTGACCTGACAATCGATGGTGGTGCCGCTGGTGATTCTGGCCTTCTTGGAATCTGTTGGGCCTATGTGTTAGCTCACACATCACTTGGGTATCCATGGTAACTACCACAACATGGTCATCTGCAGTTTACATCTAGCCCGTGGCATTGAATGGCATTTTAAAAGTGCTAAGGGTCCTGGTGCAATAATCCTCCCATGAGGATCAGCCTCAACGGCTTTGTAGATTGCACTCATGTCAGCAACTCCATATACATTTTTTTTTCTTCATGCTTCTTTCTTCATCCTTTTTTCTTTCTGTCATTCAGACTTTCATTCATTCGATCTCTCTCACTCACTTGCTTTAACTCATTTGTTCTCACTCACTCACTCACTCACTCAATCACTCACTCACTCATTCACTCTCACTCACTCTCACTCTCTCACTCACTCGCTCACTAAGTCAGTCTCTCTCTCTCTCTCTCTCTCTCTTTTTCTTTTTATATATATTTTTTTCCGTCTTCTTCTTCTTCTTCTTCTTCTTCTTCTTCAGACCCTGTCATAGCACTAATGCCTTTCCAATACCACCAGCAGATGGAGACACTCCATTGCAACATTGGTTGTGAGCAGCAGTTTCTAAAAACAAATGCCTCATGGCGGATTTCCCATCCATCAATGGATGGTAAATTTTGTTTTTATCATTCACTGACCACAGATACCAATGCATGGTCAAGCAACAGCAATGACACACCCTTGTGTATAGGCATGAGACCCTCACGTCATTTAACAGGATTCAGCACCACCCACAAGACAGCTACCTGTCATGTCATGTCAAACCTGCACAGGTGTGCTAGATTATTATTATTTAGTTTTATTTTATTTTTTTACACCAATCAGTGTGCAAACATGGTCATTAAAACGCTAAATGAATAGACGTTCATAAACCAGTCAGTGCAACTCATCATTTTGGTCTCCAATTCTCAAACTCAAATTCTCACCCACGGAGGATTAAATGAGAATCTTTCTTGTTTAACACTGGAATGGGGTGGTGCACTGTTCACTACCCGAATATACTGCCACATCGGGTCAATGCATAGGGCGACAGAAGCAAGCTTCCAAATCAGCTCCCTTTCTCAAAAATCCATTTAATTTATGGTCCCCAGATAGGGAACGTATGTATCAGTATGTGCTCACAAGTCACCCAAGTGCAAGTATTCACACAAAAAAAAACGTGCCTCAGGATGCGATCTGTCGCAAGATCCTTTCTTTTTTTACACTTGATCTAAGCCAAAAGGCCTAGAGGGGATAACCGGGAAAGGGGTGGACCCAACCATGTCCCCTTCATGAGCACTCACATTACTCATAGGAATGGAAGGAAGGCTGGCAGCCAACCAGCCTCCCATACACTCTCTGGGTGGGTGGCAGTCAGCCACCCATACATACATACAGCACAGGCTAAACCCACATCATCACTTAAAAAAAGGACAGGCGACCATTGCACTCTGATGGAGCATTTAGCAATGCAATCCATAGCCTGGCTTTTGCCTGAACCCCCATCACTCCTCCTCTTGCATATAAGACAATATTTCAGATCTGCATATGAAAACAACACGCCTACCTTTGTTGCACATAGCTGCCTGCCTGTCTCTAGTTACCCCACTGGCTGTAGCTGCGTCCCTTCCGACATGGAATAACACCAACTGTAACGATAAACTGAAAATTAACAGTATAAACCTGCATCATTTTGGACTCTGGTATTTGCTGAATCCGGGTGACCTGACAATCGATGGTGGTGCCGCTGGTGATTCTGGCCTTCTTGGAATCTGTTGGGCCTATGTGTTAGCTCACACATCACTTGGGTATCCATGGTAACTACCACAACATGGTCATCTGCAGTTTACATCTAGCCCGTGGCATTGAATGGCATTTTAAAAGTGCTAAGGGTCCTGGTGCAATAATCCTCCCATGAGGATCAGCCTCAACGGCTTTGTAGATTGCACTCATGTCAGCAACTCCATATACATTTTTTTTTCTTCATGCTTCTTTCTTCATCCTTTTTTCTTTCTGTCATTCAGACTTTCATTCATTCGATCTCTCTCACTCACTTGCTTTAACTCATTTGTTCTCACTCACTCACTCACTCACTCAATCACTCACTCACTCATTCACTCTCACTCACTCTCACTCTCTCACTCACTCGCTCACTAAGTCAGTCTCTCTCTCTCTCTCTCTCTCTTTTTCTTTTTATATATATTTTTTTCCGTCTTCTTCTTCTTCAGACCCTGTCATAGCACTAATGCCTTTCCAATACCACCAGCAGATGGAGACACTCCATTGCAACATTGGTTGTGAGCAGCAGTTTCTAAAAACAAATGCCTCATGGCGGATTTCCCATCCATCAATGGATGGTAAATTTTGTTTTTATCATTCACTGACCACAGATACCAATGCATGGTCAAGCAACAGCAATGACACACCCTTGTGTATAGGCATGAGACCCTCACGTCATTTAACAGGATTCAGCACCACCCACAAGACAGCTACCTGTCATGTCATGTCAAACCTGCACAGGTGTGCTAGATTATTATTATTTAGTTTTATTTTATTTTTTTACACCAATCAGTGTGCAAACATGGTCATTAAAACGCTAAATGAATAGACGTTCATAAACCAGTCAGTGCAACTCATCATTTTGGTCTCCAATTCTCAAACTCAAATTCTCACCCACGGAGGATTAAATGAGAATCTTTCTTGTTTAACACTGGAATGGGGTGGTGCACTGTTCACTACCCGAATATACTGCCACATCGGGTCAATGCATAGGGCGACAGAAGCAAGCTTCCAAATCAGCTCCCTTTCTCAAAAATCCATTTAATTTATGGTCCCCAGATAGGGAACGTATGTATCAGTATGTGCTCACAAGTCACCCAAGTGCAAGTATTCACACAAAAAAAAACGTGCCTCAGGATGCGATCTGTCGCAAGATCCTTTCTTTTTTTACACTTGATCTAAGCCAAAAGGCCTAGAGGGGATAACCGGGAAAGGGGTGGACCCAACCATGTCCCCTTCATGAGCACTCACATTACTCATAGGAATGGAAGGAAGGCTGGCAGCCAACCAGCCTCCCATACACTCTCTGGGTGGGTGGCAGTCAGCCACCCATACATACATACAGCACAGGCTAAACCCACATCATCACTTAAAAAAAGGACAGGCGACCATTGCACTCTGATGGAGCATTTAGCAATGCAATCCATAGCCTGGCTTTTGCCTGAACCCCCATCACTCCTCCTCTTGCATATAAGACAATATTTCAGATCTGCATATGAAAACAACACGCCTACCTTTGTTGCACATAGCTGCCTGCCTGTCTCTAGTTACCCCACTGGCTGTAGCTGCGTCCCTTCCGACATGGAATAACACCAACTGTAACGATAAACTGAAAATTAACAGTATAAACCTGCATCATTTTGGACTCTGGTATTTGCTGAATCCGGGTGACCTGACAATCGATGGTGGTGCCGCTGGTGATTCTGGCCTTCTTGGAATCTGTTGGGCCTATGTGTTAGCTCACACATCACTTGGGTATCCATGGTAACTACCACAACATGGTCATCTGCAGTTTACATCTAGCCCGTGGCATTGAATGGCATTTTAAAAGTGCTAAGGGTCCTGGTGCAATAATCCTCCCATGAGGATCAGCCTCAACGGCTTTGTAGATTGCACTCATGTCAGCAACTCCATATACATTTTTTTTTCTTCATGCTTCTTTCTTCATCCTTTTTTCTTTCTGTCATTCAGACTTTCATTCATTCGATCTCTCTCACTCACTTGCTTTAACTCATTTGTTCTCACTCACTCACTCACTCACTCACTCACTCACTCACTCATTCACTCTCACTCACTCTCACTCTCTCACTCACTCGCTCACTAAGTCAGTCTCTCTCTCTCTCTCTCTCTTTTTCTTTTTATATATATTTTTTTCCGTCTTCTTCTTCTTCTTCTTCTTCTTCAGACCCTGTCATAGCACTAATGCCTTTCCAATACCACCAGCAGATGGAGACACTCCATTGCAACATTGGTTGTGAGCAGCAGTTTCTAAAAACAAATGCCTCATGGCGGATTTCCCATCCATCAATGGATGGTAAATTTTGTTTTTATCATTCACTGACCACAGATACCAATGCATGGTCAAGCAACAGCAATGACACACCCTTGTGTATAGGCATGAGACCCTCACGTCATTTAACAGGATTCAGCACCACCCACAAGACAGCTACCTGTCATGTCATGTCAAACCTGCACAGGTGTGCTAGATTATTATTATTTAGTTTTATTTTATTTTTTTACACCAATCAGTGTGCAAACATGGTCATTAAAACGCTAAATGAATAGACGTTCATAAACCAGTCAGTGCAACTCATCATTTTGGTCTCCAATTCTCAAACTCAAATTCTCACCCACGGAGGATTAAATGAGAATCTTTCTTGTTTAACACTGGAATGGGGTGGTGCACTGTTCACTACCCGAATATACTGCCACATCGGGTCAATGCATAGGGCGACAGAAGCAAGCTTCCAAATCAGCTCCCTTTCTCAAAAATCCATTTAATTTATGGTCCCCAGATAGGGAACGTATGTATCAGTATGTGCTCACAAGTCACCCAAGTGCAAGTATTCACACAAAAAAAAACGTGCCTCAGGATGCGATCTGTCGCAAGATCCTTTCTTTTTTTACACTTGATCTAAGCCAAAAGGCCTAGAGGGGATAACCGGGAAAGGGGTGGACCCAACCATGTCCCCTTCATGAGCACTCACATTACTCATAGGAATGGAAGGAAGGCTGGCAGCCAACCAGCCTCCCATACACTCTCTGGGTGGGTGGCAGTCAGCCACCCATACATACATACAGCACAGGCTAAACCCACATCATCACTTAAAAAAAGGACAGGCGACCATTGCACTCTGATGGAGCATTTAGCAATGCAATCCATAGCCTGGCTTTTGCCTGAACCCCCATCACTCCTCCTCTTGCATATAAGACAATATTTCAGATCTGCATATGAAAACAACACGCCTACCTTTGTTGCACATAGCTGCCTGCCTGTCTCTAGTTACCCCACTGGCTGTAGCTGCGTCCCTTCCGACATGGAATAACACCAACTGTAACGATAAACTGAAAATTAACAGTATAAACCTGCATCATTTTGGACTCTGGTATTTGCTGAATCCGGGTGACCTGACAATCGATGGTGGTGCCGCTGGTGATTCTGGCCTTCTTGGAATCTGTTGGGCCTATGTGTTAGCTCACACATCACTTGGGTATCCATGGTAACTACCACAACATGGTCATCTGCAGTTTACATCTAGCCCGTGGCATTGAATGGCATTTTAAAAGTGCTAAGGGTCCTGGTGCAATAATCCTCCCATGAGGATCAGCCTCAACGGCTTTGTAGATTGCACTCATGTCAGCAACTCCATATACATTTTTTTTCTTCATGCTTCTTTCTTCATCCTTTTTTCTTTCTGTCATTCAGACTTTCATTCATTCGATCTCTCTCACTCACTTGCTTTAACTCATTTGTTCTCACTCACTCACTCACTCACTCAATCACTCACTCACTCATTCACTCTCACTCACTCTCACTCTCTCACTCACTCGCTCACTAAGTCAGTCTCTCTCTCTCTCTCTCTCTTTTTCTTTTTATATATATTTTTTTCCGTCTTCTTCTTCTTCTTCTTCTTCAGACCCTGTCATAGCACTAATGCCTTTCCAATACCACCAGCAGATGGAGACACTCCATTGCAACATTGGTTGTGAGCAGCAGTTTCTAAAAACAAATGCCTCATGGCGGATTTCCCATCCATCAATGGATGGTAAATTTTGTTTTTATCATTCACTGACCACAGATACCAATGCATGGTCAAGCAACAGCAATGACACACCCTTGTGTATAGGCATGAGACCCTCACGTCATTTAACAGGATTCAGCACCACCCACAAGACAGCTACCTGTCATGTCATGTCAAACCTGCACAGGTGTGCTAGATTATTATTATTTAGTTTTATTTTATTTTTTTACACCAATCAGTGTGCAAACATGGTCATTAAAACGCTAAATGAATAGACGTTCATAAACCAGTCAGTGCAACTCATCATTTTGGTCTCCAATTCTCAAACTCAAATTCTCACCCACGGAGGATTAAATGAGAATCTTTCTTGTTTAACACTGGAATGGGGTGGTGCACTGTTCACTACCCGAATATACTGCCACATCGGGTCAATGCATAGGGCGACAGAAGCAAGCTTCCAAATCAGCTCCCTTTCTCAAAAATCCATTTAATTTATGGTCCCCAGATAGGGAACGTATGTATCAGTATGTGCTCACAAGTCACCCAAGTGCAAGTATTCACACAAAAAAAAACGTGCCTCAGGATGCGATCTGTCGCAAGATCCTTTCTTTTTTTACACTTGATCTAAGCCAAAAGGCCTAGAGGGGATAACCGGGAAAGGGGTGGACCCAACCATGTCCCCTTCATGAGCACTCACATTACTCATAGGAATGGAAGGAAGGCTGGCAGCCAACCAGCCTCCCATACACTCTCTGGGTGGGTGGCAGTCAGCCACCCATACATACATACAGCACAGGCTAAACCCACATCATCACTTAAAAAAAGGACAGGCGACCATTGCACTCTGATGGAGCATTTAGCAATGCAATCCATAGCCTGGCTTTTGCCTGAACCCCCATCACTCCTCCTCTTGCATATAAGACAATATTTCAGATCTGCATATGAAAACAACACGCCTACCTTTGTTGCACATAGCTGCCTGCCTGTCTCTAGTTACCCCACTGGCTGTAGCTGCGTCCCTTCCGACATGGAATAACACCAACTGTAACGATAAACTGAAAATTAACAGTATAAACCTGCATCATTTTGGACTCTGGTATTTGCTGAATCCGGGTGACCTGACAATCGATGGTGGTGCCGCTGGTGATTCTGGCCTTCTTGGAATCTGTTGGGCCTATGTGTTAGCTCACACATCACTTGGGTATCCATGGTAACTACCACAACATGGTCATCTGCAGTTTACATCTAGCCCGTGGCATTGAATGGCATTTTAAAAGTGCTAAGGGTCCTGGTGCAATAATCCTCCCATGAGGATCAGCCTCAACGGCTTTGTAGATTGCACTCATGTCAGCAACTCCATATACATTTTTTTTTCTTCATGCTTCTTTCTTCATCCTTTTTTCTTTCTGTCATTCAGACTTTCATTCATTCGATCTCTCTCACTCACTTGCTTTAACTCATTTGTTCTCACTCACTCACTCACTCACTCAATCACTCACTCACTCATTCACTCTCACTCACTCTCACTCTCTCACTCACTCGCTCACTAAGTCAGTCTCTCTCTCTCTCTCTTTTTCTTTTTATATATATTTTTTTCCGTCTTCTTCTTCTTCTTCTTCTTCTTCTTCTTCTTCTTCTTCAGACCCTGTCATAGCACTAATGCCTTTCCAATACCACCAGCAGATGGAGACACTCCATTGCAACATTGGTTGTGAGCAGCAGTTTCTAAAAACAAATGCCTCATGGCGGATTTCCCATCCATCAATGGATGGTAAATTTTGTTTTTATCATTCACTGACCACAGATACCAATGCATGGTCAAGCAACAGCAATGACACACCCTTGTGTATAGGCATGAGACCCTCACGTCATTTAACAGGATTCAGCACCACCCACAAGACAGCTACCTGTCATGTCATGTCAAACCTGCACAGGTGTGCTAGATTATTATTATTTAGTTTTATTTTATTTTTTTACACCAATCAGTGTGCAAACATGGTCATTAAAACGCTAAATGAATAGACGTTCATAAACCAGTCAGTGCAACTCATCATTTTGGTCTCCAATTCTCAAACTCAAATTCTCACCCACGGAGGATTAAATGAGAATCTTTCTTGTTTAACACTGGAATGGGGTGGTGCACTGTTCACTACCCGAATATACTGCCACATCGGGTCAATGCATAGGGCGACAGAAGCAAGCTTCCAAATCAGCTCCCTTTCTCAAAAATCCATTTAATTTATGGTCCCCAGATAGGGAACGTATGTATCAGTATGTGCTCACAAGTCACCCAAGTGCAAGTATTCACACAAAAAAAAACGTGCCTCAGGATGCGATCTGTCGCAAGATCCTTTCTTTTTTTACACTTGATCTAAGCCAAAAGGCCTAGAGGGGATAACCGGGAAAGGGGTGGACCCAACCATGTCCCCTTCATGAGCACTCACATTACTCATAGGAATGGAAGGAAGGCTGGCAGCCAACCAGCCTCCCATACACTCTCTGGGTGGGTGGCAGTCAGCCACCCATACATACATACAGCACAGGCTAAACCCACATCATCACTTAAAAAAAGGACAGGCGACCATTGCACTCTGATGGAGCATTTAGCAATGCAATCCATAGCCTGGCTTTTGCCTGAACCCCCATCACTCCTCCTCTTGCATATAAGACAATATTTCAGATCTGCATATGAAAACAACACGCCTACCTTTGTTGCACATAGCTGCCTGCCTGTCTCTAGTTACCCCACTGGCTGTAGCTGCGTCCCTTCCGACATGGAATAACACCAACTGTAACGATAAACTGAAAATTAACAGTATAAACCTGCATCATTTTGGACTCTGGTATTTGCTGAATCCGGGTGACCTGACAATCGATGGTGGTGCCGCTGGTGATTCTGGCCTTCTTGGAATCTGTTGGGCCTATGTGTTAGCTCACACATCACTTGGGTATCCATGGTAACTACCACAACATGGTCATCTGCAGTTTACATCTAGCCCGTGGCATTGAATGGCATTTTAAAAGTGCTAAGGGTCCTGGTGCAATAATCCTCCCATGAGGATCAGCCTCAACGGCTTTGTAGATTGCACTCATGTCAGCAACTCCATATACATTTTTTTTTCTTCATGCTTCTTTCTTCATCCTTTTTTCTTTCTGTCATTCAGACTTTCATTCATTCGATCTCTCTCACTCACTTGCTTTAACTCATTTGTTCTCACTCACTCACTCACTCAATCACTCACTCACTCATTCACTCTCACTCACTCTCACTCTCTCACTCACTCGCTCACTAAGTCAGTCTCTCTCTCTCTCTCTCTTTTTCTTTTTATATATATTTTTTTCCGTCTTCTTCTTCTTCTTCTTCTTCTTCTTCTTCTTCTTCTTCAGACCCTGTCATAGCACTAATGCCTTTCCAATACCACCAGCAGATGGAGACACTCCATTGCAACATTGGTTGTGAGCAGCAGTTTCTAAAAACAAATGCCTCATGGCGGATTTCCCATCCATCAATGGATGGTAAATTTTGTTTTTATCATTCACTGACCACAGATACCAATGCATGGTCAAGCAACAGCAATGACACACCCTTGTGTATAGGCATGAGACCCTCACGTCATTTAACAGGATTCAGCACCACCCACAAGACAGCTACCTGTCATGTCATGTCAAACCTGCACAGGTGTGCTAGATTATTATTATTTAGTTTTATTTTATTTTTTTACACCAATCAGTGTGCAAACATGGTCATTAAAACGCTAAATGAATAGACGTTCATAAACCAGTCAGTGCAACTCATCATTTTGGTCTCCAATTCTCAAACTCAAATTCTCACCCACGGAGGATTAAATGAGAATCTTTCTTGTTTAACACTGGAATGGGGTGGTGCACTGTTCACTACCCGAATATACTGCCACATCGGGTCAATGCATAGGGCGACAGAAGCAAGCTTCCAAATCAGCTCCCTTTCTCAAAAATCCATTTAATTTATGGTCCCCAGATAGGGAACGTATGTATCAGTATGTGCTCACAAGTCACCCAAGTGCAAGTATTCACACAAAAAAAAACGTGCCTCAGGATGCGATCTGTCGCAAGATCCTTTCTTTTTTTACACTTGATCTAAGCCAAAAGGCCTAGAGGGGATAACCGGGAAAGGGGTGGACCCAACCATGTCCCCTTCATGAGCACTCACATTACTCATAGGAATGGAAGGAAGGCTGGCAGCCAACCAGCCTCCCATACACTCTCTGGGTGGGTGGCAGTCAGCCACCCATACATACATACAGCACAGGCTAAACCCACATCATCACTTAAAAAAAGGACAGGCGACCATTGCACTCTGATGGAGCATTTAGCAATGCAATCCATAGCCTGGCTTTTGCCTGAACCCCCATCACTCCTCCTCTTGCATATAAGACAATATTTCAGATCTGCATATGAAAACAACACGCCTACCTTTGTTGCACATAGCTGCCTGCCTGTCTCTAGTTACCCCACTGGCTGTAGCTGCGTCCCTTCCGACATGGAATAACACCAACTGTAACGATAAACTGAAAATTAACAGTATAAACCTGCATCATTTTGGACTCTGGTATTTGCTGAATCCGGGTGACCTGACAATCGATGGTGGTGCCGCTGGTGATTCTGGCCTTCTTGGAATCTGTTGGGCCTATGTGTTAGCTCACACATCACTTGGGTATCCATGGTAACTACCACAACATGGTCATCTGCAGTTTACATCTAGCCCGTGGCATTGAATGGCATTTTAAAAGTGCTAAGGGTCCTGGTGCAATAATCCTCCCATGAGGATCAGCCTCAACGGCTTTGTAGATTGCACTCATGTCAGCAACTCCATATACATTTTTTTTTCTTCATGCTTCTTTCTTCATCCTTTTTTCTTTCTGTCATTCAGACTTTCATTCATTCGATCTCTCTCACTCACTTGCTTTAACTCATTTGTTCTCACTCACTCACTCACTCACTCAATCACTCACTCACTCATTCACTCTCACTCACTCTCACTCTCTCACTCACTCGCTCACTAAGTCAGTCTCTCTCTCTCTCTCTCTCTTTTTCTTTTTATATATATTTTTTTCCGTCTTCTTCTTCTTCTTCTTCTTCTTCTTCTTCTTCTTCAGACCCTGTCATAGCACTAATGCCTTTCCAATACCACCAGCAGATGGAGACACTCCATTGCAACATTGGTTGTGAGCAGCAGTTTCTAAAAACAAATGCCTCATGGCGGATTTCCCATCCATCAATGGATGGTAAATTTTGTTTTTATCATTCACTGACCACAGATACCAATGCATGGTCAAGCAACAGCAATGACACACCCTTGTGTATAGGCATGAGACCCTCACGTCATTTAACAGGATTCAGCACCACCCACAAGACAGCTACCTGTCATGTCATGTCAAACCTGCACAGGTGTGCTAGATTATTATTATTTAGTTTTATCTTATTTTTTTACACCAATCAGTGTGCAAACATGGTCATTAAAACGCTAAATGAATAGACGTTCATAAACCAGTCAGTGCAACTCATCATTTTGGTCTCCAATTCTCAAACTCAAATTCTCACCCACGGAGGATTAAATGAGAATCTTTCTTGTTTAACACTGGAATGGGGTGGTGCACTGTTCACTACCCGAATATACTGCCACATCGGGTCAATGCATAGGGCGACAGAAGCAAGCTTCCAAATCAGCTCCCTTTCTCAAAAATCCATTTAATTTATGGTCCCCAGATAGGGAACGTATGTATCAGTATGTGCTCACAAGTCACCCAAGTGCAAGTATTCACACAAAAAAAAACGTGCCTCAGGATGCGATCTGTCGCAAGATCCTTTCTTTTTTTACACTTGATCTAAGCCAAAAGGCCTAGAGGGGATAACCGGGAAAGGGGTGGACCCAACCATGTCCCCTTCATGAGCACTCACATTACTCATAGGAATGGAAGGAAGGCTGGCAGCCAACCAGCCTCCCATACACTCTCTGGGTGGGTGGCAGTCAGCCACCCATACATACATACAGCACAGGCTAAACCCACATCATCACTTAAAAAAAGGACAGGCGACCATTGCACTCTGATGGAGCATTTAGCAATGCAATCCATAGCCTGGCTTTTGCCTGAACCCCCATCACTCCTCCTCTTGCATATAAGACAATATTTCAGATCTGCATATGAAAACAACACGCCTACCTTTGTTGCACATAGCTGCCTGCCTGTCTCTAGTTACCCCACTGGCTGTAGCTGCGTCCCTTCCGACATGGAATAACACCAACTGTAACGATAAACTGAAAATTAACAGTATAAACCTGCATCATTTTGGACTCTGGTATTTGCTGAATCCGGGTGACCTGACAATCGATGGTGGTGCCGCTGGTGATTCTGGCCTTCTTGGAATCTGTTGGGCCTATGTGTTAGCTCACACATCACTTGGGTATCCATGGTAACTACCACAACATGGTCATCTGCAGTTTACATCTAGCCCGTGGCATTGAATGGCATTTTAAAAGTGCTAAGGGTCCTGGTGCAATAATCCTCCCATGAGGATCAGCCTCAACGGCTTTGTAGATTGCACTCATGTCAGCAACTCCATATACATTTTTTTTTCTTCATGCTTCTTTCTTCATCCTTTTTTCTTTCTGTCATTCAGACTTTCATTCATTCGATCTCTCTCACTCACTTGCTTTAACTCATTTGTTCTCACTCACTCACTCACTCACTCAATCACTCACTCACTCATTCACTCTCACTCACTCTCACTCTCTCACTCACTCGCTCACTAAGTCAGTCTCTCTCTCTCTCTCTCTCTTTTTCTTTTTATATATATTTTTTTCCGTCTTCTTCTTCTTCTTCTTCTTCTTCTTCTTCAGACCCTGTCATAGCACTAATGCCTTTCCAATACCACCAGCAGATGGAGACACTCCATTGCAACATTGGTTGTGAGCAGCAGTTTCTAAAAACAAATGCCTCATGGCGGATTTCCCATCCATCAATGGATGGTAAATTTTGTTTTTATCATTCACTGACCACAGATACCAATGCATGGTCAAGCAACAGCAATGACACACCCTTGTGTATAGGCATGAGACCCTCACGTCATTTAACAGGATTCAGCACCACCCACAAGACAGCTACCTGTCATGTCATGTCAAACCTGCACAGGTGTGCTAGATTATTATTATTTAGTTTTATCTTATTTTTTTACACCAATCAGTGTGCAAACATGGTCATTAAAACGCTAAATGAATAGACGTTCATAAACCAGTCAGTGCAACTCATCATTTTGGTCTCCAATTCTCAAACTCAAATTCTCACCCACGGAGGATTAAATGAGAATCTTTCTTGTTTAACACTGGAATGGGGTGGTGCACTGTTCACTACCCGAATATACTGCCACATCGGGTCAATGCATAGGGCGACAGAAGCAAGCTTCCAAATCAGCTCCCTTTCTCAAAAATCCATTTAATTTATGGTCCCCAGATAGGGAACGTATGTATCAGTATGTGCTCACAAGTCACCCAAGTGCAAGTATTCACACAAAAAAAAACGTGCCTCAGGATGCGATCTGTCGCAAGATCCTTTCTTTTTTTACACTTGATCTAAGCCAAAAGGCCTAGAGGGGATAACCGGGAAAGGGGTGGACCCAACCATGTCCCCTTCATGAGCACTCACATTACTCATAGGAATGGAAGGAAGGCTGGCAGCCAACCAGCCTCCCATACACTCTCTGGGTGGGTGGCAGTCAGCCACCCATACATACATACAGCACAGGCTAAACCCACATCATCACTTAAAAAAAGGACAGGCGACCATTGCACTCTGATGGAGCATTTAGCAATGCAATCCATAGCCTGGCTTTTGCCTGAACCCCCATCACTCCTCCTCTTGCATATAAGACAATATTTCAGATCTGCATATGAAAACAACACGCCTACCTTTGTTGCACATAGCTGCCTGCCTGTCTCTAGTTACCCCACTGGCTGTAGCTGCGTCCCTTCCGACATGGAATAACACCAACTGTAACGATAAACTGAAAATTAACAGTATAAACCTGCATCATTTTGGACTCTGGTATTTGCTGAATCCGGGTGACCTGACAATCGATGGTGGTGCCGCTGGTGATTCTGGCCTTCTTGGAATCTGTTGGGCCTATGTGTTAGCTCACACATCACTTGGGTATCCATGGTAACTACCACAACATGGTCATCTGCAGTTTACATCTAGCCCGTGGCATTGAATGGCATTTTAAAAGTGCTAAGGGTCCTGGTGCAATAATCCTCCCATGAGGATCAGCCTCAACGGCTTTGTAGATTGCACTCATGTCAGCAACTCCATATACATTTTTTTTTCTTCATGCTTCTTTCTTCATCCTTTTTTCTTTCTGTCATTCAGACTTTCATTCATTCGATCTCTCTCACTCACTTGCTTTAACTCATTTGTTCTCACTCACTCACTCACTCACTCAATCACTCACTCACTCATTCACTCTCACTCACTCTCACTCTCTCACTCACTCGCTCACTAAGTCAGTCTCTCTCTCTCTCTCTCTCTCTTTTTCTTTTTATATATATTTTTTTCCGTCTTCTTCTTCTTCTTCTTCTTCTTCAGACCCTGTCATAGCACTAATGCCTTTCCAATACCACCAGCAGATGGAGACACTCCATTGCAACATTGGTTGTGAGCAGCAGTTTCTAAAAACAAATGCCTCATGGCGGATTTCCTATCCATCAATGGATGGTAAATTTTGTTTTTATCATTCACTGACCACAGATACCAATGCATGGTCAAGCAACAGCAATGACACACCCTTGTGTATAGGCATGAGACCCTCACGTCATTTAACAGGATTCAGCACCACCCACAAGACAGCTACCTGTCATGTCATGTCAAACCTGCACAGGTGTGCTAGATTATTATTATTTAGTTTTATTTTATTTTTTTACACCAATCAGTGTGCAAACATGGTCATTAAAACGCTAAATGAATAGACGTTCATAAACCAGTCAGTGCAACTCATCATTTTGGTCTCCAATTCTCAAACTCAAATTCTCACCCACGGAGGATTAAATGAGAATCTTTCTTGTTTAACACTGGAATGGGGTGGTGCACTGTTCACTACCCGAATATACTGCCACATCGGGTCAATGCATAGGGCGACAGAAGCAAGCTTCCAAATCAGCTCCCTTTCTCAAAAATCCATTTAATTTATGGTCCCCAGATAGGGAACGTATGTATCAGTATGTGCTCACAAGTCACCCAAGTGCAAGTATTCACACAAAAAAAAACGTGCCTCAGGATGCGATCTGTCGCAAGATCCTTTCTTTTTTTACACTTGATCTAAGCCAAAAGGCCTAGAGGGGATAACCGGGAAAGGGGTGGACCCAACCATGTCCCCTTCATGAGCACTCACATTACTCATAGGAATGGAAGGAAGGCTGGCAGCCAACCAGCCTCCCATACACTCTCTGGGTGGGTGGCAGTCAGCCACCCATACATACATACAGCACAGGCTAAACCCACATCATCACTTAAAAAAAGGACAGGCGACCATTGCACTCTGATGGAGCATTTAGCAATGCAATCCATAGCCTGGCTTTTGCCTGAACCCCCATCACTCCTCCTCTTGCATATAAGACAATATTTCAGATCTGCATATGAAAACAACACGCCTACCTTTGTTGCACATAGCTGCCTGCCTGTCTCTAGTTACCCCACTGGCTGTAGCTGCGTCCCTTCCGACATGGAATAACACCAACTGTAACGATAAACTGAAAATTAACAGTATAAACCTGCATCATTTTGGACTCTGGTATTTGCTGAATCCGGGTGACCTGACAATCGATGGTGGTGCCGCTGGTGATTCTGGCCTTCTTGGAATCTGTTGGGCCTATGTGTTAGCTCACACATCACTTGGGTATCCATGGTAACTACCACAACATGGTCATCTGCAGTTTACATCTAGCCCGTGGCATTGAATGGCATTTTAAAAGTGCTAAGGGTCCTGGTGCAATAATCCTCCCATGAGGATCAGCCTCAACGGCTTTGTAGATTGCACTCATGTCAGCAACTCCATATACATTTTTTTTTCTTCATGCTTCTTTCTTCATCCTTTTTTCTTTCTGTCATTCAGACTTTCATTCATTCGATCTCTCTCACTCACTTGCTTTAACTCATTTGTTCTCACTCACTCACTCACTCACTCAATCACTCACTCACTCATTCACTCTCACTCACTCTCACTCTCTCACTCACTCGCTCACTAAGTCAGTCTCTCTCTCTCTCTCTCTCTTTTTCTTTTTATATATATTTTTTTCCGTCTTCTTCTTCTTCTTCTTCTTCTTCTTCTTCTTCTTCTTCTTCAGACCCTGTCATAGCACTAATGCCTTTCCAATACCACCAGCAGATGGAGACACTCCATTGCAACATTGGTTGTGAGCAGCAGTTTCTAAAAACAAATGCCTCATGGCGGATTTCCCATCCATCAATGGATGGTAAATTTTGTTTTTATCATTCACTGACCACAGATACCAATGCATGGTCAAGCAACAGCAATGACACACCCTTGTGTATAGGCATGAGACCCTCACGTCATTTAACAGGATTCAGCACCACCCACAAGACAGCTACCTGTCATGTCATGTCAAACCTGCACAGGTGTGCTAGATTATTATTATTTAGTTTTATTTTATTTTTTTACACCAATCAGTGTGCAAACATGGTCATTAAAACGCTAAATGAATAGACGTTCATAAACCAGTCAGTGCAACTCATCATTTTGGTCTCCAATTCTCAAACTCAAATTCTCACCCACGGAGGATTAAATGAGAATCTTTCTTGTTTAACACTGGAATGGGGTGGTGCACTGTTCACTACCCGAATATACTGCCACATCGGGTCAATGCATAGGGCGACAGAAGCAAGCTTCCAAATCAGCTCCCTTTCTCAAAAATCCATTTAATTTATGGTCCCCAGATAGGGAACGTATGTATCAGTATGTGCTCACAAGTCACCCAAGTGCAAGTATTCACACAAAAAAAAACGTGCCTCAGGATGCGATCTGTCGCAAGATCCTTTCTTTTTTTACACTTGATCTAAGCCAAAAGGCCTAGAGGGGATAACCGGGAAAGGGGTGGACCCAACCATGTCCCCTTCATGAGCACTCACATTACTCATAGGAATGGAAGGAAGGCTGGCAGCCAACCAGCCTCCCATACACTCTCTGGGTGGGTGGCAGTCAGCCACCCATACATACATACAGCACAGGCTAAACCCACATCATCACTTAAAAAAAGGACAGGCGACCATTGCACTCTGATGGAGCATTTAGCAATGCAATCCATAGCCTGGCTTTTGCCTGAACCCCCATCACTCCTCCTCTTGCATATAAGACAATATTTCAGATCTGCATATGAAAACAACACGCCTACCTTTGTTGCACATAGCTGCCTGCCTGTCTCTAGTTACCCCACTGGCTGTAGCTGCGTCCCTTCCGACATGGAATAACACCAACTGTAACGATAAACTGAAAATTAACAGTATAAACCTGCATCATTTTGGACTCTGGTATTTGCTGAATCCGGGTGACCTGACAATCGATGGTGGTGCCGCTGGTGATTCTGGCCTTCTTGGAATCTGTTGGGCCTATGTGTTAGCTCACACATCACTTGGGTATCCATGGTAACTACCACAACATGGTCATCTGCAGTTTACATCTAGCCCGTGGCATTGAATGGCATTTTAAAAGTGCTAAGGGTCCTGGTGCAATAATCCTCCCATGAGGATCAGCCTCAACGGCTTTGTAGATTGCACTCATGTCAGCAACTCCATATACATTTTTTTTTCTTCATGCTTCTTTCTTCATCCTTTTTTCTTTCTGTCATTCAGACTTTCATTCATTCGATCTCTCTCACTCACTTGCTTTAACTCATTTGTTCTCACTCACTCACTCACTCACTCAATCACTCACTCACTCATTCACTCTCACTCACTCTCACTCTCTCACTCACTCGCTCACTAAGTCAGTCTCTCTCTCTCTCTCTCTCTTTTTCTTTTTATATATATTTTTTTCCGTCTTCTTCTTCTTCTTCTTCTTCTTCTTCTTCTTCAGACCCTGTCATAGCACTAATGCCTTTCCAATACCACCAGCAGATGGAGACACTCCATTGCAACATTGGTTGTGAGCAGCAGTTTCTAAAAACAAATGCCTCATGGCGGATTTCCCATCCATCAATGGATGGTAAATTTTGTTTTTATCATTCACTGACCACAGATACCAATGCATGGTCAAGCAACAGCAATGACACACCCTTGTGTATAGGCATGAGACCCTCACGTCATTTAACAGGATTCAGCACCACCCACAAGACAGCTACCTGTCATGTCATGTCAAACCTGCACAGGTGTGCTAGATTATTATTATTTAGTTTTATTTTATTTTTTTACACCAATCAGTGTGCAAACATGGTCATTAAAACGCTAAATGAATAGACGTTCATAAACCAGTCAGTGCAACTCATCATTTTGGTCTCCAATTCTCAAACTCAAATTCTCACCCACGGAGGATTAAATGAGAATCTTTCTTGTTTAACACTGGAATGGGGTGGTGCACTGTTCACTACCCGAATATACTGCCACATCGGGTCAATGCATAGGGCGACAGAAGCAAGCTTCCAAATCAGCTCCCTTTCTCAAAAATCCATTTAATTTATGGTCCCCAGATAGGGAACGTATGTATCAGTATGTGCTCACAAGTCACCCAAGTGCAAGTATTCACACAAAAAAAAACGTGCCTCAGGATGCGATCTGTCGCAAGATCCTTTCTTTTTTTACACTTGATCTAAGCCAAAAGGCCTAGAGGGGATAACCGGGAAAGGGGTGGACCCAACCATGTCCCCTTCATGAGCACTCACATTACTCATAGGAATGGAAGGAAGGCTGGCAGCCAACCAGCCTCCCATACACTCTCTGGGTGGGTGGCAGTCAGCCACCCATACATACATACAGCACAGGCTAAACCCACATCATCACTTAAAAAAAGGACAGGCGACCATTGCACTCTGATGGAGCATTTAGCAATGCAATCCATAGCCTGGCTTTTGCCTGAACCCCCATCACTCCTCCTCTTGCATATAAGACAATATTTCAGATCTGCATATGAAAACAACACGCCTACCTTTGTTGCACATAGCTGCCTGCCTGTCTCTAGTTACCCCACTGGCTGTAGCTGCGTCCCTTCCGACATGGAATAACACCAACTGTAACGATAAACTGAAAATTAACAGTATAAACCTGCATCATTTTGGACTCTGGTATTTGCTGAATCCGGGTGACCTGACAATCGATGGTGGTGCCGCTGGTGATTCTGGCCTTCTTGGAATCTGTTGGGCCTATGTGTTAGCTCACACATCACTTGGGTATCCATGGTAACTACCACAACATGGTCATCTGCAGTTTACATCTAGCCCGTGGCATTGAATGGCATTTTAAAAGTGCTAAGGGTCCTGGTGCAATAATCCTCCCATGAGGATCAGCCTCAACGGCTTTGTAGATTGCACTCATGTCAGCAACTCCATATACATTTTTTTTTCTTCATGCTTCTTTCTTCATCCTTTTTTCTTTCTGTCATTCAGACTTTCATTCATTCGATCTCTCTCACTCACTTGCTTTAACTCATTTGTTCTCACTCACTCACTCACTCACTCAATCACTCACTCACTCATTCACTCTCACTCACTCTCACTCTCTCACTCACTCGCTCACTAAGTCAGTCTCTCTCTCTCTCTCTCTCTTTTTCTTTTTATATATATTTTTTTCCGTCTTCTTCTTCTTCTTCTTCTTCTTCAGACCCTGTCATAGCACTAATGCCTTTCCAATACCACCAGCAGATGGAGACACTCCATTGCAACATTGGTTGTGAGCAGCAGTTTCTAAAAACAAATGCCTCATGGCGGATTTCCCATCCATCAATGGATGGTAAATTTTGTTTTTATCATTCACTGACCACAGATACCAATGCATGGTCAAGCAACAGCAATGACACACCCTTGTGTATAGGCATGAGACCCTCACGTCATTTAACAGGATTCAGCACCACCCACAAGACAGCTACCTGTCATGTCATGTCAAACCTGCACAGGTGTGCTAGATTATTATTATTTAGTTTTATTTTATTTTTTTACACCAATCAGTGTGCAAACATGGTCATTAAAACGCTAAATGAATAGACGTTCATAAACCAGTCAGTGCAACTCATCATTTTGGTCTCCAATTCTCAAACTCAAATTCTCACCCACGGAGGATTAAATGAGAATCTTTCTTGTTTAACACTGGAATGGGGTGGTGCACTGTTCACTACCCGAATATACTGCCACATCGGGTCAATGCATAGGGCGACAGAAGCAAGCTTCCAAATCAGCTCCCTTTCTCAAAAATCCATTTAATTTATGGTCCCCAGATAGGGAACGTATGTATCAGTATGTGCTCACAAGTCACCCAAGTGCAAGTATTCACACAAAAAAAAACGTGCCTCAGGATGCGATCTGTCGCAAGATCCTTTCTTTTTTTACACTTGATCTAAGCCAAAAGGCCTAGAGGGGATAACCGGGAAAGGGGTGGACCCAACCATGTCCCCTTCATGAGCACTCACATTACTCATAGGAATGGAAGGAAGGCTGGCAGCCAACCAGCCTCCCATACACTCTCTGGGTGGGTGGCAGTCAGCCACCCATACATACATACAGCACAGGCTAAACCCACATCATCACTTAAAAAAAGGACAGGCGACCATTGCACTCTGATGGAGCATTTAGCAATGCAATCCATAGCCTGGCTTTTGCCTGAACCCCCATCACTCCTCCTCTTGCATATAAGACAATATTTCAGATCTGCATATGAAAACAACACGCCTACCTTTGTTGCACATAGCTGCCTGCCTGTCTCTAGTTACCCCACTGGCTGTAGCTGCGTCCCTTCCGACATGGAATAACACCAACTGTAACGATAAACTGAAAATTAACAGTATAAACCTGCATCATTTTGGACTCTGGTATTTGCTGAATCCGGGTGACCTGACAATCGATGGTGGTGCCGCTGGTGATTCTGGCCTTCTTGGAATCTGTTGGGCCTATGTGTTAGCTCACACATCACTTGGGTATCCATGGTAACTACCACAACATGGTCATCTGCAGTTTACATCTAGCCCGTGGCATTGAATGGCATTTTAAAAGTGCTAAGGGTCCTGGTGCAATAATCCTCCCATGAGGATCAGCCTCAACGGCTTTGTAGATTGCACTCATGTCAGCAACTCCATATACATTTTTTTTTCTTCATGCTTCTTTCTTCATCCTTTTTTCTTTCTGTCATTCAGACTTTCATTCATTCGATCTCTCTCACTCACTTGCTTTAACTCATTTGTTCTCACTCACTCACTCACTCACTCAATCACTCACTCACTCATTCACTCTCACTCACTCTCACTCTCTCACTCACTCGCTCACTAAGTCAGTCTCTCTCTCTCTCTCTCTCTTTTTCTTTTTATATATATTTTTTTCCGTCTTCTTCTTCTTCTTCTTCTTCTTCAGACCCTGTCATAGCACTAATGCCTTTCCAATACCACCAGCAGATGGAGACACTCCATTGCAACATTGGTTGTGAGCAGCAGTTTCTAAAAACAAATGCCTCATGGCGGATTTCCCATCCATCAATGGATGGTAAATTTTGTTTTTATCATTCACTGACCACAGATACCAATGCATGGTCAAGCAACAGCAATGACACACCCTTGTGTATAGGCATGAGACCCTCACGTCATTTAACAGGATTCAGCACCACCCACAAGACAGCTACCTGTCATGTCATGTCAAACCTGCACAGGTGTGCTAGATTATTATTATTTAGTTTTATTTTATTTTTTTACACCAATCAGTGTGCAAACATGGTCATTAAAACGCTAAATGAATAGACGTTCATAAACCAGTCAGTGCAACTCATCATTTTGGTCTCCAATTCTCAAACTCAAATTCTCACCCACGGAGGATTAAATGAGAATCTTTCTTGTTTAACACTGGAATGGGGTGGTGCACTGTTCACTACCCGAATATACTGCCACATCGGGTCAATGCATAGGGCGACAGAAGCAAGCTTCCAAATCAGCTCCCTTTCTCAAAAATCCATTTAATTTATGGTCCCCAGATAGGGAACGTATGTATCAGTATGTGCTCACAAGTCACCCAAGTGCAAGTATTCACACAAAAAAAAACGTGCCTCAGGATGCGATCTGTCGCAAGATCCTTTCTTTTTTTACACTTGATCTAAGCCAAAAGGCCTAGAGGGGATAACCGGGAAAGGGGTGGACCCAACCATGTCCCCTTCATGAGCACTCACATTACTCATAGGAATGGAAGGAAGGCTGGCAGCCAACCAGCCTCCCATACACTCTCTGGGTGGGTGGCAGTCAGCCACCCATACATACATACAGCACAGGCTAAACCCACATCATCACTTAAAAAAAGGACAGGCGACCATTGCACTCTGATGGAGCATTTAGCAATGCAATCCATAGCCTGGCTTTTGCCTGAACCCCCATCACTCCTCCTCTTGCATATAACACAATATTTCAGATCTGCATATGAAAACAACACGCCTACCTTTGTTGCACATAGCTGCCTGCCTGTCTCTAGTTACCCCACTGGCTGTAGCTGCGTCCCTTCCGACATGGAATAACACCAACTGTAACGATAAACTGAAAATTAACAGTATAAACCTGCATCATTTTGGACTCTGGTATTTGCTGAATCCGGGTGACCTGACAATCGATGGTGGTGCCGCTGGTGATTCTGGCCTTCTTGGAATCTGTTGGGCCTATGTGTTAGCTCACACATCACTTGGGTATCCATGGTAACTACCACAACATGGTCATCTGCAGTTTACATCTAGCCCGTGGCATTGAATGGCATTTTAAAAGTGCTAAGGGTCCTGGTGCAATAATCCTCCCATGAGGATCAGCCTCAACGGCTTTGTAGATTGCACTCATGTCAGCAACTCCATATACATTTTTTTTTCTTCATGCTTCTTTCTTCATCCTTTTTTCTTTCTGTCATTCAGACTTTCATTCATTCGATCTCTCTCACTCACTTGCTTTAACTCATTTGTTCTCACTCACTCACTCACTCACTCACTCAATCACTCACTCACTCATTCACTCTCACTCACTCTCACTCTCTCACTCACTCGCTCACTAAGTCAGTCTCTCTCTCTCTCTTTTTCTTTTTATATATATTTTTTTCCGTCTTCTTCTTCTTCTTCTTCTTCTTCTTCTTCTTCTTCTTCTTCAGACCCTGTCATAGCACTAATGCCTTTCCAATACCACCAGCAGATGGAGACACTCCATTGCAACATTGGTTGTGAGCAGCAGTTTCTAAAAACAAATGCCTCATGGCGGATTTCCCATCCATCAATGGATGGTAAATTTTGTTTTTATCATTCACTGACCACAGATACCAATGCATGGTCAAGCAACAGCAATGACACACCCTTGTGTATAGGCATGAGACCCTCACGTCATTTAACAGGATTCAGCACCACCCACAAGACAGCTACCTGTCATGTCATGTCAAACCTGCACAGGTGTGCTAGATTATTATTATTTAGTTTTATTTTATTTTTTTACACCAATCAGTGTGCAAACATGGTCATTAAAACGCTAAATGAATAGACGTTCATAAACCAGTCAGTGCAACTCATCCTTTTGGTCTCCAATTCTCAAACTCAAATTCTCACCCACGGAGGATTAAATGAGAATCTTTCTTGTTTAACACTGGAATGGGGTGGTGCACTGTTCACTACCCGAATATACTGCCACATCGGGTCAATGCATAGGGCGACAGAAGCAAGCTTCCAAATCAGCTCCCTTTCTCAAAAATCCATTTAATTTATGGTCCCCAGATAGGGAACGTATGTATCAGTATGTGCTCACAAGTCACCCAAGTGCAAGTATTCACACAAAAAAAAACGTGCCTCAGGATGCGATCTGTCGCAAGATCCTTTCTTTTTTTACACTTGATCTAAGCCAAAAGGCCTAGAGGGGATAACCGGGAAAGGGGTGGACCCAACCATGTCCCCTTCATGAGCACTCACATTACTCATAGGAATGGAAGGAAGGCTGGCAGCCAACCAGCCTCCCATACACTCTCTGGGTGGGTGGCAGTCAGCCACCCATACATACATACAGCACAGGCTAAACCCACATCATCACTTAAAAAAAGGACAGGCGACCATTGCACTCTGATGGAGCATTTAGCAATGCAATCCATAGCCTGGCTTTTGCCTGAACCCCCATCACTCCTCCTCTTGCATATAAGACAATATTTCAGATCTGCATATGAAAACAACACGCCTACCTTTGTTGCACATAGCTGCCTGCCTGTCTCTAGTTACCCCACTGGCTGTAGCTGCGTCCCTTCCGACATGGAATAACACCAACTGTAACGATAAACTGAAAATTAACAGTATAAACCTGCATCATTTTGGACTCTGGTATTTGCTGAATCCGGGTGACCTGACAATCGATGGTGGTGCCGCTGGTGATTCTGGCCTTCTTGGAATCTGTTGGGCCTATGTGTTAGCTCACACATCACTTGGGTATCCATGGTAACTACCACAACATGGTCATCTGCAGTTTACATCTAGCCCGTGGCATTGAATGGCATTTTAAAAGTGCTAAGGGTCCTGGTGCAATAATCCTCCCATGAGGATCAGCCTCAACGGCTTTGTAGATTGCACTCATGTCAGCAACTCCATATACATTTTTTTTTCTTCATGCTTCTTTCTTCATCCTTTTTTCTTTCTGTCATTCAGACTTTCATTCATTCGATCTCTCTCACTCACTTGCTTTAACTCATTTGTTCTCACTCACTCACTCACTCACTCACTCAATCACTCACTCACTCATTCACTCTCACTCACTCTCACTCTCTCACTCACTCGCTCACTAAGTCAGTCTCTCTCTCTCTCTCTCTCTTTTTCTTTTTATATATATTTTTTTCCGTCTTCTTCTTCTTCTTCTTCTTCTTCTTCTTCTTCAGACCCTGTCATAGCACTAATGCCTTTCCAATACCACCAGCAGATGGAGACACTCCATTGCAACATTGGTTGTGAGCAGCAGTTTCTAAAAACAAATGCCTCATGGCGGATTTCCCATCCATCAATGGATGGTAAATTTTGTTTTTATCATTCACTGACCACAGATACCAATGCATGGTCAAGCAACAGCAATGACACACCCTTGTGTATAGGCATGAGACCCTCACGTCATTTAACAGGATTCAGCACCACCCACAAGACAGCTACCTGTCATGTCATGTCAAACCTGCACAGGTGTGCTAGATTATTATTATTTAGTTTTATTTTATTTTTTTACACCAATCAGTGTGCAAACATGGTCATTAAAACGCTAAATGAATAGACGTTCATAAACCAGTCAGTGCAACTCATCATTTTGGTCTCCAATTCTCAAACTCAAATTCTCACCCACGGAGGATTAAATGAGAATCTTTCTTGTTTAACACTGGAATGGGGTGGTGCACTGTTCACTACCCGAATATACTGCCACATCGGGTCAATGCATAGGGCGACAGAAGCAAGCTTCCAAATCAGCTCCCTTTCTCAAAAATCCATTTAATTTATGGTCCCCAGATAGGGAACGTATGTATCAGTATGTGCTCACAAGTCACCCAAGTGCAAGTATTCACACAAAAAAAAACGTGCCTCAGGATGCGATCTGTCGCAAGATCCTTTCTTTTTTTACACTTGATCTAAGCCAAAAGGCCTAGAGGGGATAACCGGGAAAGGGGTGGACCCAACCATGTCCCCTTCATGAGCACTCACATTACTCATAGGAATGGAAGGAAGGCTGGCAGCCAACCAGCCTCCCATACACTCTCTGGGTGGGTGGCAGTCAGCCACCCATACATACATACATACAGCACAGGCTAAACCCACATCATCACTTAAAAAAAGGACAGGCGACCATTGCACTCTGATGGAGCATTTAGCAATGCAATCCCCATCACTCCTCCTCTTGCATATAAGACAATATTTCAGATCTGCATATGAAAACAACACGCCTACCTTTGTTGCACATAGCTGCCTGCCTGTCTCTAGTTACCCCACTGGCTGTAGCTGCGTCCCTTCCGACATGGAATAACACCAACTGTAACGATAAACTGAAAATTAACAGTATAAACCTGCATCATTTTGGACTCTGGTATTTGCTGAATCCGGGTGACCTGACAATCGATGGTGGTGCCGCTGGTGATTCTGGCCTTCTTGGAATCTGTTGGGCCTATGTGTTAGCTCACACATCACTTGGGTATCCATGGTAACTACCACAACATGGTCATCTGCAGTTTACATCTAGCCCGTGGCATTGAATGGCATTTTAAAAGTGCTAAGGGTCCTGGTGCAATAATCCTCCCATGAGGATCAGCCTCAACGGCTTTGTAGATTGCACTCATGTCAGCAACTCCATATACATTTTTTTTTCTTCATGCTTCTTTCTTCATCCTTTTTTCTTTCTGTCATTCAGACTTTCATTCATTCGATCTCTCTCACTCACTTGCTTTAACTCATTTGTTCTCACTCACTCACTCACTCAATCACTCACTCACTCATTCACTCTCACTCACTCTCACTCTCTCACTCACTCGCTCACTAAGTCAGTCTCTCTCTCTCTCTCTCTCTCTTTTTCTTTTTATATATATTTTTTTCCGTCTTCTTCTTCTTCTTCTTCTTCTTCTTCTTCTTCTTCAGACCCTGTCATAGCACTAATGCCTTTCCAATACCACCAGCAGATGGAGACACTCCATTGCAACATTGGTTGTGAGCAGCAGTTTCTAAAAACAAATGCCTCATGGCGGATTTCCCATCCATCAATGGATGGTAAATTTTGTTTTTATCATTCACTGACCACAGATACCAATGCATGGTCAAGCAACAGCAATGACACACCCTTGTGTATAGGCATGAGACCCTCACGTCATTTAACAGGATTCAGCACCACCCACAAGACAGCTACCTGTCATGTCATGTCAAACCTGCACAGGTGTGCTAGATTATTATTATTTAGTTTTATTTTATTTTTTTACACCAATCAGTGTGCAAACATGGTCATTAAAACGCTAAATGAATAGACGTTCATAAACCAGTCAGTGCAACTCATCATTTTGGTCTCCAATTCTCAAACTCAAATTCTCACCCACGGAGGATTAAATGAGAATCTTTCTTGTTTAACACTGGAATGGGGTGGTGCACTGTTCACTACCCGAATATACTGCCACATCGGGTCAATGCATAGGGCGACAGAAGCAAGCTTCCAAATCAGCTCCCTTTCTCAAAAATCCATTTAATTTATGGTCCCCAGATAGGGAACGTATGTATCAGTATGTGCTCACAAGTCACCCAAGTGCAAGTATTCACACAAAAAAAAAACGTGCCTCAGGATGCGATCTGTCGCAAGATCCTTTCTTTTTTTACACTTGATCTAAGCCAAAAGGCCTAGAGGGGATAACCGGGAAAGGGGTGGACCCAACCATGTCCCCTTCATGAGCACTCACATTACTCATAGGAATGGAAGGAAGGCTGGCAGCCAACCAGCCTCCCATACACTCTCTGGGTGGGTGGCAGTCAGCCACCCATACATACATACAGCACAGGCTAAACCCACATCATCACTTAAAAAAAGGACAGGCGACCATTGCACTCTGATGGAGCATTTAGCAATGCAATCCATAGCCTGGCTTTTGCCTGAACCCCCATCACTCCTCCTCTTGCATATAAGACAATATTTCAGATCTGCATATGAAAACAACACGCCTACCTTTGTTGCACATAGCTGCCTGCCTGTCTCTAGTTACCCCACTGGCTGTAGCTGCGTCCCTTCCGACATGGAATAACACCAACTGTAACGATAAACTGAAAATTAACAGTATAAACCTGCATCATTTTGGACTCTGGTATTTGCTGAATCCGGGTGACCTGACAATCGATGGTGGTGCCGCTGGTGATTCTGGCCTTCTTGGAATCTGTTGGGCCTATGTGTTAGCTCACACATCACTTGGGTATCCATGGTAACTACCACAACATGGTCATCTGCAGTTTACATCTAGCCCGTGGCATTGAATGGCATTTTAAAAGTGCTAAGGGTCCTGGTGCAATAATCCTCCCATGAGGATCAGCCTCAACGGCTTTGTAGATTGCACTCATGTCAGCAACTCCATATACATTTTTTTTTCTTCATGCTTCTTTCTTCATCCTTTTTTCTTTCTGTCATTCAGACTTTCATTCATTCGATCTCTCTCACTCACTTGCTTTAACTCATTTGTTCTCACTCACTCACTCACTCACTCAATCACTCACTCACTCATTCACTCTCACTCACTCTCACTCTCTCACTCACTCGCTCACTAAGTCAGTCTCTCTCTCTCTCTCTCTCTTTTTCTTTTTATATATATTTTTTTCCGTCTTCTTCTTCTTCTTCTTCTTCTTCTTCTTCTTCTTCTTCTTCAGACCCTGTCATAGCACTAATGCCTTTCCAATACCACCAGCAGATGGAGACACTCCATTGCAACATTGGTTGTGAGCAGCAGTTTCTAAAAACAAATGCCTCATGGCGGATTTCCCATCCATCAATGGATGGTAAATTTTGTTTTTATCATTCACTGACCACAGATACCAATGCATGGTCAAGCAACAGCAATGACACACCCTTGTGTATAGGCATGAGACCCTCACGTCATTTAACAGGATTCAGCACCACCCACAAGACAGCTACCTGTCATGTCATGTCAAACCTGCACAGGTGTGCTAGATTATTATTATTTAGTTTTATTTTATTTTTTTACACCAATCAGTGTGCAAACATGGTCATTAAAACGCTAAATGAATAGACGTTCATAAACCAGTCAGTGCAACTCATCATTTTGGTCTCCAATTCTCAAACTCAAATTCTCACCCACGGAGGATTAAATGAGAATCTTTCTTGTTTAACACTGGAATGGGGTGGTGCACTGTTCACTACCCGAATATACTGCCACATCGGGTCAATGCATAGGGCAACAGAAGCAAGCTTCCAAATCAGCTCCCTTTCTCAAAAATCCATTTAATTTATGGTCCCCAGATAGGGAACGTATGTATCAGTATGTGCTCACAAGTCACCCAAGTGCAAGTATTCACACAAAAAAAAACGTGCCTCAGGATGCGATCTGTCGCAAGATCCTTTCTTTTTTTACACTTGATCTAAGCCAAAAGGCCTAGAGGGGATAACCGGGAAAGGGGTGGACCCAACCATGTCCCCTTCATGAGCACTCACATTACTCATAGGAATGGAAGGAAGGCTGGCAGCCAACCAGCCTCCCATACACTCTCTGGGTGGGTGGCAGTCAGCCACCCATACATACATACAGCACAGGCTAAACCCACATCATCACTTAAAAAAAGGACAGGCGACCATTGCACTCTGATGGAGCATTTAGCAATGCAATCCATAGCCTGGCTTTTGCCTGAACCCCCATCACTCCTCCTCTTGCATATAAGACAATATTTCAGATCTGCATATGAAAACAACACGCCTACCTTTGTTGCACATAGCTGCCTGCCTGTCTCTAGTTACCCCACTGGCTGTAGCTGCGTCCCTTCCGACATGGAATAACACCAACTGTAACGATAAACTGAAAATTAACAGTATAAACCTGCATCATTTTGGACTCTGGTATTTGCTGAATCCGGGTGACCTGACAATCGATGGTGGTGCCGCTGGTGATTCTGGCCTTCTTGGAATCTGTTGGGCCTATGTGTTAGCTCACACATCACTTGGGTATCCATGGTAACTACCACAACATGGTCATCTGCAGTTTACATCTAGCCCGTGGCATTGAATGGCATTTTAAAAGTGCTAAGGGTCCTGGTGCAATAATCCTCCCATGAGGATCAGCCTCAACGGCTTTGTAGATTGCACTCATGTCAGCAACTCCATATACATTTTTTTTTCTTCATGCTTCTTTCTTCATCCTTTTTTCTTTCTGTCATTCAGACTTTCATTCATTCGATCTCTCTCACTCACTTGCTTTAACTCATTTGTTCTCACTCACTCACTCACTCAATCACTCACTCACTCATTCACTCTCACTCACTCTCACTCTCTCACTCACTCGCTCACTAAGTCAGTCTCTCTCTCTCTCTCTCTCTTTTTCTTTTTATATATATTTTTTTCCGTCTTCTTCTTCTTCTTCTTCTTCTTCTTCAGACCCTGTCATAGCACTAATGCCTTTCCAATACCACCAGCAGATGGAGACACTCCATTGCAACATTGGTTGTGAGCAGCAGTTTCTAAAAACAAATGCCTCATGGCGGATTTCCCATCCATCAATGGATGGTAAATTTTGTTTTTATCATTCACTGACCACAGATACCAATGCATGGTCAAGCAACAGCAATGACACACCCTTGTGTATAGGCATGAGACCCTCACGTCATTTAACAGGATTCAGCACCACCCACAAGACAGCTACCTGTCATGTCATGTCAAACCTGCACAGGTGTGCTAGATTATTATTATTTAGTTTTATTTTATTTTTTTACACCAATCAGTGTGCAAACATGGTCATTAAAACGCTAAATGAATAGACGTTCATAAACCAGTCAGTGCAACTCATCATTTTGGTCTCCAATTCTCAAACTCAAATTCTCACCCACGGAGGATTAAATGAGAATCTTTCTTGTTTAACACTGGAATGGGGTGGTGCACTGTTCACTACCCGAATATACTGCCACATCGGGTCAATGCATAGGGCGACAGAAGCAAGCTTCCAAATCAGCTCCCTTTCTCAAAAATCCATTTAATTTATGGTCCCCAGATAGGGAACGTATGTATCAGTATGTGCTCACAAGTCACCCAAGTGCAAGTATTCACACAAAAAAAAACGTGCCTCAGGATGCGATCTGTCGCAAGATCCTTTCTTTTTTTACACTTGATCTAAGCCAAAAGGCCTAGAGGGGATAACCGGGAAAGGGGTGGACCCAACCATGTCCCCTTCATGAGCACTCACATTACTCATAGGAATGGAAGGAAGGCTGGCAGCCAACCAGCCTCCCATACACTCTCTGGGTGGGTGGCAGTCAGCCACCCATACATACATACAGCACAGGCTAAACCCACATCATCACTTAAAAAAAGGACAGGCGACCATTGCACTCTGATGGAGCATTTAGCAATGCAATCCATAGCCTGGCTTTTGCCTGAACCCCCATCACTCCTCCTCTTGCATATAAGACAATATTTCAGATCTGCATATGAAAACAACACGCCTACCTTTGTTGCACATAGCTGCCTGCCTGTCTCTAGTTACCCCACTGGCTGTAGCTGCGTCCCTTCCGACATGGAATAACACCAACTGTAACGATAAACTGAAAATTAACAGTATAAACCTGCATCATTTTGGACTCTGGTATTTGCTGAATCCGGGTGACCTGACAATCGATGGTGGTGCCGCTGGTGATTCTGGCCTTCTTGGAATCTGTTGGGCCTATGTGTTAGCTCACACATCACTTGGGTATCCATGGTAACTACCACAACATGGTCATCTGCAGTTTACATCTAGCCCGTGGCATTGAATGGCATTTTAAAAGTGCTAAGGGTCCTGGTGCAATAATCCTCCCATGAGGATCAGCCTCAACGGCTTTGTAGATTGCACTCATGTCAGCAACTCCATATACATTTTTTTTTCTTCATGCTTCTTTCTTCATCCTTTTTTCTTTCTGTCATTCAGACTTTCATTCATTCGATCTCTCTCACTCACTTGCTTTAACTCATTTGTTCTCACTCACTCACTCACTCACTCAATCACTCACTCACTCATTCACTCTCACTCACTCTCACTCTCTCACTCACTCGCTCACTAAGTCAGTCTCTCTCTCTCTCTCTCTCTTTTTCTTTTTATATATATTTTTTTCCGTCTTCTTCTTCTTCTTCTTCTTCTTCTTCTTCTTCTTCTTCAGACCCTGTCATAGCACTAATGCCTTTCCAATACCACCAGCAGATGGAGACACTCCATTGCAACATTGGTTGTGAGCAGCAGTTTCTAAAAACAAATGCCTCATGGCAGATTTCCCATCCATCAATGGATGGTAAATTTTGTTTTTATCATTCACTGACCACAGATACCAATGCATGGTCAAGCAACAGCAATGACACACCCTTGTGTATAGGCATGAGACCCTCACGTCATTTAACAGGATTCAGCACCACCCACAAGACAGCTACCTGTCATGTCATGTCAAACCTGCACAGGTGTGCTAGATTATTATTATTTCGTTTTATTTTATTTTTTTACACCAATCAGTGTGCAAACATGGTCATTAAAACGCTAAATGAATAGACGTTCATAAACCAGTCAGTGCAACTCATCATTTTGGTCTCCAATTCTCAAACTCAAATTCTCACCCACGGAGGATTAAATGAGAATCTTTCTTGTTTAACACTGGAATGGGGTGGTGCACTGTTCACTACCCGAATATACTGCCACATCGGGTCAATGCATAGGGCGACAGAAGCAAGCTTCCAAATCAGCTCCCTTTCTCAAAAATCCATTTAATTTATGGTCCCCAGATAGGGAACGTATGTATCAGTATGTGCTCACAAGTCACCCAAGTGCAAGTATTCACACAAAAAAAAACGTGCCTCAGGATGCGATCTGTCGCAAGATCCTTTCTTTTTTTACACTTGATCTAAGCCAAAAGGCCTAGAGGGGATAACCGGGAAAGGGGTGGACCCAACCATGTCCCCTTCATGAGCACTCACATTACTCATAGGAATGGAAGGAAGGCTGGCAGCCAACCAGCCTCCCATACACTCTCTGGGTGGGTGGCAGTCAGCCACCCATACATACATACAGCACAGGCTAAACCCACATCATCACTTAAAAAAAGGACAGGCGACCATTGCACTCTGATGGAGCATTTAGCAATGCAATCCATAGCCTGGCTTTTGCCTGAACCCCCATCACTCCTCCTCTTGCATATAAGACAATATTTCAGATCTGCATATGAAAACAACACGCCTACCTTTGTTGCACATAGCTGCCTGCCTGTCTCTAGTTACCCCACTGGCTGTAGCTGCGTCCCTTCCGACATGGAATAACACCAACTGTAACGATAAACTGAAAATTAACAGTATAAACCTGCATCATTTTGGACTCTGGTATTTGCTGAATCCGGGTGACCTGACAATCGATGGTGGTGCCGCTGGTGATTCTGGCCTTCTTGGAATCTGTTGGGCCTATGTGTTAGCTCACACATCACTTGGGTATCCATGGTAACTACCACAACATGGTCATCTGCAGTTTACATCTAGCCCGTGGCATTGAATGGCATTTTAAAAGTGCTAAGGGTCCTGGTGCAATAATCCTCCCATGAGGATCAGCCTCAACGGCTTTGTAGATTGCACTCATGTCAGCAACTCCATATACATTTTTTTTTCTTCATGCTTCTTTCTTCATCCTTTTTTCTTTCTGTCATTCAGACTTTCATTCATTCGATCTCTCTCACTCACTTGCTTTAACTCATTTGTTCTCACTCACTCACTCACTCACTCAATCACTCACTCACTCATTCACTCTCACTCACTCTCACTCTCTCACTCACTCGCTCACTAAGTCAGTCTCTCTCTCTCTCTCTCTCTTTTTCTTTTTATATATATTTTTTTCCGTCTTCTTTTTCTTCTTCTTCTTCTTCTTCTTCTTCAGACCCTGTCATAGCACTAATGCCTTTCCAATACCACCAGCAGATGGAGACACTCCATTGCAACATTGGTTGTGAGCAGCAGTTTCTAAAAACAAATGCCTCATGGCGGATTTCCCATCCATCAATGGATGGTAAATTTTGTTTTTATCATTCACTGACCACAGATACCAATGCATGGTCAAGCAACAGCAATGACACACCCTTGTGTATAGGCATGAGACCCTCACGTCATTTAACAGGATTCAGCACCACCCACAAGACAGCTACCTGTCATGTCATGTCAAACCTGCACAGGTGTGCTAGATTATTATTATTTAGTTTTATTTTATTTTTTTACACCAATCAGTGTGCAAACATGGTCATTAAAACGCTAAATGAATAGACGTTCATAAACCAGTCAGTGCAACTCATCATTTTGGTCTCCAATTCTCAAACTCAAATTCTCACCCACGGAGGATTAAATGAGAATCTTTCTTGTTTAACACTGGAATGGGGTGGTGCACTGTTCACTACCCGAATATACTGCCACATCGGGTCAATGCATAGGGCGACAGAAGCAAGCTTCCAAATCAGCTCCCTTTCTCAAAAATCCATTTAATTTATGGTCCCCAGATAGGGAACGTATGTATCAGTATGTGCTCACAAGTCACCCAAGTGCAAGTATTCACACAAAAAAAAACGTGCCTCAGGATGCGATCTGTCGCAAGATCCTTTCTTTTTTTACACTTGATCTAAGCCAAAAGGCCTAGAGGGGATAACCGGGAAAGGGGTGGACCCAACCATGTCCCCTTCATGAGCACTCACATTACTCATAGGAATGGAAGGAAGGCTGGCAGCCAACCAGCCTCCCATACACTCTCTGGGTGGGTGGCAGTCAGCCACCCATACATACATACAGCACAGGCTAAACCCACATCATCACTTAAAAAAAGGACAGGCGACCATTGCACTCTGATGGAGCATTTAGCAATGCAATCCATAGCCTGGCTTTTGCCTGAACCCCCATCACTCCTCCTCTTGCATATAAGACAATATTTCAGATCTGCATATGAAAACAACACGCCTACCTTTGTTGCACATAGCTGCCTGCCTGTCTCTAGTTACCCCACTGGCTGTAGCTGCGTCCCTTCCGACATGGAATAACACCAACTGTAACGATAAACTGAAAATTAACAGTATAAACCTGCATCATTTTGGACTCTGGTATTTGCTGAATCCGGGTGACCTGACAATCGATGGTGGTGCCGCTGGTGATTCTGGCCTTCTTGGAATCTGTTGGGCCTATGTGTTAGCTCACACATCACTTGGGTATCCATGGTAACTACCACAACATGGTCATCTGCAGTTTACATCTAGCCCATGGCATTGAATGGCATTTTAAAAGTGCTAAGGGTCCTGGTGCAATAATCCTCCCATGAGGATCAGCCTCAACGGCTTTGTAGATTGCACTCATGTCAGCAACTCCATATACATTTTTTTTTCTTCATGCTTCTTTCTTCATCCTTTTTTCTTTCTGTCATTCAGACTTTCATTCATTCGATCTCTCTCACTCACTTGCTTTAACTCATTTGTTCTCACTCACTCACTCACTCACTCAATCACTCACTCACTCAATCACTCTCACTCACTCTCACTCTCTCACTCACTCGCTCACTAAGTCAGTCTCTCTCTCTCTCTCTCTCTTTTTCTTTTTATATATATTTTTTTCCGTCTTCTTCTTCTTCTTCTTCTTCAGACCCTGTCATAGCACTAATGCCTTTCCAATACCACCAGCAGATGGAGACACTCCATTGCAACATTGGTTGTGAGCAGCAGTTTCTAAAAACAAATGCCTCATGGCGGATTTCCCATCCATCAATGGATGGTAAATTTTGTTTTTATCATTCACTGACCACAGATACCAATGCATGGTCAAGCAACAGCAATGACACACCCTTGTGTATAGGCATGAGACCCTCACGTCATTTAACAGGATTCAGCACCACCCACAAGACAGCTACCTGTCATGTCATGTCAAACCTGCACAGGTGTGCTAGATTATTATTATTTAGTTTTATTTTATTTTTTTACACCAATCAGTGTGCAAACATGGTCATTAAAACGCTAAATGAATAGACGTTCATAAACCAGTCAGTGCAACTCATCATTTTGGTCTCCAATTCTCAAACTCAAATTCTCACCCACGGAGGATTAAATGAGAATCTTTCTTGTTTAACACTGGAATGGGGTGGTGCACTGTTCACTACCCGAATATACTGCCACATCGGGTCAATGCATAGGGCGACAGAAGCAAGCTTCCAAATCAGCTCCCTTTCTCAAAAATCCATTTAATTTATGGTCCCCAGATAGGGAACGTATGTATCAGTATGTGCTCACAAGTCACCCAAGTGCAAGTATTCACACAAAAAAAAAACGTGCCTCAGGATGCGATCTGTCGCAAGATCCTTTCTTTTTTTACACTTGATCTAAGCCAAAAGGCCTAGAGGGGATAACCGGGAAAGGGGTGGACCCAACCATGTCCCCTTCATGAGCACTCACATTACTCATAGGAATGGAAGGAAGGCTGGCAGCCAACCAGCCTCCCATACACTCTCTGGGTGGGTGGCAGTCAGCCACCCATACATACATACAGCACAGGCTAAACCCACATCATCACTTAAAAAAAGGACAGGCGACCATTGCACTCTGATGGAGCATTTAGCAATGCAATCCATAGCCTGGCTTTTGCCTGAACCCCCATCACTCCTCCTCTTGCATATAAGACAATATTTCAGATCTGCATATGAAAACAACACGCCTACCTTTGTTGCACATAGCTGCCTGCCTGTCTCTAGTTACCCCACTGGCTGTAGCTGCGTCCCTTCCGACATGGAATAACACCAACTGTAACGATAAACTGAAAATTAACAGTATAAACCTGCATCATTTTGGACTCTGGTATTTGCTGAATCCGGGTGACCTGACAATCGATGGTGGTGCCGCTGGTGATTCTGGCCTTCTTGGAATCTGTTGGGCCTATGTGTTAGCTCACACATCACTTGGGTATCCATGGTAACTACCACAACATGGTCATCTGCAGTTTACATCTAGCCCGTGGCATTGAATGGCATTTTAAAAGTGCTAAGGGTCCTGGTGCAATAATCCTCCCATGAGGATCAGCCTCAACGGCTTTGTAGATTGCACTCATGTCAGCAACTCCATATACATTTTTTTTTCTTCATGCTTCTTTCTTCATCCTTTTTTCTTTCTGTCATTCAGACTTTCATTCATTCGATCTCTCTCACTCACTTGCTTTAACTCATTTGTTCTCACTCACTCACTCACTCACTCACTCAATCACTCACTCACTCATTCACTCTCACTCACTCTCACTCTCTCACTCACTCGCTCACTAAGTCAGTCTCTCTCTCTCTCTCTCTCTTTTTCTTTTTATATATATTTTTTTCCGTCTTCTTCTTCTTCTTCTTCTTCTTCAGACCCTGTCATAGCACTAATGCCTTTCCAATACCACCAGCAGATGGAGACACTCCATTGCAACATTGGTTGTGAGCAGCAGTTTCTAAAAACAAATGCCTCATGGCGGATTTCCCATCCATCAATGGATGGTAAATTTTGTTTTTATCATTCACTGACCACAGATACCAATGCATGGTCAAGCAACAGCAATGACACACCCTTGTGTATAGGCATGAGACCCTCACGTCATTTAACAGGATTCAGCACCACCCACAAGACAGCTACCTGTCATGTCATGTCAAACCTGCACAGGTGTGCTAGATTATTATTATTTAGTTTTATTTTATTTTTTTACACCAATCAGTGTGCAAACATGGTCATTAAAACGCTAAATGAATAGACGTTCATAAACCAGTCAGTGCAACTCATCATTTTGGTCTCCAATTCTCAAACTCAAATTCTCACCCACGGAGGATTAAATGAGAATCTTTCTTGTTTAACACTGGAATGGGGGTGGTGCACTGTTCACTACCCGAATATACTGCCACATCGGGTCAATGCATAGGGCGACAGAAGCAAGCTTCCAAATCAGCTCCCTTTCTCAAAAATCCATTTAATTTATGGTCCCCAGATAGGGAACGTATGTATCAGTATGTGCTCACAAGTCACCCAAGTGCAAGTATTCACACAAAAAAAAACGTGCCTCAGGATGCGATCTGTCGCAAGATCCTTTCTTTTTTTACACTTGATCTAAGCCAAAAGGCCTAGAGGGGATAACCGGGAAAGGGGTGGACCCAACCATGTCCCCTTCATGAGCACTCACATTACTCATAGGAATGGAAGGAAGGCTGGCAGCCAACCAGCCTCCCATACACTCTCTGGGTGGGTGGCAGTCAGCCACCCATACATACATACAGCACAGGCTAAACCCACATCATCACTTAAAAAAAGGACAGGCGACCATTGCACTCTGATGGAGCATTTAGCAATGCAATCCATAGCCTGGCTTTTGCCTGAACCCCCATCACTCCTCCTCTTGCATATAAGACAATATTTCAGATCTGCATATGAAAACAACACGCCTACCTTTGTTGCACATAGCTGCCTGCCTGTCTCTAGTTACCCCACTGGCTGTAGCTGCGTCCCTTCCGACATGGAATAACACCAACTGTAACGATAAACTGAAAATTAACAGTATAAACCTGCATCATTTTGGACTCTGGTATTTGCTGAATCCGGGTGACCTGACAATCGATGGTGGTGCCGCTGGTGATTCTGGCCTTCTTGGAATCTGTTGGGCCTATGTGTTAGCTCACACATCACTTGGGTATCCATGGTAACTACCACAACATGGTCATCTGCAGTTTACATCTAGCCCGTGGCATTGAATGGCATTTTAAAAGTGCTAAGGGTCCTGGTGCAATAATCCTCCCATGAGGATCAGCCTCAACGGCTTTGTAGATTGCACTCATGTCAGCAACTCCATATACATTTTTTTTTCTTCATGCTTCTTTCTTCATCCTTTTTTCTTTCTGTCATTCAGACTTTCATTCATTCGATCTCTCTCACTCACTTGCTTTAACTCATTTGTTCTCACTCACTCACTCACTCACTCAATCACTCACTCACTCATTCACTCTCACTCACTCTCACTCTCTCACTCACTCGCTCACTAAGTCAGTCTCTCTCTCTCTCTCTCTCTCTCTCTCTCTCTCTTTTTCTTTTTATATATATTTTTTTCCGTCTTCTTCTTCTTCTTCTTCTTCTTCAGACCCTGTCATAGCACTAATGCCTTTCCAATACCACCAGCAGATGGAGACACTCCATTGCAACATTGGTTGTGAGCAGCAGTTTCTAAAAACAAATGCCTCATGGCGGATTTCCCATCCATCAATGGATGGTAAATTTTGTTTTTATCATTCACTGACCACAGATACCAATGCATGGTCAAGCAACAGCAATGACACACCCTTGTGTATAGGCATGAGACCCTCACGTCATTTAACAGGATTCAGCACCACCCACAAGACAGCTACCTGTCATGTCATGTCAAACCTGCACAGGTGTGCTAGATTATTATTATTTAGTTTTATTTTATTTTTTTACACCAATCAGTGTGCAAACATGGTCATTAAAACGCTAAATGAATAGACGTTCATAAACCAGTCAGTGCAACTCATCATTTTGGTCTCCAATTCTCAAACTCAAATTCTCACCCACGGAGGATTAAATGAGAATCTTTCTTGTTTAACACTGGAATGGGGTGGTGCACTGTTCACTACCCGAATATACTGCCACATCGGGTCAATGCATAGGGCGACAGAAGCAAGCTTCCAAATCAGCTCCCTTTCTCAAAAATCCATTTAATTTATGGTCCCCAGATAGGGAACGTATGTATCAGTATGTGCTCACAAGTCACCCAAGTGCAAGTATTCACACAAAAAAAAACGTGCCTCAGGATGCGATCTGTCGCAAGATCCTTTCTTTTTTTACACTTGATCTAAGCCAAAAGGCCTAGAGGGGATAACCGGGAAAGGGGTGGACCCAACCATGTCCCCTACATGAGCACTCACATTACTCATAGGAATGGAAGGAAGGCTGGCAGCCAACCAGCCTCCCATACACTCTCTGGGTGGGTGGCAGTCAGCCACCCATACATACATACAGCACAGGCTAAACCCACATCATCACTTAAAAAAAGGACAGGCGACCATTGCACTCTGATGGAGCATTTAGCAATGCAATCCATAGCCTGGCTTTTGCCTGAACCCCCATCACTCCTCCTCTTGCATATAAGACAATATTTCAGATCTGCATATGAAAACAACACGCCTACCTTTGTTGCACATAGCTGCCTGCCTGTCTCTAGTTACCCCACTGGCTGTAGCTGCGTCCCTTCCGACATGGAATAACACCAACTGTAACGATAAACTGAAAATTAACAGTATAAACCTGCATCATTTTGGACTCTGGTATTTGCTGAATCCGGGTGACCTGACAATCGATGGTGGTGCCGCTGGTGATTCTGGCCTTCTTGGAATCTGTTGGGCCTATGTGTTAGCTCACACATCACTTGGGTATCCATGGTAACTACCACAACATGGTCATCTGCAGTTTACATCTAGCCCGTGGCATTGAATGGCATTTTAAAAGTGCTAAGGGTCCTGGTGCAATAATCCTCCCATGAGGATCAGCCTCAACGGCTTTGTAGATTGCACTCATGTCAGCAACTCCATATACATTTTTTTTTCTTCATGCTTCTTTCTTCATCCTTTTTTCTTTCTGTCATTCAGACTTTCATTCATTCGATCTCTCTCACTCACTTGCTTTAACTCATTTGTTCTCACTCACTCACTCACTCACTCAATCACTCACTCACTCATTCACTCTCACTCACTCTCACTCTCTCACTCACTCGCTCACTAAGTCAGTCTCTCTCTCTCTCTCTCTCTTTTTCTTTTTATATATATTTTTTTCCGTCTTCTTCTTCTTCTTCTTCAGACCCTGTCATAGCACTAATGCCTTTCCAATACCACCAGCAGATGGAGACACTCCATTGCAACATTGGTTGTGAGCAGCAGTTTCTAAAAACAAATGCCTCATGGCGGATTTCCCATCCATCAATGGATGGTAAATTTTGTTTTTATCATTCACTGACCACAGATACCAATGCATGGTCAAGCAACAGCAATGACACACCCTTGTGTATAGGCATGAGACCCTCACGTCATTTAACAGGATTCAGCACCACCCACAAGACAGCTACCTGTCATGTCATGTCAAACCTGCACAGGTGTGCTAGATTATTATTATTTAGTTTTATTTTATTTTTTTACACCAATCAGTGTGCAAACATGGTCATTAAAACGCTAAATGAATAGACGTTCATAAACCAGTCAGTGCAACTCATCATTTTGGTCTCCAATTCTCAAACTCAAATTCTCACCCACGGAGGATTAAATGAGAATCTTTCTTGTTTAACACTGGAATGGGGTGGTGCACTGTTCACTACCCGAATATACTGCCACATCGGGTCAATGCATAGGGCGACAGAAGCAAGCTTCCAAATCAGCTCCCTTTCTCAAAAATCCATTTAATTTATGGTCCCCAGATAGGGAACGTATGTATCAGTATGTGCTCACAAGTCACCCAAGTGCAAGTATTCACACAAAAAAAAACGTGCCTCAGGATGCGATCTGTCGCAAGATCCTTTCTTTTTTTACACTTGATCTAAGCCAAAAGGCCTAGAGGGGATAACCGGGAAAGGGGTGGACCCAACCATGTCCCCTTCATGAGCACTCACATTACTCATAGGAATGGAAGGAAGGCTGGCAGCCAACCAGCCTCCCATACACTCTCTGGGTGGGTGGCAGTCAGCCACCCATACATACATACAGCACAGGCTAAACCCACATCATCACTTAAAAAAAGGACAGGCGACCATTGCACTCTGATGGAGCATTTAGCAATGCAATCCATAGCCTGGCTTTTGCCTGAACCCCCATCACTCCTCCTCTTGCATATAAGACAATATTTCAGATCTGCATATGAAAACAACACGCCTACCTTTGTTGCACATAGCTGCCTGCCTGTCTCTAGTTACCCCACTGGCTGTAGCTGCGTCCCTTCCGACATGGAATAACACCAACTGTAACGATAAACTGAAAATTAACAGTATAAACCTGCATCATTTTGGACTCTGGTATTTGCTGAATCCGGGTGACCTGACAATCGATGGTGGTGCCGCTGGTGATTCTGGCCTTCTTGGAATCTGTTGGGCCTATGTGTTAGCTCACACATCACTTGGGTATCCATGGTAACTACCACAACATGGTCATCTGCAGTTTACATCTAGCCCGTGGCATTGAATGGCATTTTAAAAGTGCTAAGGGTCCTGGTGCAATAATCCTCCCATGAGGATCAGCCTCAACGGCTTTGTAGATTGCACTCATGTCAGCAACTCCATATACATTTTTTTTTCTTCATGCTTCTTTCTTCATCCTTTTTTCTTTCTGTCATTCAGACTTTCATTCATTCGATCTCTCTCACTCACTTGCTTTAACTCATTTGTTCTCACTCACTCACTCACTCAATCACTCACTCACTCATTCACTCTCACTCACTCTCACTCTCTCACTCACTCGCTCACTAAGTCAGTCTCTCTCTCTCTCTCTCTCTTTTTCTTTTTATATATATTTTTTTCCGTCTTCTTCTTCTTCTTCTTCAGACCCTGTCATAGCACTAATGCCTTTCCAATACCACCAGCAGATGGAGACACTCCAT
Source organism: Hyla sarda (assembly GCF_029499605.1). Taxonomy (NCBI): domain Eukaryota; kingdom Metazoa; phylum Chordata; class Amphibia; order Anura; family Hylidae; genus Hyla; species Hyla sarda. The sequence continues at coordinate 281,449 of NW_026609890.1, read as the reverse complement.
TGCAACATTGGTTGTGAGCAGCAGTTTCTAAAAACAAATGCCTCATGGCGGATTTCCCATCCATCAATGGATGGTAAATTTTGTTTTTATCATTCACTGACCACAGATACCAATGCATGGTCAAGCAACAGCAATGACACACCCTTGTGTATAGGCATGAGACCCTCACGTCATTTAACAGGATTCAGCACCACCCACAAGACAGCTACCTGTCATGTCATGTCAAACCTGCACAGGTGTGCTAGATTATTATTATTTAGTTTTATTTTATTTTTTTACACCAATCAGTGTGCAAACATGGTCATTAAAACGCTAAATGAATAGACGTTCATAAACCAGTCAGTGCAACTCATCATTTTGGTCTCCAATTCTCAAACTCAAATTCTCACCCACGGAGGATTAAATGAGAATCTTTCTTGTTTAACACTGGAATGGGGTGGTGCACTGTTCACTACCCGAATATACTGCCACATCGGGTCAATGCATAGGGCGACAGAAGCAAGCTTCCAAATCAGCTCCCTTTCTCAAAAATCCATTTAATTTATGGTCCCCAGATAGGGAACGTATGTATCAGTATGTGCTCACAAGTCACCCAAGTGCAAGTATTCACACAAAAAAAAACGTGCCTCAGGATGCGATCTGTCGCAAGATCCTTTCTTTTTTTACACTTGATCTAAGCCAAAAGGCCTAGAGGGGATAACCGGGAAAGGGGTGGACCCAACCATGTCCCCTTCATGAGCACTCACATTACTCATAGGAATGGAAGGAAGGCTGGCAGCCAACCAGCCTCCCATACACTCTCTGGGTGGGTGGCAGTCAGCCACCCATACATACATACAGCACAGGCTAAACCCACATCATCACTTAAAAAAAGGACAGGCGACCATTGCACTCTGATGGAGCATTTAGCAATGCAATCCATAGCCTGGCTTTTGCCTGAACCCCCATCACTCCTCCTCTTGCATATAAGACAATATTTCAGATCTGCATATGAAAACAACACGCCTACCTTTGTTGCACATAGCTGCCTGCCTGTCTCTAGTTACCCCACTGGCTGTAGCTGCGTCCCTTCCGACATGGAATAACACCAACTGTAACGATAAACTGAAAATTAACAGTATAAACCTGCATCATTTTGGACTCTGGTATTTGCTGAATCCGGGTGACCTGACAATCGATGGTGGTGCCGCTGGTGATTCTGGCCTTCTTGGAATCTGTTGGGCCTATGTGTTAGCTCACACATCACTTGGGTATCCATGGTAACTACCACAACATGGTCATCTGCAGTTTACATCTAGCCCGTGGCATTGAATGGCATTTTAAAAGTGCTAAGGGTCCTGGTGCAATAATCCTCCCATGAGGATCAGCCTCAACGGCTTTGTAGATTGCACTCATGTCAGCAACTCCATATACATTTTTTTTTCTTCATGCTTCTTTCTTCATCCTTTTTTCTTTCTGTCATTCAGACTTTCATTCATTCGATCTCTCTCACTCACTTGCTTTAACTCATTTGTTCTCACTCACTCACTCACTCACTCAATCACTCACTCACTCATTCACTCTCACTCACTCTCACTCTCTCACTCACTCGCTCACTAAGTCAGTCTCTCTCTCTCTCTCTCTCTTTTTCTTTTTATATATATTTTTTTCCGTCTTCTTCTTCTTCTTCTTCTTCTTCAGACCCTGTCATAGCACTAATGCCTTTCCAATACCACCAGCAGATGGAGACACTCCATTGCAACATTGGTTGTGAGCAGCAGTTTCTAAAAACAAATGCCTCATGGCGGATTTCCCATCCATCAATGGATGGTAAATTTTGTTTTTATCATTCACTGACCACAGATACCAATGCATGGTCAAGCAACAGCAATGACACACCCTTGTGTATAGGCATGAGACCCTCACGTCATTTAACAGGATTCAGCACCACCCACAAGACAGCTACCTGTCATGTTCATGTCAAACCTGCACAGGTGTGCTAGATTATTATTATTTAGTTTTATTTTATTTTTTTACACCAATCAGTGTGCAAACATGGTCATTAAAACGCTAAATGAATAGACGTTCATAAACCAGTCAGTGCAACTCATCATTTTGGTCTCCAATTCTCAAACTCAAATTCTCACCCACGGAGGATTAAATGAGAATCTTTCTTGTTTAACACTGGAATGGGGTGGTGCACTGTTCACTACCCGAATATACTGCCACATCGGGTCAATGCATAGGGCGACAGAAGCAAGCTTCCAAATCAGCTCCCTTTCTCAAAAATCCATTTAATTTATGGTCCCCAGATAGGGAACGTATGTATCAGTATGTGCTCACAAGTCACCCAAGTGCAAGTATTCACACAAAAAAAAACGTGCCTCAGGATGCGATCTGTCGCAAGATCCTTTCTTTTTTTACACTTGATCTAAGCCAAAAGGCCTAGAGGGGATAACCGGGAAAGGGGTGGACCCAACCATGTCCCCTTCATGAGCACTCACATTACTCATAGGAATGGAAGGAAGGCTGGCAGCCAACCAGCCTCCCATACACTCTCTGGGTGGGTGGCAGTCAGCCACCCATACATACATACAGCACAGGCTAAACCCACATCATCACTTAAAAAAAGGACAGGCGACCATTGCACTCTGATGGAGCATTTAGCAATGCAATCCATAGCCTGGCTTTTGCCTGAACCCCCATCACTCCTCCTCTTGCATATAAGACAATATTTCAGATCTGCATATGAAAACAACACGCCTACCTTTGTTGCACATAGCTGCCTGCCTGTCTCTAGTTACCCCACTGGCTGTAGCTGCGTCCCTTCCGACATGGAATAACACCAACTGTAACGATAAACTGAAAATTAACAGTATAAACCTGCATCATTTTGGACTCTGGTATTTGCTGAATCCGGGTGACCTGACAATCGATGGTGGTGCCGCTGGTGATTCTGGCCTTCTTGGAATCTGTTGGGCCTATGTGTTAGCTCACACATCACTTGGGTATCCATGGTAACTACCACAACATGGTCATCTGCAGTTTACATCTAGCCCGTGGCATTGAATGGCATTTTAAAAGTGCTAAGGGTCCTGGTGCAATAATCCTCCCATGAGGATCAGCCTCAACGGCTTTGTAGATTGCACTCATGTCAGCAACTCCATATACATTTTTTTTTCTTCATGCTTCTTTCTTCATCCTTTTTTCTTTCTGTCATTCAGACTTTCATTCATTCGATCTCTCTCACTCACTTGCTTTAACTCATTTGTTCTCACTCACTCACTCACTCACTCAATCACTCACTCACTCATTCACTCTCACTCACTCTCACTCTCTCACTCACTCGCTCACTAAGTCAGTCTCTCTCTCTCTCTCTCTCTTTTTCTTTTTATATATATTTTTTTCCGTCTTCTTCTTCTTCTTCTTCTTCTTCTTCAGACCCTGTCATAGCACTAATGCCTTTCCAATACCACCAGCAGATGGAGACACTCCATTGCAACATTGGTTGTGAGCAGCAGTTTCTAAAAACAAATGCCTCATGGCGGATTTCCCATCCATCAATGGATGGTAAATTTTGTTTTTATCATTCACTGACCACAGATACCAATGCATGGTCAAGCAACAGCAATGACACACCCTTGTGTATAGGCATGAGACCCTCACGTCATTTAACAGGATTCAGCACCACCCACAAGACAGCTACCTGTCATGTCATGTCAAACCTGCACAGGTGTGCTAGATTATTATTATTTAGTTTTATTTTATTTTTTTACACCAATCAGTGTGCAAACATGGTCATTAAAACGCTAAATGAATAGACGTTCATAAACCAGTCAGTGCAACTCATCATTTTGGTCTCCAATTCTCAAACTCAAATTCTCACCCACGGAGGATTAAATGAGAATCTTTCTTGTTTAACACTGGAATGGGGTGGTGCACTGTTCACTACCCGAATATACTGCCACATCGGGTCAATGCATAGGGCGACAGAAGCAAGCTTCCAAATCAGCTCCCTTTCTCAAAAATCCATTTAATTTATGGTCCCCAGATAGGGAACGTATGTATCAGTATGTGCTCACAAGTCACCCAAGTGCAAGTATTCACACAAAAAAAAACGTGCCTCAGGATGCGATCTGTCGCAAGATCCTTTCTTTTTTTACACTTGATCTAAGCCAAAAGGCCTAGAGGGGATAACCGGGAAAGGGGTGGACCCAACCATGTCCCCTTCATGAGCACTCACATTACTCATAGGAATGGAAGGAAGGCTGGCAGCCAACCAGCCTCCCATACACTCTCTGGGTGGGTGGCAGTCAGCCACCCATACATACATACAGCACAGGCTAAACCCACATCATCACTTAAAAAAAGGACAGGCGACCATTGCACTCTGATGGAGCATTTAGCAATGCAATCCATAGCCTGGCTTTTGCCTGAACCCCCATCACTCCTCCTCTTGCATATAAGACAATATTTCAGATCTGCATATGAAAACAACACGCCTACCTTTGTTGCACATAGCTGCCTGCCTGTCTCTAGTTACCCCACTGGCTGTAGCTGCGTCCCTTCCGACATGGAATAACACCAACTGTAACGATAAACTGAAAATTAACAGTATAAACCTGCATCATTTTGGACTCTGGTATTTGCTGAATCCGGGTGACCTGACAATCGATGGTGGTGCCGCTGGTGATTCTGGCCTTCTTGGAATCTGTTGGGCCTATGTGTTAGCTCACACATCACTTGGGTATCCATGGTAACTACCACAACATGGTCATCTGCAGTTTACATCTAGCCCGTGGCATTGAATGGCATTTTAAAAGTGCTAAGGGTCCTGGTGCAATAATCCTCCCATGAGGATCAGCCTCAACGGCTTTGTAGATTGCACTCATGTCAGCAACTCCATATACATTTTTTTTTCTTCATGCTTCTTTCTTCATCCTTTTTTCTTTCTGTCATTCAGACTTTCATTCATTCGATCTCTCTCACTCACTTGCTTTAACTCATTTGTTCTCACTCACTCACTCACTCACTCAATCACTCACTCACTCATTCACTCTCACTCACTCTCACTCTCTCACTCACTCGCTCACTAAGTCAGTCTCTCTCTCTCTCTCTCTCTTTTTCTTTTTATATATATTTTTTTCCGTCTTCTTCTTCTTCTTCTTCTTCTTCTTCTTCAGACCCTGTCATAGCACTAATGCCTTTCCAATACCACCAGCAGATGGAGACACTCCATTGCAACATTGGTTGTGAGCAGCAGTTTCTAAAAACAAATGCCTCATGGCGGATTTCCCATCCATCAATGGATGGTAAATTTTGTTTTTATCATTCACTGACCACAGATACCAATGCATGGTCAAGCAACAGCAATGACACACCCTTGTGTATAGGCATGAGACCCTCACGTCATTTAACAGGATTCAGCACCACCCACAAGACAGCTACCTGTCATGTCATGTCAAACCTGCACAGGTGTGCTAGATTATTATTATTTAGTTTTATTTTATTTTTTTACACCAATCAGTGTGCAAACATGGTCATTAAAACGCTAAATGAATAGACGTTCATAAACCAGTCAGTGCAACTCATCATTTTGGTCTCCAATTCTCAAACTCAAATTCTCACCCACGGAGGATTAAATGAGAATCTTTCTTGTTTAACACTGGAATGGGGTGGTGCACTGTTCACTACCCGAATATACTGCCACATCGGGTCAATGCATAGGGCGACAGAAGCAAGCTTCCAAATCAGCTCCCTTTCTCAAAAATCCATTTAATTTATGGTCCCCAGATAGGGAACGTATGTATCAGTATGTGCTCACAAGTCACCCAAGTGCAAGTATTCACACAAAAAAAAACGTGCCTCAGGATGCGATCTGTCGCAAGATCCTTTCTTTTTTTACACTTGATCTAAGCCAAAAGGCCTAGAGGGGATAACCGGGAAAGGGGTGGACCCAACCATGTCCCCTTCATGAGCACTCACATTACTCATAGGAATGGAAGGAAGGCTGGCAGCCAACCAGCCTCCCATACACTCTCTGGGTGGGTGGCAGTCAGCCACCCATACATACATACAGCACAGGCTAAACCCACATCATCACTTAAAAAAAGGACAGGCGACCATTGCACTCTGATGGAGCATTTAGCAATGCAATCCATAGCCTGGCTTTTGCCTGAACCCCCATCACTCCTCCTCTTGCATATAAGACAATATTTCAGATCTGCATATGAAAACAACACGCCTACCTTTGTTGCACATAGCTGCCTGCCTGTCTCTAGTTACCCCACTGGCTGTAGCTGCGTCCCTTCCGACATGGAATAACACCAACTGTAACGATAAACTGAAAATTAACAGTATAAACCTGCATCATTTTGGACTCTGGTATTTGCTGAATCCGGGTGACCTGACAATCGATGGTGGTGCCGCTGGTGATTCTGGCCTTCTTGGAATCTGTTGGGCCTATGTGTTAGCTCACACATCACTTGGGTATCCATGGTAACTACCACAACATGGTCATCTGCAGTTTACATCTAGCCCGTGGCATTGAATGGCATTTTAAAAGTGCTAAGGGTCCTGGTGCAATAATCCTCCCATGAGGATCAGCCTCAACGGCTTTGTAGATTGCACTCATGTCAGCAACTCCATATACATTTTTTTTTCTTCATGCTTCTTTCTTCATCCTTTTTTCTTTCTGTCATTCAGACTTTCATTCATTCGATCTCTCTCACTCACTTGCTTTAACTCATTTGTTCTCACTCACTCACTCACTCACTCAATCACTCACTCACTCATTCACTCTCACTCACTCTCACTCTCTCACTCACTCGCTCACTAAGTCAGTCTCTCTCTCTCTCTCTCTCTTTTTCTTTTTATATATATTTTTTTCCGTCTTCTTCTTCTTCTTCTTCTTCTTCAGACCCTGTCATAGCACTAATGCCTTTCCAATACCACCAGCAGATGGAGACACTCCATTGCAACATTGGTTGTGAGCAGCAGTTTCTAAAAACAAATGCCTCATGGCGGATTTCCCATCCATCAATGGATGGTAAATTTTGTTTTTATCATTCACTGACCACAGATACCAATGCATGGTCAAGCAACAGCAATGACACACCCTTGTGTATAGGCATGAGACCCTCACGTCATTTAACAGGATTCAGCACCACCCACAAGACAGCTACCTGTCATGTCATGTCAAACCTGCACAGGTGTGCTAGATTATTATTATTTAGTTTTATTTTATTTTTTTACACCAATCAGTGTGCAAACATGGTCATTAAAACGCTAAATGAATAGACGTTCATAAACCAGTCAGTGCAACTCATCATTTTGGTCTCCAATTCTCAAACTCAAATTCTCACCCACGGAGGATTAAATGAGAATCTTTCTTGTTTAACACTGGAATGGGGTGGTGCACTGTTCACTACCCGAATATACTGCCACATCGGGTCAATGCATAGGGCGACAGAAGCAAGCTTCCAAATCAGCTCCCTTTCTCAAAAATCCATTTAATTTATGGTCCCCAGATAGGGAACGTATGTATCAGTATGTGCTCACAAGTCACCCAAGTGCAAGTATTCACACAAAAAAAAAACGTGCCTCAGGATGCGATCTGTCGCAAGATCCTTTCTTTTTTTACACTTGATCTAAGCCAAAAGGCCTAGAGGGGATAACCGGGAAAGGGGTGGACCCAACCATGTCCCCTTCATGAGCACTCACATTACTCATAGGAATGGAAGGAAGGCTGGCAGCCAACCAGCCTCCCATACACTCTCTGGGTGGGTGGCAGTCAGCCACCCATACATACATACAGCACAGGCTAAACCCACATCATCACTTAAAAAAAGGACAGGCGACCATTGCACTCTGATGGAGCATTTAGCAATGCAATCCATAGCCTGGCTTTTGCCTGAACCCCCATCACTCCTCCTCTTGCATATAAGACAATATTTCAGATCTGCATATGAAAACAACACGCCTACCTTTGTTGCACATAGCTGCCTGCCTGTCTCTAGTTACCCCACTGGCTGTAGCTGCGTCCCTTCCGACATGGAATAACACCAACTGTAACGATAAACTGAAAATTAACAGTATAAACCTGCATCATTTTGGACTCTGGTATTTGCTGAATCCGGGTGACCTGACAATCGATGGTGGTGCCGCTGGTGATTCTGGCCTTCTTGGAATCTGTTGGGCCTATGTGTTAGCTCACACATCACTTGGGTATCCATGGTAACTACCACAACATGGTCATCTGCAGTTTACATCTAGCCCGTGGCATTGAATGGCATTTTAAAAGTGCTAAGGGTCCTGGTGCAATAATCCTCCCATGAGGATCAGCCTCAACGGCTTTGTAGATTGCACTCATGTCAGCAACTCCATATACATTTTTTTTTCTTCATGCTTCTTTCTTCATCCTTTTTTCTTTCTGTCATTCAGACTTTCATTCATTCGATCTCTCTCACTCACTTGCTTTAACTCATTTGTTCTCACTCACTCACTCACTCACTCAATCACTCACTCACTCACTCACTCACTCATTCACTCTCACTCACTCTCACTCTCTCACTCACTCGCTCACTAAGTCAGTCTCTCTCTCTCTCTCTCTCTTTTTCTTTTTATATATATTTTTTTCCGTCTTCTTCTTCTTCTTCTTCTTCTTCAGACCCTGTCATAGCACTAATGCCTTTCCAATACCACCAGCAGATGGAGACACTCCATTGCAACATTGGTTGTGAGCAGCAGTTTCTAAAAACAAATGCCTCATGGCGGATTTCCCATCCATCAATGGATGGTAAATTTTGTTTTTATCATTCACTGACCACAGATACCAATGCATGGTCAAGCAACAGCAATGACACACCCTTGTGTATAGGCATGAGACCCTCACGTCATTTAACAGGATTCAGCACCACCCACAAGACAGCTACCTGTCATGTCATGTCAAACCTGCACAGGTGTGCTAGATTATTATTATTTAGTTTTATTTTATTTTTTTACACCAATCAGTGTGCAAACATGGTCATTAAAACGCTAAATGAATAGACGTTCATAAACCAGTCAGTGCAACTCATCATTTTGGTCTCCAATTCTCAAACTCAAATTCTCACCCACGGAGGATTAAATGAGAATCTTTCTTGTTTAACACTGGAATGGGGTGGTGCACTGTTCACTACCCGAATATACTGCCACATCGGGTCAATGCATAGGGCGACAGAAGCAAGCTTCCAAATCAGCTCCCTTTCTCAAAAATCCATTTAATTTATGGTCCCCAGATAGGGAACGTATGTATCAGTATGTGCTCACAAGTCACCCAAGTGCAAGTATTCACACAAAAAAAAACGTGCCTCAGGATGCGATCTGTCGCAAGATCCTTTCTTTTTTTACACTTGATCTAAGCCAAAAGGCCTAGAGGGGATAACCGGGAAAGGGGTGGACCCAACCATGTCCCCTTCATGAGCACTCACATTACTCATAGGAATGGAAGGAAGGCTGGCAGCCAACCAGCCTCCCATACACTCTCTGGGTGGGTGGCAGTCAGCCACCCATACATACATACAGCACAGGCTAAACCCACATCATCACTTAAAAAAAGGACAGGCGACCATTGCACTCTGATGGAGCATTTAGCAATGCAATCCATAGCCTGGCTTTTGCCTGAACCCCCATCACTCCTCCTCTTGCATATAAGACAATATTTCAGATCTGCATATGAAAACAACACGCCTACCTTTGTTGCACATAGCTGCCTGCCTGTCTCTAGTTACCCCACTGGCTGTAGCTGCGTCCCTTCCGACATGGAATAACACCAACTGTAACGATAAACTGAAAATTAACAGTATAAACCTGCATCATTTTGGACTCTGGTATTTGCTGAATCCGGGTGACCTGACAATCGATGGTGGTGCCGCTGGTGATTCTGGCCTTCTTGGAATCTGTTGGGCCTATGTGTTAGCTCACACATCACTTGGGTATCCATGGTAACTACCACAACATGGTCATCTGCAGTTTACATCTAGCCCGTGGCATTGAATGGCATTTTAAAAGTGCTAAGGGTCCTGGTGCAATAATCCTCCCATGAGGATCAGCCTCAACGGCTTTGTAGATTGCACTCATGTCAGCAACTCCATATACATTTTTTTTTCTTCATGCTTCTTTCTTCATCCTTTTTTCTTTCTGTCATTCAGACTTTCATTCATTCGATCTCTCTCACTCACTTGCTTTAACTCATTTGTTCTCACTCACTCACTCACTCACTCAATCACTCACTCACTCATTCACTCTCACTCACTCTCACTCTCTCACTCACTCGCTCACTAAGTCAGTCTCTCTCTCTCTCTCTCTCTTTTTCTTTTTATATATATTTTTTTCCGTCTTCTTCTTCTTCTTCTTCTTCTTCAGACCCTGTCATAGCACTAATGCCTTTCCAATACCACCAGCAGATGGAGACACTCCATTGCAACATTGGTTGTGAGCAGCAGTTTCTAAAAACAAATGCCTCATGGCGGATTTCCCATCCATCAATGGATGGTAAATTTTGTTTTTATCATTCACTGACCACAGATACCAATGCATGGTCAAGCAACAGCAATGACACACCCTTGTGTATAGGCATGAGACCCTCACGTCATTTAACAGGATTCAGCACCACCCACAAGACAGCTACCTGTCATGTCATGTCAAACCTGCACAGGTGTGCTAGATTATTATTATTTAGTTTTATTTTATTTTTTTACACCAATCAGTGTGCAAACATGGTCATTAAAACGCTAAATGAATAGACGTTCATAAACCAGTCAGTGCAACTCATCATTTTGGTCTCCAATTCTCAAACTCAAATTCTCACCCACGGAGGATTAAATGAGAATCTTTCTTGTTTAACACTGGAATGGGGTGGTGCACTGTTCACTACCCGAATATACTGCCACATCGGGTCAATGCATAGGGCGACAGAAGCAAGCTTCCAAATCAGCTCCCTTTCTCAAAAATCCATTTAATTTATGGTCCCCAGATAGGGAACGTATGTATCAGTATGTGCTCACAAGTCACCCAAGTGCAAGTATTCACACAAAAAAAAACGTGCCTCAGGATGCGATCTGTCGCAAGATCCTTTCTTTTTTTACACTTGATCTAAGCCAAAAGGCCTAGAGGGGATAACCGGGAAAGGGGTGGACCCAACCATGTCCCCTTCATGAGCACTCACATTACTCATAGGAATGGAAGGAAGGCTGGCAGCCAACCAGCCTCCCATACACTCTCTGGGTGGGTGGCAGTCAGCCACCCATACATACATACAGCACAGGCTAAACCCACATCATCACTTAAAAAAAGGACAGGCGACCATTGCACTCTGATGGAGCATTTAGCAATGCAATCCATAGCCTGGCTTTTGCCTGAACCCCCATCACTCCTCCTCTTGCATATAAGACAATATTTCAGATCTGCATATGAAAACAACACGCCTACCTTTGTTGCACATAGCTGCCTGCCTGTCTCTAGTTACCCCACTGGCTGTAGCTGCGTCCCTTCCGACATGGAATAACACCAACTGTAACGATAAACTGAAAATTAACAGTATAAACCTGCATCATTTTGGACTCTGGTATTTGCTGAATCCGGGTGACCTGACAATCGATGGTGGTGCCGCTGGTGATTCTGGCCTTCTTGGAATCTGTTGGGCCTATGTGTTAGCTCACACATCACTTGGGTATCCATGGTAACTACCACAACATGGTCATCTGCAGTTTACATCTAGCCCGTGGCATTGAATGGCATTTTAAAAGTGCTAAGGGTCCTGGTGCAATAATCCTCCCATGAGGATCAGCCTCAACGGCTTTGTAGATTGCACTCATGTCAGCAACTCCATATACATTTTTTTTTCTTCATGCTTCTTTCTTCATCCTTTTTTCTTTCTGTCATTCAGACTTTCATTCATTCGATCTCTCTCACTCACTTGCTTTAACTCATTTGTTCTCACTCACTCACTCACTCACTCAATCACTCACTCACTCATTCACTCTCACTCACTCTCACTCTCTCACTCACTCGCTCACTAAGTCAGTCTCTCTCTCTCTCTTTTTCTTTTTATATATATTTTTTTCCGTCTTCTTCTTCTTCTTCTTCTTCTTCAGACCCTGTCATAGCACTAATGCCTTTCCAATACCACCAGCAGATGGAGACACTCCATTGCAACATTGGTTGTGAGCAGCAGTTTCTAAAAACAAATGCCTCATGGCGGATTTCCCATCCATCAATGGATGGTAAATTTTGTTTTTATCATTCACTGACCACAGATACCAATGCATGGTCAAGCAACAGCAATGACACACCCTTGTGTATAGGCATGAGACCCTCACGTCATTTAACAGGATTCAGCACCACCCACAAGACAGCTACCTGTCATGTCATGTCAAACCTGCACAGGTGTGCTAGATTATTATTATTTAGTTTTATTTTATTTTTTTACACCAATCAGTGTGCAAACATGGTCATTAAAACGCTAAATGAATAGACGTTCATAAACCAGTCAGTGCAACTCATCATTTTGGTCTCCAATTCTCAAACTCAAATTCTCACCCACGGAGGATTAAATGAGAATCTTTCTTGTTTAACACTGGAATGGGGTGGTGCACTGTTCACTACCCGAATATACTGCCACATCGGGTCAATGCATAGGGCGACAGAAGCAAGCTTCCAAATCAGCTCCCTTTCTCAAAAATCCATTTAATTTATGGTCCCCAGATAGGGAACGTATGTATCAGTATGTGCTCACAAGTCACCCAAGTGCAAGTATTCACACAAAAAAAAACGTGCCTCAGGATGCGATCTGTCGCAAGATCCTTTCTTTTTTTACACTTGATCTAAGCCAAAAGGCCTAGAGGGGATAACCGGGAAAGGGGTGGACCCAACCATGTCCCCTTCATGAGCACTCACATTACTCATAGGAATGGAAGGAAGGCTGGCAGCCAACCAGCCTCCCATACACTCTCTGGGTGGGTGGCAGTCAGCCACCCATACATACATACAGCACAGGCTAAACCCACATCATCACTTAAAAAAAGGACAGGCGACCATTGCACTCTGATGGAGCATTTAGCAATGCAATCCATAGCCTGGCTTTTGCCTGAACCCCCATCACTCCTCCTCTTGCATATAAGACAATATTTCAGATCTGCATATGAAAACAACACGCCTACCTTTGTTGCACATAGCTGCCTGCCTGTCTCTAGTTACCCCACTGGCTGTAGCTGCGTCCCTTCCGACATGGAATAACACCAACTGTAACGATAAACTGAAAATTAACAGTATAAACCTGCATCATTTTGGACTCTGGTATTTGCTGAATCCGGGTGACCTGACAATCGATGGTGGTGCCGCTGGTGATTCTGGCCTTCTTGGAATCTGTTGGGCCTATGTGTTAGCTCACACATCACTTGGGTATCCATGGTAACTACCACAACATGGTCATCTGCAGTTTACATCTAGCCCGTGGCATTGAATGGCATTTTAAAAGTGCTAAGGGTCCTGGTGCAATAATCCTCCCATGAGGATCAGCCTCAACGGCTTTGTAGATTGCACTCATGTCAGCAACTCCATATACATTTTTTTTTCTTCATGCTTCTTTCTTCATCCTTTTTTCTTTCTGTCATTCAGACTTTCATTCATTCGATCTCTCTCACTCACTTGCTTTAACTCATTTGTTCTCACTCACTCACTCACTCACTCAATCACTCACTCACTCATTCACTCTCACTCTCTCTCACTCACTCGCTCACTAAGTCAGTCTCTCTCTCTCTCTCTCTCTTTTTCTTTTTATATATATTTTTTTCCGTCTTCTTCTTCTTCTTCTTCTTCTTCTTCAGACCCTGTCATAGCACTAATGCCTTTCCAATACCACCAGCAGATGGAGACACTCCATTGCAACATTGGTTGTGAGCAGCAGTTTCTAAAAACAAATGCCTCATGGCGGATTTCCCATCCATCAATGGATGGTAAATTTTGTTTTTATCATTCACTGACCACAGATACCAATGCATGGTCAAGCAACAGCAATGACACACCCTTGTGTATAGGCATGAGACCCTCACGTCATTTAACAGGATTCAGCACCACCCACAAGACAGCTACCTGTCATGTCATGTCAAACCTGCACAGGTGTGCTAGATTATTATTATTTAGTTTTATTTTATTTTTTTACACCAATCAGTGTGCAAACATGGTCATTAAAACGCTAAATGAATAGACGTTCATAAACCAGTCAGTGCAACTCATCATTTTGGTCTCCAATTCTCAAACTCAAATTCTCACCCACGGAGGATTAAATGAGAATCTTTCTTGTTTAACACTGGAATGGGGTGGTGCACTGTTCACTACCCGAATATACTGCCACATCGGGTCAATGCATAGGGCGACAGAAGCAAGCTTCCAAATCAGCTCCCTTTCTCAAAAATCCATTTAATTTATGGTCCCCAGATAGGGAACGTATGTATCAGTATGTGCTCACAAGTCACCCAAGTGCAAGTATTCACACAAAAAAAAACGTGCCTCAGGATGCGATCTGTCGCAAGATCCTTTCTTTTTTTACACTTGATCTAAGCCAAAAGGCCTAGAGGGGATAACCGGGAAAGGGGTGGACCCAACCATGTCCCCTTCATGAGCACTCACATTACTCATAGGAATGGAAGGAAGGCTGGCAGCCAACCAGCCTCCCATACACTCTCTGGGTGGGTGGCAGTCAGCCACCCATACATACATACAGCACAGGCTAAACCCACATCATCACTTAAAAAAAGGACAGGCGACCATTGCACTCTGATGGAGCATTTAGCAATGCAATCCATAGCCTGGCTTTTGCCTGAACCCCCATCACTCCTCCTCTTGCATATAAGACAATATTTCAGATCTGCATATGAAAACAACACGCCTACCTTTGTTGCACATAGCTGCCTGCCTGTCTCTAGTTACCCCACTGGCTGTAGCTGCGTCCCTTCCGACATGGAATAACACCAACTGTAACGATAAACTGAAAATTAACAGTATAAACCTGCATCATTTTGGACTCTGGTATTTGCTGAATCCGGGTGACCTGACAATCGATGGTGGTGCCGCTGGTGATTCTGGCCTTCTTGGAATCTGTTGGGCCTATGTGTTAGCTCACACATCACTTGGGTATCCATGGTAACTACCACAACATGGTCATCTGCAGTTTACATCTAGCCCGTGGCATTGAATGGCATTTTAAAAGTGCTAAGGGTCCTGGTGCAATAATCCTCCCATGAGGATCAGCCTCAACGGCTTTGTAGATTGCACTCATGTCAGCAACTCCATATACATTTTTTTTTCTTCATGCTTCTTTCTTCATCCTTTTTTCTTTCTGT
Source organism: Hyla sarda (assembly GCF_029499605.1). Lineage (NCBI taxonomy): Eukaryota > Metazoa > Chordata > Amphibia > Anura > Hylidae > Hyla > Hyla sarda. The sequence continues at coordinate 266,090 of NW_026609890.1, read as the reverse complement.
CATTCAGACTTTCATTCATTCGATCTCTCTCACTCACTTGCTTTAACTCATTTGTTCTCACTCACTCACTCACTCACTCAATCACTCACTCACTCATTCACTCTCACTCACTCTCACTCTCTCACTCACTCGCTCACTAAGTCAGTCTCTCTCTCTCTCTCTCTCTTTTTCTTTTTATATATATTTTTTTCCGTCTTCTTCTTCTTCTTCTTCTTCTTCAGATCCTGTCATAGCACTAATGCCTTTCCAATACCACCAGCAGATGGAGACACTCCATTGCAACATTGGTTGTGAGCAGCAGTTTCTAAAAACAAATGCCTCATGGCGGATTTCCCATCCATCAATGGATGGTAAATTTTGTTTTTATCATTCACTGACCACAGATACCAATGCATGGTCAAGCAACAGCAATGACACACCCTTGTGTATAGGCATGAGACCCTCACGTCATTTAACAGGATTCAGCACCACCCACAAGACAGCTACCTGTCATGTCATGTCAAACCTGCACAGGTGTGCTAGATTATTATTATTTAGTTTTATTTTATTTTTTTACACCAATCAGTGTGCAAACATGGTCATTAAAACGCTAAATGAATAGACGTTCATAAACCAGTCAGTGCAACTCATCATTTTGGTCTCCAATTCTCAAACTCAAATTCTCACCCACGGAGGATTAAATGAGAATCTTTCTTGTTTAACACTGGAATGGGGTGGTGCACTGTTCACTACCCGAATATACTGCCACATCGGGTCAATGCATAGGGCGACAGAAGCAAGCTTCCAAATCAGCTCCCTTTCTCAAAAATCCATTTAATTTATGGTCCCCAGATAGGGAACGTATGTATCAGTATGTGCTCACAAGTCACCCAAGTGCAAGTATTCACACAAAAAAAAACGTGCCTCAGGATGCGATCTGTCGCAAGATCCTTTCTTTTTTTACACTTGATCTAAGCCAAAAGGCCTAGAGGGGATAACCGGGAAAGGGGTGGACCCAACCATGTCCCCTTCATGAGCACTCACATTACTCATAGGAATGGAAGGAAGGCTGGCAGCCAACCAGCCTCCCATACACTCTCTGGGTGGGTGGCAGTCAGCCACCCATACATACATACAGCACAGGCTAAACCCACATCATCACTTAAAAAAAGGACAGGCGACCATTGCACTCTGATGGAGCATTTAGCAATGCAATCCATAGCCTGGCTTTTGCCTGAACCCCCATCACTCCTCCTCTTGCATATAAGACAATATTTCAGATCTGCATATGAAAACAACACGCCTACCTTTGTTGCACATAGCTGCCTGCCTGTCTCTAGTTACCCCACTGGCTGTAGCTGCGTCCCTTCCGACATGGAATAACACCAACTGTAACGATAAACTGAAAATTAACAGTATAAACCTGCATCATTTTGGACTCTGGTATTTGCTGAATCCGGGTGACCTGACAATCGATGGTGGTGCCGCTGGTGATTCTGGCCTTCTTGGAATCTGTTGGGCCTATGTGTTAGCTCACACATCACTTGGGTATCCATGGTAACTACCACAACATGGTCATCTGCAGTTTACATCTAGCCCGTGGCATTGAATGGCATTTTAAAAGTGCTAAGGGTCCTGGTGCAATAATCCTCCCATGAGGATCAGCCTCAACGGCTTTGTAGATTGCACTCATGTCAGCAACTCCATATACATTTTTTTTTCTTCATGCTTCTTTCTTCATCCTTTTTTCTTTCTGTCATTCAGACTTTCATTCATTCGATCTCTCTCACTCACTTGCTTTAACTCATTTGTTCTCACTCACTCACTCACTCACTCAATCACTCACTCACTCATTCACTCTCACTCACTCTCACTCTCTCACTCACTCGCTCACTAAGTCAGTCTCTCTCTCTCTCTCTCTCTTTTTCTTTTTATATATATTTTTTTCCGTCTTCTTCTTCTTCTTCTTCAGACCCTGTCATAGCACTAATGCCTTTCCAATACCACCAGCAGATGGAGACACTCCATTGCAACATTGGTTGTGAGCAGCAGTTTCTAAAAACAAATGCCTCATGGCGGATTTCCCATCCATCAATGGATGGTAAATTTTGTTTTTATCATTCACTGACCACAGATACCAATGCATGGTCAAGCAACAGCAATGACACACCCTTGTGTATAGGCATGAGACCCTCACGTCATTTAACAGGATTCAGCACCACCCACAAGACAGCTACCTGTCATGTCATGTCAAACCTGCACAGGTGTGCTAGATTATTATTATTTAGTTTTATTTTATTTTTTTACACCAATCAGTGTGCAAACATGGTCATTAAAACGCTAAATGAATAGACGTTCATAAACCAGTCAGTGCAACTCATCATTTTGGTCTCCAATTCTCAAACTCAAATTCTCACCCACGGAGGATTAAATGAGAATCTTTCTTGTTTAACACTGGAATGGGGTGGTGCACTGTTCACTACCCGAATATACTGCCACATCGGGTCAATGCATAGGGCGACAGAAGCAAGCTTCCAAATCAGCTCCCTTTCTCAAAAATCCATTTAATTTATGGTCCCCAGATAGGGAACGTATGTATCAGTATGTGCTCACAAGTCACCCAAGTGCAAGTATTCACACAAAAAAAAACGTGCCTCAGGATGCGATCTGTCGCAAGATCCTTTCTTTTTTTACACTTGATCTAAGCCAAAAGGCCTAGAGGGGATAACCGGGAAAGGGGTGGACCCAACCATGTCCCCTTCATGAGCACTCACATTACTCATAGGAATGGAAGGAAGGCTGGCAGCCAACCAGCCTCCCATACACTCTCTGGGTGGGTGGCAGTCAGCCACCCATACATACATACAGCACAGGCTAAACCCACATCATCACTTAAAAAAAGGACAGGCGACCATTGCACTCTGATGGAGCATTTAGCAATGCAATCCATAGCCTGGCTTTTGCCTGAACCCCCATCACTCCTCCTCTTGCATATAAGACAATATTTCAGATCTGCATATGAAAACAACACGCCTACCTTTGTTGCACATAGCTGCCTGCCTGTCTCTAGTTACCCCACTGGCTGTAGCTGCGTCCCTTCCGACATGGAATAACACCAACTGTAACGATAAACTGAAAATTAACAGTATAAACCTGCATCATTTTGGACTCTGGTATTTGCTGAATCCGGGTGACCTGACAATCGATGGTGGTGCCGCTGGTGATTCTGGCCTTCTTGGAATCTGTTGGGCCTATGTGTTAGCTCACACATCACTTGGGTATCCATGGTAACTACCACAACATGGTCATCTGCAGTTTACATCTAGCCCGTGGCATTGAATGGCATTTTAAAAGTGCTAAGGGTCCTGGTGCAATAATCCTCCCATGAGGATCAGCCTCAACGGCTTTGTAGATTGCACTCATGTCAGCAACTCCATATACATTTTTTTTTCTTCATGCTTCTTTCTTCATCCTTTTTTCTTTCTGTCATTCAGACTTTCATTCATTCGATCTCTCTCACTCACTTGCTTTAACTCATTTGTTCTCACTCACTCACTCACTCACTCAATCACTCACTCACTCATTCACTCTCACTCACTCTCACTCTCTCACTCACTCGCTCACTAAGTCAGTCTCTCTCTCTCTCTCTCTCTTTTTCTTTTTATATATATTTTTTTCCGTCTTCTTCTTCTTCTTCTTCTTCTTCAGACCCTGTCATAGCACTAATGCCTTTCCAATACCACCAGCAGATGGAGACACTCCATTGCAACATTGGTTGTGAGCAGCAGTTTCTAAAAACAAATGCCTCATGGCGGATTTCCCATCCATCAATGGATGGTAAATTTTGTTTTTATCATTCACTGACCACAGATACCAATGCATGGTCAAGCAACAGCAATGACACACCCTTGTGTATAGGCATGAGACCCTCACGTCATTTAACAGGATTCAGCACCACCCACAAGACAGCTACCTGTCATGTCATGTCAAACCTGCACAGGTGTGCTAGATTATTATTATTTAGTTTTATTTTATTTTTTTACACCAATCAGTGTGCAAACATGGTCATTAAAACGCTAAATGAATAGACGTTCATAAACCAGTCAGTGCAACTCATCATTTTGGTCTCCAATTCTCAAACTCAAATTCTCACCCACGGAGGATTAAATGAGAATCTTTCTTGTTTAACACTGGAATGGGGTGGTGCACTGTTCACTACCCGAATATACTGCCACATCGGGTCAATGCATAGGGCGACAGAAGCAAGCTTCCAAATCAGCTCCCTTTCTCAAAAATCCATTTAATTTATGGTCCCCAGATAGGGAACGTATGTATCAGTATGTGCTCACAAGTCACCCAAGTGCAAGTATTCACACAAAAAAAAAATGTGCCTCAGGATGCGATCTGTCGCAAGATCCTTTCTTTTTTTACACTTGATCTAAGCCAAAAGGCCTAGAGGGGATAACCGGGAAAGGGGTGGACCCAACCATGTCCCCTTCATGAGCACTCACATTACTCATAGGAATGGAAGGAAGGCTGGCAGCCAACCAGCCTCCCATACACTCTCTGGGTGGGTGGCAGTCAGCCACCCATACATACATACAGCACAGGCTAAACCCACATCATCACTTAAAAAAAGGACAGGCGACCATTGCACTCTGATGGAGCATTTAGCAATGCAATCCATAGCCTGGCTTTTGCCTGAACCCCCATCACTCCTCCTCTTGCATATAAGACAATATTTCAGATCTGCATATGAAAACAACACGCCTACCTTTGTTGCACATAGCTGCCTGCCTGTCTCTAGTTACCCCACTGGCTGTAGCTGCGTCCCTTCCGACATGGAATAACACCAACTGTAACGATAAACTGAAAATTAACAGTATAAACCTGCATCATTTTGGACTCTGGTATTTGCTGAATCCGGGTGACCTGACAATCGATGGTGGTGCCGCTGGTGATTCTGGCCTTCTTGGAATCTGTTGGGCCTATGTGTTAGCTCACACATCACTTGGGTATCCATGGTAACTACCACAACATGGTCATCTGCAGTTTACATCTAGCCCGTGGCATTGAATGGCATTTTAAAAGTGCTAAGGGTCCTGGTGCAATAATCCTCCCATGAGGATCAGCCTCAACGGCTTTGTAGATTGCACTCATGTCAGCAACTCCATATACATTTTTTTTTCTTCATGCTTCTTTCTTCATCCTTTTTTCTTTCTGTCATTCAGACTTTCATTCATTCGATCTCTCTCACTCACTTGCTTTAACTCATTTGTTCTCACTCACTCACTCACTCACTCAATCACTCACTCACTCACTCACTCACTCACTCATTCACTCTCACTCACTCTCACTCTCTCACTCACTCGCTCACTAAGTCAGTCTCTCTCTCTCTCTCTCTCTTTTTCTTTTTATATATATTTTTTTCCGTCTTCTTCTTCTTCTTCTTCTTCTTCAGACCCTGTCATAGCACTAATGCCTTTCCAATACCACCAGCAGATGGAGACACTCCATTGCAACATTGGTTGTGAGCAGCAGTTTCTAAAAACAAATGCCTCATGGCGGATTTCCCATCCATCAATGGATGGTAAATTTTGTTTTTATCATTCACTGACCACAGATACCAATGCATGGTCAAGCAACAGCAATGACACACCCTTGTGTATAGGCATGAGACCCTCACGTCATTTAACAGGATTCAGCACCACCCACAAGACAGCTACCTGTCATGTCATGTCAAACCTGCACAGGTGTGCTAGATTATTATTATTTAGTTTTATTTTATTTTTTTACACCAATCAGTGTGCAAACATGGTCATTAAAACGCTAAATGAATAGACGTTCATAAACCAGTCAGTGCAACTCATCATTTTGGTCTCCAATTCTCAAACTCAAATTCTCACCCACGGAGGATTAAATGAGAATCTTTCTTGTTTAACACTGGAATGGGGTGGTGCACTGTTCACTACCCGAATATACTGCCACATCGGGTCAATGCATAGGGCGACAGAAGCAAGCTTCCAAATCAGCTCCCTTTCTCAAAAATCCATTTAATTTATGGTCCCCAGATAGGGAACGTATGTATCAGTATGTGCTCACAAGTCACCCAAGTGCAAGTATTCACACAAAAAAAAACGTGCCTCAGGATGCGATCTGTCGCAAGATCCTTTCTTTTTTTACACTTGATCTAAGCCAAAAGGCCTAGAGGGGATAACCGGGAAAGGGGTGGACCCAACCATGTCCCCTTCATGAGCACTCACATTACTCATAGGAATGGAAGGAAGGCTGGCAGCCAACCAGCCTCCCATACACTCTCTGGGTGGGTGGCAGTCAGCCACCCATACATACATACAGCACAGGCTAAACCCACATCATCACTTAAAAAAAGGACAGGCGACCATTGCACTCTGATGGAGCATTTAGCAATGCAATCCATAGCCTGGCTTTTGCCTGAACCCCCATCACTCCTCCTCTTGCATATAAGACAATATTTCAGATCTGCATATGAAAACAACACGCCTACCTTTGTTGCACATAGCTGCCTGCCTGTCTCTAGTTACCCCACTGGCTGTAGCTGCGTCCCTTCCGACATGGAATAACACCAACTGTAACGATAAACTGAAAATTAACAGTATAAACCTGCATCATTTTGGACTCTGGTATTTGCTGAATCCGGGTGACCTGACAATCGATGGTGGTGCCGCTGGTGATTCTGGCCTTCTTGGAATCTGTTGGGCCTATGTGTTAGCTCACACATCACTTGGGTATCCATGGTAACTACCACAACATGGTCATCTGCAGTTTACATCTAGCCCGTGGCATTGAATGGCATTTTAAAAGTGCTAAGGGTCCTGGTGCAATAATCCTCCCATGAGGATCAGCCTCAACGGCTTTGTAGATTGCACTCATGTCAGCAACTCCATATACATTTTTTTTTCTTCATGCTTCTTTCTTCATCCTTTTTTCTTTCTGTCATTCAGACTTTCATTCATTCGATCTCTCTCACTCACTTGCTTTAACTCATTTGTTCTCACTCACTCACTCACTCACTCAATCACTCACTCACTCATTCACTCTCACTCACTCTCACTCTCTCACTCACTCGCTCACTAAGTCAGTCTCTCTCTCTCTCTCTCTCTTTTTCTTTTTATATATATTTTTTTCCGTCTTCTTCTTCTTCTTCTTCTTCTTCAGACCCTGTCATAGCACTAATGCCTTTCCAATACCACCAGCAGATGGAGACACTCCATTGCAACATTGGTTGTGAGCAGCAGTTTCTAAAAACAAATGCCTCATGGCGGATTTCCCATCCATCAATGGATGGTAAATTTTGTTTTTATCATTCACTGACCACAGATACCAATGCATGGTCAAGCAACAGCAATGACACACCCTTGTGTATAGGCATGAGACCCTCACGTCATTTAACAGGATTCAGCACCACCCACAAGACAGCTACCTGTCATGTCATGTCAAACCTGCACAGGTGTGCTAGATTATTATTATTTAGTTTTATTTTATTTTTTTACACCAATCAGTGTGCAAACATGGTCATTAAAACGCTAAATGAATAGACGTTCATAAACCAGTCAGTGCAACTCATCATTTTGGTCTCCAATTCTCAAACTCAAATTCTCACCCACGGAGGATTAAATGAGAATCTTTCTTGTTTAACACTGGAATGGGGTGGTGCACTGTTCACTACCCGAATATACTGCCACATCGGGTCAATGCATAGGGCGACAGAAGCAAGCTTCCAAATCAGCTCCCTTTCTCAAAAATCCATTTAATTTATGGTCCCCAGATAGGGAACGTATGTATCAGTATGTGCTCACAAGTCACCCAAGTGCAAGTATTCACACAAAAAAAAACGTGCCTCAGGATGCGATCTGTCGCAAGATCCTTTCTTTTTTTACACTTGATCTAAGCCAAAAGGCCTAGAGGGGATAACCGGGAAAGGGGTGGACCCAACCATGTCCCCTTCATGAGCACTCACATTACTCATAGGAATGGAAGGAAGGCTGGCAGCCAACCAGCCTCCCATACACTCTCTGGGTGGGTGGCAGTCAGCCACCCATACATACATACAGCACAGGCTAAACCCACATCATCACTTAAAAAAAGGACAGGCGACCATTGCACTCTGATGGAGCATTTAGCAATGCAATCCATAGCCTGGCTTTTGCCTGAACCCCCATCACTCCTCCTCTTGCATATAAGACAATATTTCAGATCTGCATATGAAAACAACACGCCTACCTTTGTTGCACATAGCTGCCTGCCTGTCTCTAGTTACCCCACTGGCTGTAGCTGCGTCCCTTCCGACATGGAATAACACCAACTGTAACGATAAACTGAAAATTAACAGTATAAACCTGCATCATTTTGGACTCTGGTATTTGCTGAATCCGGGTGACCTGACAATCGATGGTGGTGCCGCTGGTGATTCTGGCCTTCTTGGAATCTGTTGGGCCTATGTGTTAGCTCACACATCACTTGGGTATCCATGGTAACTACCACAACATGGTCATCTGCAGTTTACATCTAGCCCGTGGCATTGAATGGCATTTTAAAAGTGCTAAGGGTCCTGGTGCAATAATCCTCCCATGAGGATCAGCCTCAACGGCTTTGTAGATTGCACTCATGTCAGCAACTCCATATACATTTTTTTTTCTTCATGCTTCTTTCTTCATCCTTTTTTCTTTCTGTCATTCAGACTTTCATTCATTCGATCTCTCTCACTCACTTGCTTTAACTCATTTGTTCTCACTCACTCACTCACTCACTCAATCACTCACTCACTCATTCACTCTCACTCACTCTCACTCTCTCACTCACTCGCTCACTAAGTCAGTCTCTCTCTCTCTCTTTTTCTTTTTATATATATTTTTTTCCGTCTTCTTCTTCTTCTTCTTCTTCTTCAGACCCTGTCATAGCACTAATGCCTTTCCAATACCACCAGCAGATGGAGACACTCCATTGCAACATTGGTTGTGAGCAGCAGTTTCTAAAAACAAATGCCTCATGGCGGATTTCCCATCCATCAATGGATGGTAAATTTTGTTTTTATCATTCACTGACCACAGATACCAATGCATGGTCAAGCAACAGCAATGACACACCCTTGTGTATAGGCATGAGACCCTCACGTCATTTAACAGGATTCAGCACCACCCACAAGACAGCTACCTGTCATGTCATGTCAAACCTGCACAGGTGTGCTAGATTATTATTATTTAGTTTTATTTTATTTTTTTACACCAATCAGTGTGCAAACATGGTCATTAAAACGCTAAATGAATAGACGTTCATAAACCAGTCAGTGCAACTCATCATTTTGGTCTCCAATTCTCAAACTCAAATTCTCACCCACGGAGGATTAAATGAGAATCTTTCTTGTTTAACACTGGAATGGGGTGGTGCACTGTTCACTACCCGAATATACTGCCACATCGGGTCAATGCATAGGGCGACAGAAGCAAGCTTCCAAATCAGCTCCCTTTCTCAAAAATCCATTTAATTTATGGTCCCCAGATAGGGAACGTATGTATCAGTATGTGCTCACAAGTCACCCAAGTGCAAGTATTCACACAAAAAAAAACGTGCCTCAGGATGCGATCTGTCGCAAGATCCTTTCTTTTTTTACACTTGATCTAAGCCAAAAGGCCTAGAGGGGATAACCGGGAAAGGGGTGGACCCAACCATGTCCCCTTCATGAGCACTCACATTACTCATAGGAATGGAAGGAAGGCTGGCAGCCAACCAGCCTCCCATACACTCTCTGGGTGGGTGGCAGTCAGCCACCCATACATACATACAGCACAGGCTAAACCCACATCATCACTTAAAAAAAGGACAGGCGACCATTGCACTCTGATGGAGCATTTAGCAATGCAATCCATAGCCTGGCTTTTGCCTGAACCCCCATCACTCCTCCTCTTGCATATAAGACAATATTTCAGATCTGCATATGAAAACAACACGCCTACCTTTGTTGCACATAGCTGCCTGCCTGTCTCTAGTTACCCCACTGGCTGTAGCTGCGTCCCTTCCGACATGGAATAACACCAACTGTAACGATAAACTGAAAATTAACAGTATAAACCTGCATCATTTTGGACTCTGGTATTTGCTGAATCCGGGTGACCTGACAATCGATGGTGGTGCCGCTGGTGATTCTGGCCTTCTTGGAATCTGTTGGGCCTATGTGTTAGCTCACACATCACTTGGGTATCCATGGTAACTACCACAACATGGTCATCTGCAGTTTACATCTAGCCCGTGGCATTGAATGGCATTTTAAAAGTGCTAAGGGTCCTGGTGCAATAATCCTCCCATGAGGATCAGCCTCAACGGCTTTGTAGATTGCACTCATGTCAGCAACTCCATATACATTTTTTTTTCTTCATGCTTCTTTCTTCATCCTTTTTTCTTTCTGTCATTCAGACTTTCATTCATTCGATCTCTCTCACTCACTTGCTTTAACTCATTTGTTCTCACTCACTCACTCACTCACTCAATCACTCACTCACTCATTCACTCTCACTCTCTCTCACTCACTCGCTCACTAAGTCAGTCTCTCTCTCTCTCTCTCTCTTTTTCTTTTTATATATATTTTTTTCCGTCTTCTTCTTCTTCTTCTTCTTCTTCAGACCCTGTCATAGCACTAATGCCTTTCCAATACCACCAGCAGATGGAGACACTCCATTGCAACATTGGTTGTGAGCAGCAGTTTCTAAAAACAAATGCCTCATGGCGGATTTCCCATCCATCAATGGATGGTAAATTTTGTTTTTATCATTCACTGACCACAGATACCAATGCATGGTCAAGCAACAGCAATGACACACCCTTGTGTATAGGCATGAGACCCTCACGTCATTTAACAGGATTCAGCACCACCCACAAGACAGCTACCTGTCATGTCATGTCAAACCTGCACAGGTGTGCTAGATTATTATTATTTAGTTTTATTTTATTTTTTTACACCAATCAGTGTGCAAACATGGTCATTAAAACGCTAAATGAATAGACGTTCATAAACCAGTCAGTGCAACTCATCATTTTGGTCTCCAATTCTCAAACTCAAATTCTCACCCACGGAGGATTAAATGAGAATCTTTCTTGTTTAACACTGGAATGGGGTGGTGCACTGTTCACTACCCGAATATACTGCCACATCGGGTCAATGCATAGGGCGACAGAAGCAAGCTTCCAAATCAGCTCCCTTTCTCAAAAATCCATTTAATTTATGGTCCCCAGATAGGGAACGTATGTATCAGTATGTGCTCACAAGTCACCCAAGTGCAAGTATTCACACAAAAAAAAACGTGCCTCAGGATGCGATCTGTCGCAAGATCCTTTCTTTTTTTACACTTGATCTAAGCCAAAAGGCCTAGAGGGGATAACCGGGAAAGGGGTGGACCCAACCATGTCCCCTTCATGAGCACTCACATTACTCATAGGAATGGAAGGAAGGCTGGCAGCCAACCAGCCTCCCATACACTCTCTGGGTGGGTGGCAGTCAGCCACCCATACATACATACAGCACAGGCTAAACCCACATCATCACTTAAAAAAAGGACAGGCGACCATTGCACTCTGATGGAGCATTTAGCAATGCAATCCATAGCCTGGCTTTTGCCTGAACCCCCATCACTCCTCCTCTTGCATATAAGACAATATTTCAGATCTGCATATGAAAACAACACGCCTACCTTTGTTGCACATAGCTGCCTGCCTGTCTCTAGTTACCCCACTGGCTGTAGCTGCGTCCCTTCCGACATGGAATAACACCAACTGTAACGATAAACTGAAAATTAACAGTATAAACCTGCATCATTTTGGACTCTGGTATTTGCTGAATCCGGGTGACCTGACAATCGATGGTGGTGCCGCTGGTGATTCTGGCCTTCTTGGAATCTGTTGGGCCTATGTGTTAGCTCACACATCACTTGGGTATCCATGGTAACTACCACAACATGGTCATCTGCAGTTTACATCTAGCCCGTGGCATTGAATGGCATTTTAAAAGTGCTAAGGGTCCTGGTGCAATAATCCTCCCATGAGGATCAGCCTCAACGGCTTTGTAGATTGCACTCATGTCAGCAACTCCATATACATTTTTTTTTCTTCATGCTTCTTTCTTCATCCTTTTTTCTTTCTGTCATTCAGACTTTCATTCATTCGATCTCTCTCACTCACTTGCTTTAACTCATTTGTTCTCACTCACTCACTCACTCACTCAATCACTCACTCACTCATTCACTCTCACTCACTCTCACTCTCTCACTCACTCGCTCACTAAGTCAGTCTCTCTCTCTCTCTCTCTCTTTTTCTTTTTATATATATTTTTTTCCGTCTTCTTCTTCTTCTTCTTCTTCTTCAGACCCTGTCATAGCACTAATGCCTTTCCAATACCACCAGCAGATGGAGACACTCCATTGCAACATTGGTTGTGAGCAGCAGTTTCTAAAAACAAATGCCTCATGGCGGATTTCCCATCCATCAATGGATGGTAAATTTTGTTTTTATCATTCACTGACCACAGATACCAATGCATGGTCAAGCAACAGCAATGACACACCCTTGTGTATAGGCATGAGACCCTCACGTCATTTAACAGGATTCAGCACCACCCACAAGACAGCTACCTGTCATGTCATGTCAAACCTGCACAGGTGTGCTAGATTATTATTATTTAGTTTTATTTTATTTTTTTACACCAATCAGTGTGCAAACATGGTCATTAAAACGCTAAATGAATAGACGTTCATAAACCAGTCAGTGCAACTCATCATTTTGGTCTCCAATTCTCAAACTCAAATTCTCACCCACGGAGGATTAAATGAGAATCTTTCTTGTTTAACACTGGAATGGGGTGGTGCACTGTTCACTACCCGAATATACTGCCACATCGGGTCAATGCATAGGGCGACAGAAGCAAGCTTCCAAATCAGCTCCCTTTCTCAAAAATCCATTTAATTTATGGTCCCCAGATAGGGAACGTATGTATCAGTATGTGCTCACAAGTCACCCAAGTGCAAGTATTCACACAAAAAAAAACGTGCCTCAGGATGCGATCTGTCGCAAGATCCTTTCTTTTTTTACACTTGATCTAAGCCAAAAGGCCTAGAGGGGATAACCGGGAAAGGGGTGGACCCAACCATGTCCCCTTCATGAGCACTCACATTACTCATAGGAATGGAAGGAAGGCTGGCAGCCAACCAGCCTCCCATACACTCTCTGGGTGGGTGGCAGTCAGCCACCCATACATACATACAGCACAGGCTAAACCCACATCATCACTTAAAAAAAGGACAGGCGACCATTGCACTCTGATGGAGCATTTAGCAATGCAATCCATAGCCTGGCTTTTGCCTGAACCCCCATCACTCCTCCTCTTGCATATAAGACAATATTTCAGATCTGCATATGAAAACAACACGCCTACCTTTGTTGCACATAGCTGCCTGCCTGTCTCTAGTTACCCCACTGGCTGTAGCTGCGTCCCTTCCGACATGGAATAACACCAACTGTAACGATAAACTGAAAATTAACAGTATAAACCTGCATCATTTTGGACTCTGGTATTTGCTGAATCCGGGTGACCTGACAATCGATGGTGGTGCCGCTGGTGATTCTGGCCTTCTTGGAATCTGTTGGGCCTATGTGTTAGCTCACACATCACTTGGGTATCCATGGTAACTACCACAACATGGTCATCTGCAGTTTACATCTAGCCCGTGGCATTGAATGGCATTTTAAAAGTGCTAAGGGTCCTGGTGCAATAATCCTCCCATGAGGATCAGCCTCAACGGCTTTGTAGATTGCACTCATGTCAGCAACTCCATATACATTTTTTTTTCTTCATGCTTCTTTCTTCATCCTTTTTTCTTTCTGTCATTCAGACTTTCATTCATTCGATCTCTCTCACTCACTTGCTTTAACTCATTTGTTCTCACTCACTCACTCACTCACTCAATCACTCACTCACTCATTCACTCTCACTCACTCTCACTCTCTCACTCACTCGCTCACTAAGTCAGTCTCTCTCTCTCTCTCTCTCTTTTTCTTTTTATATATATTTTTTTCCGTCTTCTTCTTCTTCTTCTTCTTCAGACCCTGTCATAGCACTAATGCCTTTCCAATACCACCAGCAGATGGAGACACTCCATTGCAACATTGGTTGTGAGCAGCAGTTTCTAAAAACAAATGCCTCATGGCGGATTTCCCATCCATCAATGGATGGTAAATTTTGTTTTTATCATTCACTGACCACAGATACCAATGCATGGTCAAGCAACAGCAATGACACACCCTTGTGTATAGGCATGAGACCCTCACGTCATTTAACAGGATTCAGCACCACCCACAAGACAGCTACCTGTCATGTCATGTCAAACCTGCACAGGTGTGCTAGATTATTATTATTTAGTTTTATTTTATTTTTTTACACCAATCAGTGTGCAAACATGGTCATTAAAACGCTAAATGAATAGACGTTCATAAACCAGTCAGTGCAACTCATCATTTTGGTCTCCAATTCTCAAACTCAAATTCTCACCCACGGAGGATTAAATGAGAATCTTTCTTGTTTAACACTGGAATGGGGTGGTGCACTGTTCACTACCCAAATATACTGCCACATCGGGTCAATGCATAGGGCGACAGAAGCAAGCTTCCAAATCAGCTCCCTTTCTCAAAAATCCATTTAATTTATGGTCCCCAGATAGGGAACGTATGTATCAGTATGTGCTCACAAGTCACCCAAGTGCAAGTATTCACACAAAAAAAAAACGTGCCTCAGGATGCGATCTGTCGCAAGATCCTTTCTTTTTTTACACTTGATCTAAGCCAAAAGGCCTAGAGGGGATAACCGGGAAAGGGGTGGACCCAACCATGTCCCCTTCATGAGCACTCACATTACTCATAGGAATGGAAGGAAGGCTGGCAGCCAACCAGCCTCCCATACACTCTCTGGGTGGGTGGCAGTCAGCCACCCATACATACATACAGCACAGGCTAAACCCACATCATCACTTAAAAAAAGGACAGGCGACCATTGCACTCTGATGGAGCATTTAGCAATGCAATCCATAGCCTGGCTTTTGCCTGAACCCCCATCACTCCTCCTCTTGCATATAAGACAATATTTCAGATCTGCATATGAAAACAACACGCCTACCTTTGTTGCACATAGCTGCCTGCCTGTCTCTAGTTACCCCACTGGCTGTAGCTGCGTCCCTTCCGACATGGAATAACACCAACTGTAACGATAAACTGAAAATTAACAGTATAAACCTGCATCATTTTGGACTCTGGTATTTGCTGAATCCGGGTGACCTGACAATCGATGGTGGTGCCGCTGGTGATTCTGGCCTTCTTGGAATCTGTTGGGCCTATGTGTTAGCTCACACATCACTTGGGTATCCATGGTAACTACCACAACATGGTCATCTGCAGTTTACATCTAGCCCGTGGCATTGAATGGCATTTTAAAAGTGCTAAGGGTCCTGGTGCAATAATCCTCCCATGAGGATCAGCCTCAACGGCTTTGTAGATTGCACTCATGTCAGCAACTCCATATACATTTTTTTTTCTTCATGCTTCTTTCTTCATCCTTTTTTCTTTCTGTCATTCAGACTTTCATTCATTCGATCTCTCTCACTCACTTGCTTTAACTCATTTGTTCTCACTCACTCACTCACTCACTCAATCACTCACTCACTCATTCACTCTCACTCACTCTCACTCTCTCACTCACTCGCTCACTAAGTCAGTCTCTCTCTCTCTCTCTCTCTTTTTCTTTTTATATATATTTTTTTCCGTCTTCTTCTTCTTCTTCTTCTTCTTCAGACCCTGTCATAGCACTAATGCCTTTCCAATACCACCAGCAGATGGAGACACTCCATTGCAACATTGGTTGTGAGCAGCAGTTTCTAAAAACAAATGCCTCATGGCGGATTTCCCATCCATCAATGGATGGTAAATTTTGTTTTTATCATTCACTGACCACAGATACCAATGCATGGTCAAGCAACAGCAATGACACACCCTTGTGTATAGGCATGAGACCCTCACGTCATTTAACAGGATTCAGCACCACCCACAAGACAGCTACCTGTCATGTCATGTCAAACCTGCACAGGTGTGCTAGATTATTATTATTTAGTTTTATTTTATTTTTTTACACCAATCAGTGTGCAAACATGGTCATTAAAACGCTAAATGAATAGACGTTCATAAACCAGTCAGTGCAACTCATCATTTTGGTCTCCAATTCTCAAACTCAAATTCTCACCCACGGAGGATTAAATGAGAATCTTTCTTGTTTAACACTGGAATGGGGTGGTGCACTGTTCACTACCCGAATATACTGCCACATCGGGTCAATGCATAGGGCGACAGAAGCAAGCTTCCAAATCAGCTCCCTTTCTCAAAAATCCATTTAATTTATGGTCCCCAGATAGGGAACGTATGTATCAGTATGTGCTCACAAGTCACCCAAGTGCAAGTATTCACACAAAAAAAAACGTGCCTCAGGATGCGATCTGTCGCAAGATCCTTTCTTTTTTTACACTTGATCTAAGCCAAAAGGCCTAGAGGGGATAACCGGGAAAGGGGTGGACCCAACCATGTCCCCTTCATGAGCACTCACATTACTCATAGGAATGGAAGGAAGGCTGGCAGCCAACCAGCCTCCCATACACTCTCTGGGTGGGTGGCAGTCAGCCACCCATACATACATACAGCACAGGCTAAACCCACATCATCACTTAAAAAAAGGACAGGCGACCATTGCACTCTGATGGAGCATTTAGCAATGCAATCCATAGCCTGGCTTTTGCCTGAACCCCCATCACTCCTCCTCTTGCATATAAGACAATATTTCAGATCTGCATATGAAAACAACACGCCTACCTTTGTTGCACATAGCTGCCTGCCTGTCTCTAGTTACCCCACTGGCTGTAGCTGCGTCCCTTCCGACATGGAATAACACCAACTGTAACGATAAACTGAAAATTAACAGTATAAACCTGCATCATTTTGGACTCTGGTATTTGCTGAATCCGGGTGACCTGAAAATCGATGGTGGTGCCGCTGGTGATTCTGGCCTTCTTGGAATCTGTTGGGCCTATGTGTTAGCTCACACATCACTTGGGTATCCATGGTAACTACCACAACATGGTCATCTGCAGTTTACATCTAGCCCGTGGCATTGAATGGCATTTTAAAAGTGCTAAGGGTCCTGGTGCAATAATCCTCCCATGAGGATCAGCCTCAACGGCTTTGTAGATTGCACTCATGTCAGCAACTCCATATACATTTTTTTTTCTTCATGCTTCTTTCTTCATCCTTTTTTCTTTCTGTCATTCAGACTTTCATTCATTCGATCTCTCTCACTCACTTGCTTTAACTCATTTGTTCTCACTCACTCACTCACTCACTCAATCACTCACTCACTCATTCACTCTCACTCACTCTCACTCTCTCACTCACTCGCTCACTAAGTCAGTCTCTCTCTCTCTCTCTCTCTTTTTCTTTTTATATATATTTTTTTCCGTCTTCTTCTTCTTCTTCTTCTTCTTCTTCTTCTTCAGACCCTGTCATAGCACTAATGCCTTTCCAATACCACCAGCAGATGGAGACACTCCATTGCAACATTGGTTGTGAGCAGCAGTTTCTAAAAACAAATGCCTCATGGCGGATTTCCCATCCATCAATGGATGGTAAATTTTGTTTTTATCATTCACTGACCACAGATACCAATGCATGGTCAAGCAACAGCAATGACACACCCTTGTGTATAGGCATGAGACCCTCACGTCATTTAACAGGATTCAGCACCACCCACAAGACAGCTACCTGTCATGTCATGTCAAACCTGCACAGGTGTGCTAGATTATTATTATTTAGTTTTATTTTATTTTTTTACACCAATCAGTGTGCAAACATGGTCATTAAAACGCTAAATGAATAGACGTTCATAAACCAGTCAGTGCAACTCATCATTTTGGTCTCCAATTCTCAAACTCAAATTCTCACCCACGGAGGATTAAATGAGAATCTTTCTTGTTTAACACTGGAATGGGGTGGTGCACTGTTCACTACCCGAATATACTGCCACATCGGGTCAATGCATAGGGCGACAGAAGCAAGCTTCCAAATCAGCTCCCTTTCTCAAAAATCCATTTAATTTATGGTCCCCAGATAGGGAACGTATGTATCAGTATGTGCTCACAAGTCACCCAAGTGCAAGTATTCACACAAAAAAAAACGTGCCTCAGGATGCGATCTGTCGCAAGATCCTTTCTTTTTTTACACTTGATCTAAGCCAAAAGGCCTAGAGGGGATAACCGGGAAAGGGGTGGACCCAACCATGTCCCCTTCATGAGCACTCACATTACTCATAGGAATGGAAGGAAGGCTGGCAGCCAACCAGCCTCCCATACACTCTCTGGGTGGGTGGCAGTCAGCCACCCATACATACATACAGCACAGGCTAAACCCACATCATAACTTAAAAAAAGGACAGGCGACCATTGCACTCTGATGGAGCATTTAGCAATGCAATCCATAGCCTGGCTTTTGCCTGAACCCCCATCACTCCTCCTCTTGCATATAAGACAATATTTCAGATCTGCATATGAAAACAACACGCCTACCTTTGTTGCACATAGCTGCCTGCCTGTCTCTAGTTACCCCACTGGCTGTAGCTGCGTCCCTTCCGACATGGAATAACACCAACTGTAACGATAAACTGAAAATTAACAGTATAAACCTGCATCATTTTGGACTCTGGTATTTGCTGAATCCGGGTGACCTGACAATCGATGGTGGTGCCGCTGGTGATTCTGGCCTTCTTGGAATCTGTTGGGCCTATGTGTTAGCTCACACATCACTTGGGTATCCATGGTAACTACCACAACATGGTCATCTGCAGTTTACATCTAGCCCGTGGCATTGAATGGCATTTTAAAAGTGCTAAGGGTCCTGGTGCAATAATCCTCCCATGAGGATCAGCCTCAACGGCTTTGTAGATTGCACTCATGTCAGCAACTCCATATACATTTTTTTTTCTTCATGCTTCTTTCTTCATCCTTTTTTCTTTCTGTCATTCAGACTTTCATTCATTCGATCTCTCTCACTCACTTGCTTTAACTCATTTGTTCTCACTCACTCACTCACTCACTCAATCACTCACTCACTCATTCACTCTCACTCACTCTCACTCTCTCACTCACTCGCTCACTAAGTCAGTCTCTCTCTCTCTCTCTCTCTTTTTCTTTTTATATATATTTTTTTCCGTCTTCTTCTTCTTCTTCTTCTTCTTCAGACCCTGTCATAGCACTAATGCCTTTCCAATACCACCAGCAGATGGAGACACTCCATTGCAACATTGGTTGTGAGCAGCAGTTTCTAAAAACAAATGCCTCATGGCGGATTTCCCATCCATCAATGGATGGTAAATTTTGTTTTTATCATTCACTGACCACAGATACCAATGCATGGTCAAGCAACAGCAATGACACACCCTTGTGTATAGGCATGAGACCCTCACGTCATTTAACAGGATTCAGCACCACCCACAAGACAGCTACCTGTCATGTCATGTCAAACCTGCACAGGTGTGCTAGATTATTATTATTTAGTTTTATTTTATTTTTTTACACCAATCAGTGTGCAAACATGGTCATTAAAACGCTAAATGAATAGACGTTCATAAACCAGTCAGTGCAACTCATCATTTTGGTCTCCAATTCTCAAACTCAAATTCTCACCCACGGAGGATTAAATGAGAATCTTTCTTGTTTAACACTGGAATGGGGTGGTGCACTGTTCACTACCCGAATATACTGCCACATCGGGTCAATGCATAGGGCGACAGAAGCAAGCTTCCAAATCAGCTCCCTTTCTCAAAAATCCATTTAATTTATGGTCCCCAGATAGGGAACGTATGTATCAGTATGTGCTCACAAGTCACCCAAGTGCAAGTATTCACACAAAAAAAAACGTGCCTCAGGATGCGATCTGTCGCAAGATCCTTTCTTTTTTTACACTTGATCTAAGCCAAAAGGCCTAGAGGGGATAACCGGGAAAGGGGTGGACCCAACCATGTCCCCTTCATGAGCACTCACATTACTCATAGGAATGGAAGGAAGGCTGGCAGCCAACCAGCCTCCCATACACTCTCTGGGTGGGTGGCAGTCAGCCACCCATACATACATACAGCACAGGCTAAACCCACATCATCACTTAAAAAAAGGACAGGCGACCATTGCACTCTGATGGAGCATTTAGCAATGCAATCCATAGCCTGGCTTTTGCCTGAACCCCCATCACTCCTCCTCTTGCATATAAGACAATATTTCAGATCTGCATATGAAAACAACACGCCTACCTTTGTTGCACATAGCTGCCTGCCTGTCTCTAGTTACCCCACTGGCTGTAGCTGCGTCCCTTCCGACATGGAATAACACCAACTGTAACGATAAACTGAAAATTAACAGTATAAACCTGCATCATTTTGGACTCTGGTATTTGCTGAATCCGGGTGACCTGACAATCGATGGTGGTGCCGCTGGTGATTCTGGCCTTCTTGGAATCTGTTGGGCCTATGTGTTAGCTCACACATCACTTGGGTATCCATGGTAACTACCACAACATGGTCATCTGCAGTTTACATCTAGCCCGTGGCATTGAATGGCATTTTAAAAGTGCTAAGGGTCCTGGTGCAATAATCCTCCCATGAGGATCAGCCTCAACGGCTTTGTAGATTGCACTCATGTCAGCAACTCCATATACATTTTTTTTTCTTCATGCTTCTTTCTTCATCCTTTTTTCTTTCTGTCATTCAGACTTTCATTCATTCGATCTCTCTCACTCACTTGCTTTAACTCATTTGTTCTCACTCACTCACTCACTCACTCAATCACTCACTCACTCATTCACTCTCACTCACTCTCACTCTCTCACTCACTCGCTCACTAAGTCAGTCTCTCTCTCTCTCTCTCTCTTTTTCTTTTTATATATATTTTTTTCCGTCTTCTTCTTCTTCTTCTTCTTCTTCTTCTTCTTCAGACCCTGTCATAGCACTAATGCCTTTCCAATACCACCAGCAGATGGAGACACTCCATTGCAACATTGGTTGTGAGCAGCAGTTTCTAAAAACAAATGCCTCATGGCGGATTTCCCATCCATCAATGGATGGTAAATTTTGTTTTTATCATTCACTGACCACAGATACCAATGCATGGTCAAGCAACAGCAATGACACACCCTTGTGTATAGGCATGAGACCCTCACGTCATTTAACAGGATTCAGCACCACCCACAAGACAGCTACCTGTCATGTCATGTCAAACCTGCACAGGTGTGCTAGATTATTATTATTTAGTTTTATTTTATTTTTTTACACCAATCAGTGTGCAAACATGGTCATTAAAACGCTAAATGAATAGACGTTCATAAACCAGTCAGTGCAACTCATCATTTTGGTCTCCAATTCTCAAACTCAAATTCTCACCCACGGAGGATTAAATGAGAATCTTTCTTGTTTAACACTGGAATGGGGTGGTGCACTGTTCACTACCCGAATATACTGCCACATCGGGTCAATGCATAGGGCGACAGAAGCAAGCTTCCAAATCAGCTCCCTTTCTCAAAAATCCATTTAATTTATGGTCCCCAGATAGGGAACGTATGTATCAGTATGTGCTCACAAGTCACCCAAGTGCAAGTATTCACACAAAAAAAACGTGCCTCAGGATGCGATCTGTCGCAAGATCCTTTCTTTTTTTACACTTGATCTAAGCCAAAAGGCCTAGAGGGGATAACCGGGAAAGGGGTGGACCCAACCATGTCCCCTTCATGAGCACTCACATTACTCATAGGAATGGAAGGAAGGCTGGCAGCCAACCAGCCTCCCATACACTCTCTGGGTGGGTGGCAGTCAGCCACCCATACATACATACAGCACAGGCTAAACCCACATCATAACTTAAAAAAAGGACAGGCGACCATTGCACTCTGATGGAGCATTTAGCAATGCAATCCATAGCCTGGCTTTTGCCTGAACCCCCATCACTCCTCCTCTTGCATATAAGACAATATTTCAGATCTGCATATGAAAACAACACGCCTACCTTTGTTGCACATAGCTGCCTGCCTGTCTCTAGTTACCCCACTGGCTGTAGCTGCGTCCCTTCCGACATGGAATAACACCAACTGTAACGATAAACTGAAAATTAACAGTATAAACCTGCATCATTTTGGACTCTGGTATTTGCTGAATCCGGGTGACCTGACAATCGATGGTGGTGCCGCTGGTGATTCTGGCCTTCTTGGAATCTGTTGGGCCTATGTGTTAGCTCACACATCACTTGGGTATCCATGGTAACTACCACAACATGGTCATCTGCAGTTTACATCTAGCCCGTGGCATTGAATGGCATTTTAAAAGTGCTAAGGGTCCTGGTGCAATAATCCTCCCATGAGGATCAGCCTCAACGGCTTTGTAGATTGCACTCATGTCAGCAACTCCATATACATTTTTTTTTCTTCATGCTTCTTTCTTCATCCTTTTTTCTTTCTGTCATTCAGACTTTCATTCATTCGATCTCTCTCACTCACTTGCTTTAACTCATTTGTTCTCACTCACTCACTCACTCACTCAATCACTCACTCACTCATTCACTCTCACTCACTCTCACTCTCTCACTCACTCGCTCACTAAGTCAGTCTCTCTCTCTCTCTCTCTCTTTTTCTTTTTATATATATTTTTTTCCGTCTTCTTCTTCTTCTTCTTCTTCTTCAGACCCTGTCATAGCACTAATGCCTTTCCAATACCACCAGCAGATGGAGACACTCCATTGCAACATTGGTTGTGAGCAGCAGTTTCTAAAAACAAATGCCTCATGGCGGATTTCCCATCCATCAATGGATGGTAAATTTTGTTTTTATCATTCACTGACCACAGATACCAATGCATGGTCAAGCAACAGCAATGACACACCCTTGTGTATAGGCATGAGACCCTCACGTCATTTAACAGGATTCAGCACCACCCACAAGACAGCTACCTGTCATGTCATGTCAAACCTGCACAGGTGTGCTAGATTATTATTATTTAGTTTTATTTTATTTTTTTACACCAATCAGTGTGCAAACATGGTCATTAAAACGCTAAATGAATAGACGTTCATAAACCAGTCAGTGCAACTCATCATTTTGGTCTCCAATTCTCAAACTCAAATTCTCACCCACGGAGGATTAAATGAGAATCTTTCTTGTTTAACACTGGAATGAGGTGGTGCACTGTTCACTACCCGAATATACTGCCACATCGGGTCAATGCATAGGGCGACAGAAGCAAGCTTCCAAATCAGCTCCCTTTCTCAAAAATCCATTTAATTTATGGTCCCCAGATAGGGAACGTATGTATCAGTATGTGCTCACAAGTCACCCAAGTGCAAGTATTCACACAAAAAAAAACGTGCCTCAGGATGCGATCTGTCGCAAGATCCTTTCTTTTTTTACACTTGATCTAAGCCAAAAGGCCTAGAGGGGATAACCGGGAAAGGGGTGGACCCAACCATGTCCCCTTCATGAGCACTCACATTACTCATAGGAATGGAAGGAAGGCTGGCAGCCAACCAGCCTCCCATACACTCTCTGGGTGGGTGGCAGTCAGCCACCCATACATACATACAGCACAGGCTAAACCCACATCATCACTTAAAAAAAGGACAGGCGACCATTGCACTCTGATGGAGCATTTAGCAATGCAATCCATAGCCTGGCTTTTGCCTGAACCCCCATCACTCCTCCTCTTGCATATAAGACAATATTTCAGATCTGCATATGAAAACAACACGCCTACCTTTGTTGCACATAGCTGCCTGCCTGTCTCTAGTTACCCCACTGGCTGTAGCTGCGTCCCTTCCGACATGGAATAACACCAACTGTAACGATAAACTGAAAATTAACAGTATAAACCTGCATCATTTTGGACTCTGGTATTTGCTGAATCCGGGTGACCTGACAATCGATGGTGGTGCCGCTGGTGATTCTGGCCTTCTTGGAATCTGTTGGGCCTATGTGTTAGCTCACACATCACTTGGGTATCCATGGTAACTACCACAACATGGTCATCTGCAGTTTACATCTAGCCCGTGGCATTGAATGGCATTTTAAAAGTGCTAAGGGTCCTGGTGCAATAATCCTCCCATGAGGATCAGCCTCAACGGCTTTGTAGATTGCACTCATGTCAGCAACTCCATATACCTTTTTTTTCCTTCATGCTTCTTTCTTCATCCTTTTTTCTTTCTGTCATTCAGACTTTCATTCATTCGATCTCTCTCACTCACTTGCTTTAACTCATTTGTTCTCACTCACTCACTCACTCACTCACTCAATCACTCACTCACTCATTCACTCTCACTCACTCTCACTCTCTCACTCACTCGCTCACTAAGTCAGTCTCTCTCTCTCTCTCTCTCTTTTTCTTTTTATATATATTTTTTTCCGTCTTCTTCTTCTTCTTCTTCAGACCCTGTCATAGCACTAATGCCTTTCCAATACCACCAGCAGATGGAGACACTCCATTGCAACATTGGTTGTGAGCAGCAGTTTCTAAAAACAAATGCCTCATGGCGGATTTCCCATCCATCAATGGATGGTAAATTTTGTTTTTATCATTCACTGACCACAGATACCAATGCATGGTCAAGCAACAGCAATGACACACCCTTGTGTATAGGCATGAGACCCTCACATCATTTAACAGGATTCAGCACCACCCACAAGACAGCTACCTGTCATGTCATGTCAAACCTGCACAGGTGTGCTAGATTATTATTATTTAGTTTTATTTTATTTTTTTACACCAATCAGTGTGCAAACATGGTCATTAAAACGCTAAATGAATAGACGTTCATAAACCAGTCAGTGCAACTCATCATTTTGGTCTCCAATTCTCAAACTCAAATTCTCACCCACGGAGGATTAAATGAGAATCTTTCTTGTTTAACACTGGAATGGGGTGGTGCACTGTTCACTACCCGAATATACTGCCACATCGGGTCAATGCATAGGGCGACAGAAGCAAGCTTCCAAATCAGCTCCCTTTCTCAAAAATCCATTTAATTTATGGTCCCCAGATAGTGATCGTATGTATCAGTATGTGCTCACAAGTCACCCAAGTGCAAGTATTCACACAAAAAAAAACGTGCCTCAGGATGCGATCTGTCGCAAGATCCTTTCTTTTTTTACACTTGATCTAAGCCAAAAGGCCTAGAGGGGATAACCGGGAAAGGGGTGGACCCAACCATGTCCCCTTCATGAGCACTCACATTACTCATAGGAATGGAAGGAAGGCTGGCAGCCAACCAGCCTCCCATACACTCTCTGGGTGGGTGGCAGTCAGCCACCCATACATACATACAGCACAGGCTAAACCCACATCATCACTTAAAAAAAGGACAGGCGACCATTGCACTCTGATGGAGCATTTAGCAATGCAATCCATAGCCTGGCTTTTGCCTGAACCCCCATCACTCCTCCTCTTGCATATAAGACAATATTTCAGATCTGCATATGAAAACAACACGCCTACCTTTGTTGCACATAGCTGCCTGCCTGTCTCTAGTTACCCCACTGGCTGTAGCTGCGTCCCTTCCGACATGGAATAACACCAACTGTAACGATAAACTGAAAATTAACAGTATAAACCTGCATCATTTTGGACTCTGGTATTTGCTGAATCCGGGTGACCTGACAATCGAGGGTGGTGCCGCTGGTGATTCTGGCCTTCTTGGAATCTGTTGGGCCTATGTGTTAGCTCACACATCACTTGGGTATCCATGGTAACTACCACAACATGGTCATCTGCAGTTTACATCTAGCCCGTGGCATTGAATGGCATTTTAAAAGTGCTAAGGGTCCTGGTGCAATAATCCTCCCATGAGGATCAGCCTCAACGGCTTTGTAGATTGCACTCATGTCAGCAACTCCATATACATTTTTTTTTCTTCATGCTTCTTTCTTCATCCTTTTTTCTTTCTGTCATTCAGACTTTCATTCATTCGATCTCTCTCACTCACTTGCTTTAACTCATTTGTTCTCACTCACTCACTCACTCACTCAATCACTCACTCACTCATTCACTCTCACTCACTCTCACTCTCTCACTCACTCGCTCACTAAGTCAGTCTCTCTCTCTCTCTCTCTCTTTTTCTTTTTATATATATTTTTTTCCGTCTTCTTCTTCTTCTTCTTCTTCTTCAGACCCTGTCATAGCACTAATGCCTTTCCAATACCACCAGCAGATGGAGACACTCCATTGCAACATTGGTTGTGAGCAGCAGTTTCTAAAAACAAATGCCTCATGGCGGATTTCCCATCCATCAATGGATGGTAAATTTTGTTTTTATCATTCACTGACCACAGATACCAATGCATGGTCAAGCAACAGCAATGACACACCCTTGTGTATAGGCATGAGACCCTCACGTCATTTAACAGGATTCAGCACCACCCACAAGACAGCTACCTGTCATGTCATGTCAAACCTGCACAGGTGTGCTAGATTATTATTATTTAGTTTTATTTTATTTTTTTACACCAATCAGTGTGCAAACATGGTCATTAAAACGCTAAATGAATAGACGTTCATAAACCAGTCAGTGCAACTCATCATTTTGGTCTCCAATTCTCAAACTCAAATTCTCACCCACGGAGGATTAAATGAGAATCTTTCTTGTTTAACACTGGAATGGGGTGGTGCACTGTTCACTACCCGAATATACTGCCACATCGGGTCAATGCATAGGGCGACAGAAGCAAGCTTCCAAATCAGCTCCCTTTCTCAAAAATCCATTTAATTTATGGTCCCCAGATAGGGAACGTATGTATCAGTATGTGCTCACAAGTCACCCAAGTGCAAGTATTCACACAAAAAAAAACGTGCCTCAGGATGCGATCTGTCGCAAGATCCTTTCTTTTTTTACACTTGATCTAAGCCAAAAGGCCTAGAGGGGATAACCGGGAAAGGGGTGGACCCAACCATGTCCCCTTCATGAGCACTCACATTACTCATAGGAATGGAAGGAAGGCTGGCAGCCAACCAGCCTCCCATACACTCTCTGGGTGGGTGGCAGTCAGCCACCCATACATACATACAGCACAGGCTAAACCCACATCATCACTTAAAAAAAGGACAGGCGACCATTGCACTCTGATGGAGCATTTAGCAATGCAATCCATAGCCTGGCTTTTGCCTGAACCCCCATCACTCCTCCTCTTGCATATAAGACAATATTTCAGATCTGCATATGAAAACAACACGCCTACCTTTGTTGCACATAGCTGCCTGCCTGTCTCTAGTTACCCCACTGGCTGTAGCTGCGTCCCTTCCGACATGGAATAACACCAACTGTAACGATAAACTGAAAATTAACAGTATAAACCTGCATCATTTTGGACTCTGGTATTTGCTGAATCCGGGTGACCTGACAATCGATGGTGGTGCCGCTGGTGATTCTGGCCTTCTTGGAATCTGTTGGGCCTATGTGTTAGCTCACACATCACTTGGGTATCCATGGTAACTACCACAACATGGTCATCTGCAGTTTACATCTAGCCCGTGGCATTGAATGGCATTTTAAAAGTGCTAAGGGTCCTGGTGCAATAATCCTCCCATGAGGATCAGCCTCAACGGCTTTGTAGATTGCACTCATGTCAGCAACTCCATATACATTTTTTTTTCTTCATGCTTCTTTCTTCATCCTTTTTTCTTTCTGTCATTCAGACTTTCATTCATTCGATCTCTCTCACTCACTTGCTTTAACTCATTTGTTCTCACTCACTCACTCACTCACTCAATCACTCACTCACTCATTCACTCTCACTCACTCTCACTCTCTCACTCACTCGCTCACTAAGTCAGTCTCTCTCTCTCTCTCTCTCTTTTTCTTTTTATATATATTTTTTTCCGTCTTCTTCTTCTTCTTCTTCTTCTTCAGACCCTGTCATAGCACTAATGCCTTTCCAATACCACCAGCAGATGGAGACACTCCATTGCAACATTGGTTGTGAGCAGCAGTTTCTAAAAACAAATGCCTCATGGCGGATTTCCCATCCATCAATGGATGGTAAATTTTGTTTTTATCATTCACTGACCACAGATACCAATGCATGGTCAAGCAACAGCAATGACACACCCTTGTGTATAGGCATGAGACCCTCACGTCATTTAACAGGATTCAGCACCACCCACAAGACAGCTACCTGTCATGTCATGTCAAACCTGCACAGGTGTGCTAGATTATTATTATTTAGTTTTATTTTATTTTTTTACACCAATCAGTGTGCAAACATGGTCATTAAAACGCTAAATGAATAGACGTTCATAAACCAGTCAGTGCAACTCATCATTTTGGTCTCCAATTCTCAAACTCAAATTCTCACCCACGGAGGATTAAATGAGAATCTTTCTTGTTTAACACTGGAATGGGGTGGTGCACTGTTCACTACCCGAATATACTGCCACATCGGGTCAATGCATAGGGCGACAGAAGCAAGCTTCCAAATCAGCTCCCTTTCTCAAAAATCCATTTAATTTATGGTCCCCAGATAGGGAACGTATGTATCAGTATGTGCTCACAAGTCACCCAAGTGCAAGTATTCACACAAAAAAAAACGTGCCTCAGGATGCGATCTGTCGCAAGATCCTTTCTTTTTTTACACTTGATCTAAGCCAAAAGGCCTAGAGGGGATAACCGGGAAAGGGGTGGACCCAACCATGTCCCCTTCATGAGCACTCACATTACTCATAGGAATGGAAGGAAGGCTGGCAGCCAACCAGCCTCCCATACACTCTCTGGGTGGGTGGCAGTCAGCCACCCATACATACATACAGCACAGGCTAAACCCACATCATCACTTAAAAAAAGGACAGGCGACCATTGCACTCTGATGGAGCATTTAGCAATGCAATCCATAGCCTGGCTTTTGCCTGAACCCCCATCACTCCTCCTCTTGCATATAAGACAATATTTCAGATCTGCATATGAAAACAACACGCCTACCTTTGTTGCACATAGCTGCCTGCCTGTCTCTAGTTACCCCACTGGCTGTAGCTGCGTCCCTTCCGACATGGAATAACACCAACTGTAACGATAAACTGAAAATTAACAGTATAAACCTGCATCATTTTGGACTCTGGTATTTGCTGAATCCGGGTGACCTGACAATCGATGGTGGTGCCGCTGGTGATTCTGGCCTTCTTGGAATCTGTTGGGCCTATGTGTTAGCTCACACATCACTTGGGTATCCATGGTAACTACCACAACATGGTCATCTGCAGTTTACATCTAGCCCGTGGCATTGAATGGCATTTTAAAAGTGCTAAGGGTCCTGGTGCAATAATCCTCCCATGAGGATCAGCCTCAACGGCTTTGTAGATTGCACTCATGTCAGCAACTCCATATACATTTTTTTTTCTTCATGCTTCTTTCTTCATCCTTTTTTCTTTCTGTCATTCAGACTTTCATTCATTCGATCTCTCTCACTCACTTGCTTTAACTCATTTGTTCTCACTCACTCACTCACTCACTCAATCACTCACTCACTCATTCACTCTCACTCACTCTCACTCTCTCACTCACTCGCTCACTAAGTCAGTCTCTCTCTCTCTCTCTCTCTCTTTTTCTTTTTATATATATTTTTTTCCGTCTTCTTCTTCTTCTTCTTCTTCTTCAGACCCTGTCATAGCACTAATGCCTTTCCAATACCACTAGCAGATGGAGACACTCCATTGCAACATTGGTTGTGAGCAGCAGTTTCTAAAAACAAATGCCTCATGGCGGATTTCCCATCCATCAATGGATGGTAAATTTTGTTTTTATCATTCACTGACCACAGATACCAATGCATGGTCAAGCAACAGCAATGACACACCCTTGTGTATAGGCATGAGACCCTCACGTCATTTAACAGGATTCAGCACCACCCACAAGACAGCTACCTGTCATGTCATGTCAAACCTGCACAGGTGTGCTAGATTATTATTATTTCGTTTTATTTTATTTTTTTACACCAATCAGTGTGCAAACATGGTCATTAAAACGCTAAATGAATAGACGTTCATAAACCAGTCAGTGCAACTCATCATTTTGGTCTCCAATTCTCAAACTCAAATTCTCACCCACGGAGGATTAAATGAGAATCTTTCTTGTTTAACACTGGAATGGGGTGGTGCACTGTTCACTACCCGAATATACTGCCACATCGGGTCAATGCATAGGGCGACAGAAGCAAGCTTCCAAATCAGCTCCCTTTCTCAAAAATCCATTTAATTTATGGTCCCCAGATAGGGAACGTATGTATCAGTATGTGCTCACAAGTCACCCAAGTGCAAGTATTCACACAAAAAAAAACGTGCCTCAGGATGCGATCTGTCGCAAGATCCTTTCTTTTTTTACACTTGATCTAAGCCAAAAGGCCTAGAGGGGATAACCGGGAAAGGGGTGGACCCAACCATGTCCCCTTCATGAGCACTCACATTACTCATAGGAATGGAAGGAAGGCTGGCAGCCAACCAGCCTCCCATACACTCTCTGGGTGGGTGGCAGTCAGCCACCCATACATACATACAGCACAGGCTAAACCCACATCATCACTTAAAAAAAGGACAGGCGACCATTGCACTCTGATGGAGCATTTAGCAATGCAATCCATAGCCTGGCTTTTGCCTGAACCCCCATCACTCCTCCTCTTGCATATAAGACAATATTTCAGATCTGCATATGAAAACAACACGCCTACCTTTGTTGCACATAGCTGCCTGCCTGTCTCTAGTTACCCCACTGGCTGTAGCTGCGTCCCTTCCGACATGGAATAACACCAACTGTAACGATAAACTGAAAATTAACAGTATAAACCTGCATCATTTTGGACTCTGGTATTTGCTGAATCCGGGTGACCTGACAATCGATGGTGGTGCCGCTGGTGATTCTGGCCTTCTTGGAATCTGTTGGGCCTATGTGTTAGCTCACACATCACTTGGGTATCCATGGTAACTACCACAACATGGTCATCTGCAGTTTACATCTAGCCCGTGGCATTGAATGGCATTTTAAAAGTGCTAAGGGTCCTGGTGCAATAATCCTCCCATGAGGATCAGCCTCAACGGCTTTGTAGATTGCACTCATGTCAGCAACTCCATATACATTTTTTTTTCTTCATGCTTCTTTCTTCATCCTTTTTTCTTTCTGTCATTCAGACTTTCATTCATTCGATCTCTCTCACTCACTTGCTTTAACTCATTTGTTCTCACTCACTCACTCACTCACTCAATCACTCACTCACTCATTCACTCTCACTCACTCTCACTCTCTCACTCACTCGCTCACTAAGTCAGTCTCTCTCTCTCTCTCTCTCTTTTTCTTTTTATATATATTTTTTTCCGTCTTCTTCTTCTTCTTCTTCTTCTTCAGACCCTGTCATAGCACTAATGCCTTTCCAATACCACCAGCAGATGGAGACACTCCATTGCAACATTGGTTGTGAGCAGCAGTTTCTAAAAACAAATGCCTCATGGCGGATTTCCCATCCATCAATGGATGGTAAATTTTGTTTTTATCATTCACTGACCACAGATACCAATGCATGGTCAAGCAACAGCAATGACACACCCTTGTGTATAGGCATGAGACCCTCACGTCATTTAACAGGATTCAGCACCACCCACAAGACAGCTACCTGTCATGTCATGTCAAACCTGCACAGGTGTGCTAGATTATTATTATTTAGTTTTATTTTATTTTTTTACACCAATCAGTGTGCAAACATGGTCATTAAAACGCTAAATGAATAGACGTTCATAAACCAGTCAGTGCAACTCATCATTTTGGTCTCCAATTCTCAAACTCAAATTCTCACCCACGGAGGATTAAATGAGAATCTTTCTTGTTTAACACTGGAATGGGGTGGTGCACTGTTCACTACCCGAATATACTGCCACATCGGGTCAATGCATAGGGCGACAGAAGCAAGCTTCCAAATCAGCTCCCTTTCTCAAAAATCCATTTAATTTATGGTCCCCAGATAGGGAACGTATGTATCAGTATGTGCTCACAAGTCACCCAAGTGCAAGTATTCACACAAAAAAAAACGTGCCTCAGGATGCGATCTGTCGCAAGATCCTTTCTTTTTTTACACTTGATCTAAGCCAAAAGGCCTAGAGGGGATAACCGGGAAAGGGGTGGACCCAACCATGTCCCCTTCATGAGCACTCACATTACTCATAGGAATGGAAGGAAGGCTGGCAGCCAACCAGCCTCCCATACACTCTCTGGGTGGGTGGGTGGCAGTCAGCCACCCATACATACATACAGCACAGGCTAAACCCACATCATCACTTAAAAAAAGGACAGGCGACCATTGCACTCTGATGGAGCATTTAGCAATGCAATCCATAGCCTGGCTTTTGCCTGAACCCCCATCACTCCTCCTCTTGCATATAAGACAATATTTCAGATCTGCATATGAAAACAACACGCCTACCTTTGTTGCACATAGCTGCCTGCCTGTCTCTAGTTACCCCACTGGCTGTAGCTGCGTCCCTTCCGACATGGAATAACACCAACTGTAACGATAAACTGAAAATTAACAGTATAAACCTGCATCATTTTGGACTCTGGTATTTGCTGAATCCGGGTGACCTGACAATCGATGGTGGTGCCGCTGGTGATTCTGGCCTTCTTGGAATCTGTTGGGCCTATGTGTTAGCTCACACATCACTTGGGTATCCATGGTAACTACCACAACATGGTCATCTGCAGTTTACATCTAGCCCGTGGCATTGAATGGCATTTTAAAAGTGCTAAGGGTCCTGGTGCAATAATCCTCCCATGAGGATCAGCCTCAACGGCTTTGTAGATTGCACTCATGTCAGCAACTCCATATACATTTTTTTTTCTTCATGCTTCTTTCTTCATCCTTTTTTCTTTCTGTCATTCAGACTTTCATTCATTCGATCTCTCTCACTCACTTGCTTTAACTCATTTGTTCTCACTCACTCACTCACTCACTCAATCACTCACTCACTCATTCACTCTCACTCACTCTCACTCTCTCACTCACTCGCTCACTAAGTCAGTCTCTCTCTCTCTCTCTCTCTTTTTCTTTTTATATATATTTTTTTCCGTCTTCTTCTTCTTCTTCTTCTTCTTCAGACCCTGTCATAGCACTAATGCCTTTCCAATACCACCAGCAGATGGAGACACTCCATTGCAACATTGGTTGTGAGCAGCAGTTTCTAAAAACAAATGCCTCATGGCGGATTTCCCATCCATCAATGGATGGTAAATTTTGTTTTTATCATTCACTGACCACAGATACCAATGCATGGTCAAGCAACAGCAATGACACACCCTTGTGTATAGGCATGAGACCCTCACGTCATTTAACAGGATTCAGCACCACCCACAAGACAGCTACCTGTCATGTCATGTCAAACCTGCACAGGTGTGCTAGATTATTATTATTTAGTTTTATTTTATTTTTTTACACCAATCAGTGTGCAAACATGGTCATTAAAACGCTAAATGAATAGACGTTCATAAACCAGTCAGTGCAACTCATCATTTTGGTCTCCAATTCTCAAACTCAAATTCTCACCCACGGAGGATTAAATGAGAATCTTTCTTGTTTAACACTGGAATGGGGTGGTGCACTGTTCACTACCCGAATATACTGCCACATCGGGTCAATGCATAGGGCGACAGAAGCAAGCTTCCAAATCAGCTCCCTTTCTCAAAAATCCATTTAATTTATGGTCCCCAGATAGGGAACGTATGTATCAGTATGTGCTCACAAGTCACCCAAGTGCAAGTATTCACACAAAAAAAAAACGTGCCTCAGGATGCGATCTGTCGCAAGATCCTTTCTTTTTTTACACTTGATCTAAGCCAAAAGGCCTAGAGGGGATAACCGGGAAAGGGGTGGACCCAACCATGTCCCCTTCATGAGCACTCACATTACTCATAGGAATGGAAGGAAGGCTGGCAGCCAACCAGCCTCCCATACACTCTCTGGGTGGGGTGGCAGTCAGCCACCCATACATACATACAGCACAGGCTAAACCCACATCATCACTTAAAAAAAGGACAGGCGACCATTGCACTCTGATGGAGCATTTAGCAATGCAATCCATAGCCTGGCTTTTGCCTGAACCCCCATCACTCCTCCTCTTGCATATAAGACAATATTTCAGATCTGCATATGAAAACAACACGCCTACCTTTGTTGCACATAGCTGCCTGCCTGTCTCTAGTTACCCCACTGGCTGTAGCTGCGTCCCTTCCGACATGGAATAACACCAACTGTAACGATAAACTGAAAATTAACAGTATAAACCTGCATCATTTTGGACTCTGGTATTTGCTGAATCCGGGTGACCTGACAATCGATGGTGGTGCCGCTGGTGATTCTGGCCTTCTTGGAATCTGTTGGGCCTATGTGTTAGCTCACACATCACTTGGGTATCCATGGTAACTACCACAACATGGTCATCTGCAGTTTACATCTAGCCCGTGGCATTGAATGGCATTTTAAAAGTGCTAAGGGTCCTGGTGCAATAATCCTCCCATGAGGATCAGCCTCAACGGCTTTGTAGATTGCACTCATGTCAGCAACTCCATATACATTTTTTTTTCTTCATGCTTCTTTCTTCATCCTTTTTTCTTTCTGTCATTCAGACTTTCATTCATTCGATCTCTCTCACTCACTTGCTTTAACTCATTTGTTCTCACTCACTCACTCACTCACTCAATCACTCACTCACTCATTCACTCTCACTCACTCTCACTCTCTCACTCACTCGCTCACTAAGTCAGTCTCTCTCTCTCTCTCTCTCTTTTTCTTTTTATATATATTTTTTTCCGTCTTCTTCTTCTTCTTCTTCTTCTTCAGACCCTGTCATAGCACTAATGCCTTTCCAATACCACCAGCAGATGGAGACACTCCATTGCAACATTGGTTGTGAGCAGCAGTTTCTAAAAACAAATGCCTCATGGCGGATTTCCCATCCATCAATGGATGGTAAATTTTGTTTTTATCATTCACTGACCACAGATACCAATGCATGGTCAAGCAACAGCAATGACACACCCTTGTGTATAGGCATGAGACCCTCACGTCATTTAACAGGATTCAGCACCACCCACAAGACAGCTACCTGTCATGTCATGTCAAACCTGCACAGGTGTGCTAGATTATTATTATTTAGTTTTATTTTATTTTTTTACACCAATCAGTGTGCAAACATGGTCATTAAAACGCTAAATGAATAGACGTTCATAAACCAGTCAGTGCAACTCATCATTTTGGTCTCCAATTCTCAAACTCAAATTCTCACCCACGGAGGATTAAATGAGAATCTTTCTTGTTTAACACTGGAATGGGGTGGTGCACTGTTCACTACCCGAATATACTGCCACATCGGGTCAATGCATAGGGCGACAGAAGCAAGCTTCCAAATCAGCTCCCTTTCTCAAAAATCCATTTAATTTATGGTCCCCAGATAGGGAACGTATGTATCAGTATGTGCTCACAAGTCACCCAAGTGCAAGTATTCACACAAAAAAAAACGTGCCTCAGGATGCGATCTGTCGCAAGATCCTTTCTTTTTTTACACTTGATCTAAGCCAAAAGGCCTAGAGGGGATAACCGGGAAAGGGGTGGACCCAACCATGTCCCCTTCATGAGCACTCACATTACTCATAGGAATG
Source organism: Hyla sarda (assembly GCF_029499605.1). NCBI lineage: Eukaryota > Metazoa > Chordata > Amphibia > Anura > Hylidae > Hyla > Hyla sarda. Next base: position 230,313 of record NW_026609890.1, on the reverse strand, counting down.
GAAGGAAGGCTGGCAGCCAACCAGCCTCCCATACACTCTCTGGGTGGGTGGCAGTCAGCCACCCATACATACATACAGCACAGGCTAAACCCACATCATCACTTAAAAAAAGGACAGGCGACCATTGCACTCTGATGGAGCATTTAGCAATGCAATCCATAGCCTGGCTTTTGCCTGAACCCCCATCACTCCTCCTCTTGCATATAAGACAATATTTCAGATCTGCATATGAAAACAACACGCCTACCTTTGTTGCACATAGCTGCCTGCCTGTCTCTAGTTACCCCACTGGCTGTAGCTGCGTCCCTTCCGACATGGAATAACACCAACTGTAACGATAAACTGAAAATTAACAGTATAAACCTGCATCATTTTGGACTCTGGTATTTGCTGAATCCGGGTGACCTGACAATCGATGGTGGTGCCGCTGGTGATTCTGGCCTTCTTGGAATCTGTTGGGCCTATGTGTTAGCTCACACATCACTTGGGTATCCATGGTAACTACCACAACATGGTCATCTGCAGTTTACATCTAGCCCGTGGCATTGAATGGCATTTTAAAAGTGCTAAGGGTCCTGGTGCAATAATCCTCCCATGAGGATCAGCCTCAACGGCTTTGTAGATTGCACTCATGTCAGCAACTCCATATACATTTTTTTTTCTTCATGCTTCTTTCTTCATCCTTTTTTCTTTCTGTCATTCAGACTTTCATTCATTCGATCTCTCTCACTCACTTGCTTTAACTCATTTGTTCTCACTCACTCACTCACTCACTCAATCACTCACTCACTCATTCACTCTCACTCACTCTCACTCTCTCACTCACTCGCTCACTAAGTCAGTCTCTCTCTCTCTCTCTTTTTCTTTTTATATATATTTTTTTCCGTCTTCTTCTTCTTCTTCTTCTTCTTCTTCAGACCCTGTCATAGCACTAATGCCTTTCCAATACCACCAGCAGATGGAGACACTCCATTGCAACATTGGTTGTGAGCAGCAGTTTCTAAAAACAAATGCCTCATGGCGGATTTCCCATCCATCAATGGATGGTAAATTTTGTTTTTATCATTCACTGACCACAGATACCAATGCATGGTCAAGCAACAGCAATGACACACCCTTGTGTATAGGCATGAGACCCTCACGTCATTTAACAGGATTCAGCACCACCCACAAGACAGCTACCTGTCATGTCATGTCAAACCTGCACAGGTGTGCTAGATTATTATTATTTAGTTTTATTTTATTTTTTTACACCAATCAGTGTGCAAACATGGTCATTAAAACGCTAAATGAATAGACGTTCATAAACCAGTCAGTGCAACTCATCATTTTGGTCTCCAATTCTCAAACTCAAATTCTCACCCACGGAGGATTAAATGAGAATCTTTCTTGTTTAACACTGGAATGGGGTGGTGCACTGTTCACTACCCGAATATACTGCCACATCGGGTCAATGCATAGGGCGACAGAAGCAAGCTTCCAAATCAGCTCCCTTTCTCAAAAATCCATTTAATTTATGGTCCCCAGATAGGGAACGTATGTATCAGTATGTGCTCACAAGTCACCCAAGTGCAAGTATTCACACAAAAAAAAACGTGCCTCAGGATGCGATCTGTCGCAAGATCCTTTCTTTTTTTACACTTGATCTAAGCCAAAAGGCCTAGAGGGGATAACCGGGAAAGGGGTGGACCCAACCATGTCCCCTTCATGAGCACTCACATTACTCATAGGAATGGAAGGAAGGCTGGCAGCCAACCAGCCTCCCATACACTCTCTGGGTGGGTGGCAGTCAGCCACCCATACATACATACAGCACAGGCTAAACCCACATCATCACTTAAAAAAAGGACAGGCGACCATTGCACTCTGATGGAGCATTTAGCAATGCAATCCATAGCCTGGCTTTTGCCTGAACCCCCATCACTCCTCCTCTTGCATATAAGACAATATTTCAGATCTGCATATGAAAACAACACGCCTACCTTTGTTGCACATAGCTGCCTGCCTGTCTCTAGTTACCCCACTGGCTGTAGCTGCGTCCCTTCCGACATGGAATAACACCAACTGTAACGATAAACTGAAAATTAACAGTATAAACCTGCATCATTTTGGACTCTGGTATTTGCTGAATCCGGGTGACCTGACAATCGATGGTGGTGCCGCTGGTGATTCTGGCCTTCTTGGAATCTGTTGGGCCTATGTGTTAGCTCACACATCACTTGGGTATCCATGGTAACTACCACAACATGGTCATCTGCAGTTTACATCTAGCCCGTGGCATTGAATGGCATTTTAAAAGTGCTAAGGGTCCTGGTGCAATAATCCTCCCATGAGGATCAGCCTCAACGGCTTTGTAGATTGCACTCATGTCAGCAACTCCATATACATTTTTTTTTCTTCATGCTTCTTTCTTCATCCTTTTTTCTTTCTGTCATTCAGACTTTCATTCATTCGATCTCTCTCACTCACTTGCTTTAACTCATTTGTTCTCACTCACTCACTCACTCACTCAATCACTCACTCACTCATTCACTCTCACTCACTCTCACTCTCTCACTCACTCGCTCACTAAGTCAGTCTCTCTCTCTCTCTCTCTCTTTTTCTTTTTATATATATTTTTTTCCGTCTTCTTCTTCTTCTTCTTCTTCTTCAGACCCTGTCATAGCACTAATGCCTTTCCAATACCACCAGCAGATGGAGACACTCCATTGCAACATTGGTTGTGAGCAGCAGTTTCTAAAAACAAATGCCTCATGGCGGATTTCCCATCCATCAATGGATGGTAAATTTTGTTTTTATCATTCACTGACCACAGATACCAATGCATGGTCAAGCAACAGCAATGACACACCCTTGTGTATAGGCATGAGACCCTCACGTCATTTAACAGGATTCAGCACCACCCACAAGACAGCTACCTGTCATGTCATGTCAAACCTGCACAGGTGTGCTAGATTATTATTATTTAGTTTTATTTTATTTTTTTACACCAATCAGTGTGCAAACATGGTCATTAAAACGCTAAATGAATAGACGTTCATAAACCAGTCAGTGCAACTCATCATTTTGGTCTCCAATTCTCAAACTCAAATTCTCACCCACGGAGGATTAAATGAGAATCTTTCTTGTTTAACACTGGAATGGGGTGGTGCACTGTTCACTACCCGAATATACTGCCACATCAGGTCAATGCATAGGGCGACAGAAGCAAGCTTCCAAATCAGCTCCCTTTCTCAAAAATCCATTTAATTTATGGTCCCCAGATAGGGAACGTATGTATCAGTATGTGCTCACAAGTCACCCAAGTGCAAGTATTCACACAAAAAAAAACGTGCCTCAGGATGCGATCTGTCGCAAGATCCTTTCTTTTTTTACACTTGATCTAAGCCAAAAGGCCTAGAGGGGATAACCGGGAAAGGGGTGGACCCAACCATGTCCCCTTCATGAGCACTCACATTACTCATAGGAATGGAAGGAAGGCTGGCAGCCAACCAGCCTCCCATACACTCTCTGGGTGGGTGGCAGTCAGCCACCCATACATACATACAGCACAGGCTAAACCCACATCATCACTTAAAAAAAGGACAGGCGACCATTGCACTCTGATGGAGCATTTAGCAATGCAATCCATAGCCTGGCTTTTGCCTGAACCCCCATCACTCCTCCTCTTGCATATAAGACAATATTTCAGATCTGCATATGAAAACAACACGCCTACCTTTGTTGCACATAGCTGCCTGCCTGTCTCTAGTTACCCCACTGGCTGTAGCTGCGTCCCTTCCGACATGGAATAACACCAACTGTAACGATAAACTGAAAATTAACAGTATAAACCTGCATCATTTTGGACTCTGGTATTTGCTGAATCCGGGTGACCTGACAATCGATGGTGGTGCCGCTGGTGATTCTGGCCTTCTTGGAATCTGTTGGGCCTATGTGTTAGCTCACACATCACTTGGGTATCCATGGTAACTACCACAACATGGTCATCTGCAGTTTACATCTAGCCCGTGGCATTGAATGGCATTTTAAAAGTGCTAAGGGTCCTGGTGCAATAATCCTCCCATGAGGATCAGCCTCAACGGCTTTGTAGATTGCACTCATGTCAGCAACTCCATATACATTTTTTTTTCTTCATGCTTCTTTCTTCATCCTTTTTTCTTTCTGTCATTCAGACTTTCATTCATTCGATCTCTCTCACTCACTTGCTTTAACTCATTTGTTCTCACTCACTCACTCACTCACTCAATCACTCACTCACTCATTCACTCTCACTCACTCTCACTCTCTCACTCACTCGCTCACTAAGTCAGTCTCTCTCTCTCTCTCTCTCTTTTTCTTTTTATATATATTTTTTTCCGTCTTCTTCTTCTTCTTCTTCTTCTTCAGACCCTGTCATAGCACTAATGCCTTTCCAATACCACCAGCAGATGGAGACACTCCATTGCAACATTGGTTGTGAGCAGCAGTTTCTAAAAACAAATGCCTCATGGCGGATTTCCCATCCATCAATGGATGGTAAATTTTGTTTTTATCATTCACTGACCACAGATACCAATGCATGGTCAAGCAACAGCAATGACACACCCTTGTGTATAGGCATGAGACCCTCACGTCATTTAACAGGATTCAGCACCACCCACAAGACAGCTACCTGTCATGTCATGTCAAACCTGCACAGGTGTGCTAGATTATTATTATTTAGTTTTATTTTATTTTTTTACACCAATCAGTGTGCAAACATGGTCATTAAAACGCTAAATGAATAGACGTTCATAAACCAGTCAGTGCAACTCATCATTTTGGTCTCCAATTCTCAAACTCAAATTCTCACCCACGGAGGATTAAATGAGAATCTTTCTTGTTTAACACTGGAATGGGGTGGTGCACTGTTCACTACCCGAATATACTGCCACATCGGGTCAATGCATAGGGCGTCAGAAGCAAGCTTCCAAATCAGCTCCCTTTCTCAAAAATCCATTTAATTTATGGTCCCCAGATAGGGAACGTATGTATCAGTATGTGCTCACAAGTCACCCAAGTGCAAGTATTCACACAAAAAAAAACGTGCCTCAGGATGCGATCTGTCGCAAGATCCTTTCTTTTTTTACACTTGATCTAAGCCAAAAGGCCTAGAGGGGATAACCGGGAAAGGGGTGGACCCAACCATGTCCCCTTCATGAGCACTCACATTACTCATAGGAATGGAAGGAAGGCTGGCAGCCAACCAGCCTCCCATACACTCTCTGGGTGGGTGGCAGTCAGCCACCCATACATACATACAGCACAGGCTAAACCCACATCATCACTTAAAAAAAGGACAGGCGACCATTGCACTCTGATGGAGCATTTAGCAATGCAATCCATAGCCTGGCTTTTGCCTGAACCCCCATCACTCCTCCTCTTGCATATAAGACAATATTTCAGATCTGCATATGAAAACAACACGCCTACCTTTGTTGCACATAGCTGCCTGCCTGTCTCTAGTTACCCCACTGGCTGTAGCTGCGTCCCTTCCGACATGGAATAACACCAACTGTAACGATAAACTGAAAATTAACAGTATAAACCTGCATCATTTTGGACTCTGGTATTTGCTGAATCCGGGTGACCTGACAATCGATGGTGGTGCCGCTGGTGATTCTGGCCTTCTTGGAATCTGTTGGGCCTATGTGTTAGCTCACACATCACTTGGGTATCCATGGTAACTACCACAACATGGTCATCTGCAGTTTACATCTAGCCCGTGGCATTGAATGGCATTTTAAAAGTGCTAAGGGTCCTGGTGCAATAATCCTCCCATGAGGATCAGCCTCAACGGCTTTGTAGATTGCACTCATGTCAGCAACTCCATATACATTTTTTTTTCTTCATGCTTCTTTCTTCATCCTTTTTTCTTTCTGTCATTCAGACTTTCATTCATTCGATCTCTCTCACTCACTTGCTTTAACTCATTTGTTCTCACTCACTCACTCACTCAATCACTCACTCACTCATTCACTCTCACTCACTCTCACTCTCTCACTCACTCGCTCACTAAGTCAGTCTCTCTCTCTCTCTCTTTTTCTTTTTATATATATTTTTTTCCGTCTTCTTCTTCTTCTTCTTCTTCTTCTTCTTCAGACCCTGTCATAGCACTAATGCCTTTCCAATACCACCAGCAGATGGAGACACTCCATTGCAACATTGGTTGTGAGCAGCAGTTTCTAAAAACAAATGCCTCATGGCGGATTTCCCATCCATCAATGGATGGTAAATTTTGTTTTTATCATTCACTGACCACAGATACCAATGCATGGTCAAGCAACAGCAATGACACACCCTTGTGTATAGGCATGAGACCCTCACGTCATTTAACAGGATTCAGCACCACCCACAAGACAGCTACCTGTCATGTCATGTCAAACCTGCACAGGTGTGCTAGATTATTATTATTTAGTTTTATTTTATTTTTTTACACCAATCAGTGTGCAAACATGGTCATTAAAACGCTAAATGAATAGACGTTCATAAACCAGTCAGTGCAACTCATCATTTTGGTCTCCAATTCTCAAACTCAAATTCTCACCCACGGAGGATTAAATGAGAATCTTTCTTGTTTAACACTGGAATGGGGTGGTGCACTGTTCACTACCCGAATATACTGCCACATCGGGTCAATGCATAGGGCGACAGAAGCAAGCTTCCAAATCAGCTCCCTTTCTCAAAAATCCATTTAATTTATGGTCCCCAGATAGGGAACGTATGTATCAGTATGTGCTCACAAGTCACCCAAGTGCAAGTATTCACACAAAAAAAAACGTGCCTCAGGATGCGATCTGTCGCAAGATCCTTTCTTTTTTTACACTTGATCTAAGCCAAAAGGCCTAGAGGGGATAACCGGGAAAGGGGTGGACCCAACCATGTCCCCTTCATGAGCACTCACATTACTCATAGGAATGGAAGGAAGGCTGGCAGCCAACCAGCCTCCCATACACTCTCTGGGTGGGTGGCAGTCAGCCACCCATACATACATACAGCACAGGCTAAACCCACATCATCACTTAAAAAAAGGACAGGCGACCATTGCACTCTGATGGAGCATTTAGCAATGCAATCCATAGCCTGGCTTTTGCCTGAACCCCCATCACTCCTCCTCTTGCATATAAGACAATATTTCAGATCTGCATATGAAAACAACACGCCTACCTTTGTTGCACATAGCTGCCTGCCTGTCTCTAGTTACCCCACTGGCTGTAGCTGCGTCCCTTCCGACATGGAATAACACCAACTGTAACGATAAACTGAAAATTAACAGTATAAACCTGCATCATTTTGGACTCTGGTATTTGCTGAATCCGGGTGACCTGACAATCGATGGTGGTGCCGCTGGTGATTCTGGCCTTCTTGGAATCTGTTGGGCCTATGTGTTAGCTCACACATCACTTGGGTATCCATGGTAACTACCACAACATGGTCATCTGCAGTTTACATCTAGCCCGTGGCATTGAATGGCATTTTAAAAGTGCTAAGGGTCCTGGTGCAATAATCCTCCCATGAGGATCAGCCTCAACGGCTTTGTAGATTGCACTCATGTCAGCAACTCCATATACATTTTTTTTTCTTCATGCTTCTTTCTTCATCCTTTTTTCTTTCTGTCATTCAGACTTTCATTCATTCGATCTCTCTCACTCACTTGCTTTAACTCATTTGTTCTCACTCACTCACTCACTCAATCACTCACTCACTCATTCACTCTCACTCACTCTCACTCTCTCACTCACTCGCTCACTAAGTCAGTCTCTCTCTCTCTCTCTCTCTTTTTCTTTTTATATATATTTTTTTCCGTCTTCTTCTTCTTCTTCTTCTTCTTCTTCTTCTTCAGACCCTGTCATAGCACTAATGCCTTTCCAATACCACCAGCAGATGGAGACACTCCATTGCAACATTGGTTGTGAGCAGCAGTTTCTAAAAACAAATGCCTCATGGCGGATTTCCCATCCATCAATGGATGGTAAATTTTGTTTTTATCATTCACTGACCACAGATACCAATGCATGGTCAAGCAACAGCAATGACACACCCTTGTGTATAGGCATGAGACCCTCACGTCATTTAACAGGATTCAGCACCACCCACAAGACAGCTACCTGTCATGTCATGTCAAACCTGCACAGGTGTGCTAGATTATTATTATTTAGTTTTATTTTATTTTTTTACACCAATCAGTGTGCAAACATGGTCATTAAAACGCTAAATGAATAGACGTTCATAAACCAGTCAGTGCAACTCATCATTTTGGTCTCCAATTCTCAAACTCAAATTCTCACCCACGGAGGATTAAATGAGAATCTTTCTTGTTTAACACTGGAATGGGGTGGTGCACTGTTCACTACCCGAATATACTGCCACATCGGGTCAATGCATAGGGCGACAGAAGCAAGCTTCCAAATCAGCTCCCTTTCTCAAAAATCCATTTAATTTATGGTCCCCAGATAGGGAACGTATGTATCAGTATGTGCTCACAAGTCACCCAAGTGCAAGTATTCACACAAAAAAAAACGTGCCTCAGGATGCGATCTGTCGCAAGATCCTTTCTTTTTTTACACTTGATCTAAGCCAAAAGGCCTAGAGGGGATAACCGGGAAAGGGGTGGACCCAACCATGTCCCCTTCATGAGCACTCACATTACTCATAGGAATGGAAGGAAGGCTGGCAGCCAACCAGCCTCCCATACACTCTCTGGGTGGGTGGCAGTCAGCCACCCATACATACATACAGCACAGGCTAAACCCACATCATCACTTAAAAAAAGGACAGGCGACCATTGCACTCTGATGGAGCATTTAGCAATGCAATCCATAGCCTGGCTTTTGCCTGAACCCCCATCACTCCTCCTCTTGCATATAACACAATATTTCAGATCTGCATATGAAAACAACACGCCTACCTTTGTTGCACATAGCTGCCTGCCTGTCTCTAGTTACCCCACTGGCTGTAGCTGCGTCCCTTCCGACATGGAATAACACCAACTGTAACGATAAACTGAAAATTAACAGTATAAACCTGCATCATTTTGGACTCTGGTATTTGCTGAATCCGGGTGACCTGACAATCGATGGTGGTGCCGCTGGTGATTCTGGCCTTCTTGGAATCTGTTGGGCCTATGTGTTAGCTCACACATCACTTGGGTATCCATGGTAACTACCACAACATGGTCATCTGCAGTTTACATCAAGCCCGTGGCATTGAATGGCATTTTAAAAGTGCTAAGGGTCCTGGTGCAATAATCCTCCCATGAGGATCAGCCTCAACGGCTTTGTAGATTGCACTCATGTCAGCAACTCCATATACATTTTTTTTTCTTCATGCTTCTTTCTTCATCCTTTTTTCTTTCTGTCATTCAGACTTTCATTCATTCGATCTCTCTCACTCACTTGCTTTAACTCATTTGTTCTCACTCACTCACTCACTCACTCAATCACTCACTCACTCATTCACTCTCACTCACTCTCACTCTCTCACTCACTCGCTCACTAAGTCAGTCTCTCTCTCTCTCTCTCTCTTTTTCTTTTTATATATATTTTTTTCCGTCTTCTTCTTCTTCTTCTTCTTCAGACCCTGTCATAGCACTAATGCCTTTCCAATACCACCAGCAGATGGAGACACTCCATTGCAACATTGGTTGTGAGCAGCAGTTTCTAAAAACAAATGCCTCATGGCGGATTTCCCATCCATCAATGGATGGTAAATTTTGTTTTTATCATTCACTGACCACAGATACCAATGCATGGTCAAGCAACAGCAATGACACACCCTTGTGTATAGGCATGAGACCCTCACGTCATTTAACAGGATTCAGCACCACCCACAAGACAGCTACCTGTCATGTCATGTCAAACCTGCACAGGTGTGCTAGATTATTATTATTTAGTTTTATTTTATTTTTTTACACCAATCAGTGTGCAAACATGGTCATTAAAACGCTAAATGAATAGATGTTCATAAACCAGTCAGTGCAACTCATCATTTTGGTCTCCAATTCTCAAACTCAAATTCTCACCCACGGAGGATTAAATGAGAATCTTTCTTGTTTAACACTGGAATGGGGTGGTGCACTGTTCACTACCCGAATATACTGCCACATCGGGTCAATGCATAGGGCGACAGAAGCAAGCTTCCAAATCAGCTCCCTTTCTCAAAAATCCATTTAATTTATGGTCCCCAGATAGGGAACGTATGTATCAGTATGTGCTCACAAGTCACCCAAGTGCAAGTATTCACACAAAAAAAAACGTGCCTCAGGATGCGATCTGTCGCAAGATCCTTTCTTTTTTTACACTTGATCTAAGCCAAAAGGCCTAGAGGGGATAACCGGGAAAGGGGTGGACCCAACCATGTCCCCTTCATGAGCACTCACATTACTCATAGGAATGGAAGGAAGGCTGGCAGCCAACCAGCCTCCCATACACTCTCTGGGTGGGTGGCAGTCAGCCACCCATACATACATACAGCACAGGCTAAACCCACATCATCACTTAAAAAAAGGACAGGCGACCATTGCACTCTGATGGAGCATTTAGCAATGCAATCCTTAGCCTGGCTTTTGCCTGAACCCCCATCACTCCTCCTCTTGCATATAAGACAATATTTCAGATCTGCATATGAAAACAACACGCCTACCTTTGTTGCACATAGCTGCCTGCCTGTCTCTAGTTACCCCACTGGCTGTAGCTGCGTCCCTTCCGACATGGAATAACACCAACTGTAACGATAAACTGAAAATTAACAGTATAAACCTGCATCATTTTGGACTCTGGTATTTGCTGAATCCGGGTGACCTGACAATCGATGGTGGTGCCGCTGGTGATTCTGGCCTTCTTGGAATCTGTTGGGCCTATGTGTTAGCTCACACATCACTTGGGTATCCATGGTAACTACCACAACATGGTCATCTGCAGTTTACATCTAGCCCGTGGCATTGAATGGCATTTTAAAAGTGCTAAGGGTCCTGGTGCAATAATCCTCCCATGAGGATCAGCCTCAACGGCTTTGTAGATTGCACTCATGTCAGCAACTCCATATACATTTTTTTTTCTTCATGCTTCTTTCTTCATCCTTTTTTCTTTCTGTCATTCAGACTTTCATTCATTCGATCTCTCTCACTCACTTGCTTTAACTCATTTGTTCTCACTCACTCACTCACTCACTCAATCACTCACTCACTCATTCACTCTCACTCACTCTCACTCTCTCACTCACTCGCTCACTAAGTCAGTCTCTCTCTCTCTCTCTCTCTTTTTCTTTTTATATATATTTTTTTCCGTCTTCTTCTTCTTCTTCTTCTTCTTCTTCTTCTTCAGACCCTGTCATAGCACTAATGCCTTTCCAATACCACCAGCAGATGGAGACACTCCATTGCAACATTGGTTGTGAGCAGCAGTTTCTAAAAACAAATGCCTCATGGCGGATTTCCCATCCATCAATGGATGGTAAATTTTGTTTTTATCATTCACTGACCACAGATACCAATGCATGGTCAAGCAACAGCAATGACACACCCTTGTGTATAGGCATGAGACCCTCACGTCATTTAACAGGATTCAGCACCACCCACAAGACAGCTACCTGTCATGTCATGTCAAACCTGCACAGGTGTGCTAGATTATTATTATTTAGTTTTATTTTATTTTTTTACACCAATCAGTGTGCAAACATGGTCATTAAAACGCTAAATGAATAGACGTTCATAAACCAGTCAGTGCAACTCATCATTTTGGTCTCCAATTCTCAAACTCAAATTCTCACCCACGGAGGATTAAATGAGAATCTTTCTTGTTTAACACTGGAATGGGGTGGTGCACTGTTCACTACCCGAATATACTGCCACATCGGGTCAATGCATAGGGCGACAGAAGCAAGCTTCCAAATCAGCTCCCTTTCTCAAAAATCCATTTAATTTATGGTCCCCAGATAGGGAACGTATGTATCAGTATGTGCTCACAAGTCACCCAAGTGCAAGTATTCACACAAAAAAAAACGTGCCTCAGGATGCGATCTGTCGCAAGATCCTTTCTTTTTTTACACTTGATCTAAGCCAAAAGGCCTAGAGGGGATAACCGGGAAAGGGGTGGACCCAACCATGTCCCCTTCATGAGCACTCACATTACTCATAGGAATGGAAGGAAGGCTGGCATCCAACCAGCCTCCCATACACTCTCTGGGTGGGTGGCAGTCAGCCACCCATACATACATACAGCACAGGCTAAACCCACATCATCACTTAAAAAAAGGACAGGCGACCATTGCACTCTGATGGAGCATTTAGCAATGCAATCCATAGCCTGGCTTTTGCCTGAACCCCCATCACTCCTCCTCTTGCATATAAGACAATATTTCAGATCTGCATATGAAAACAACACGCCTACCTTTGTTGCACATAGCTGCCTGCCTGTCTCTAGTTACCCCACTGGCTGTAGCTGCGTCCCTTCCGACATGGAATAACACCAACTGTAACGATAAACTGAAAATTAACAGTATAAACCTGCATCATTTTGGACTCTGGTATTTGCTGAATCCGGGTGACCTGACAATCGATGGTGGTGCCGCTGGTGATTCTGGCCTTCTTGGAATCTGTTGGGCCTATGTGTTAGCTCACACATCACTTGGGTATCCATGGTAACTACCACAACATGGTCATCTGCAGTTTACATCTAGCCCGTGGCATTGAATGGCATTTTAAAAGTGCTAAGGGTCCTGGTGCAATAATCCTCCCATGAGGATCAGCCTCAACGGCTTTGTAGATTGCACTCATGTCAGCAACTCCATATACATTTTTTTTTCTTCATGCTTCTTTCTTCATCCTTTTTTCTTTCTGTCATTCAGACTTTCATTCATTCGATCTCTCTCACTCACTTGCTTTAACTCATTTGTTCTCACTCACTCACTCACTCACTCAATCACTCACTCACTCATTCACTCTCACTCACTCTCACTCTCTCACTCACTCGCTCACTAAGTCAGTCTCTCTCTCTCTCTCTCTCTCTTTTTCTTTTTATATATATTTTTTTCCGTCTTCTTCTTCTTCTTCTTCAGACCCTGTCATAGCACTAATGCCTTTCCAATACCACCAGCAGATGGAGACACTCCATTGCAACATTGGTTGTGAGCAGCAGTTTCTAAAAACAAATGCCTCATGGCGGATTTCCCATCCATCAATGGATGGTAAATTTTGTTTTTATCATTCACTGACCACAGATACCAATGCATGGTCAAGCAACAGCAATGACACACCCTTGTGTATAGGCATGAGACCCTCACGTCATTTAACAGGATTCAGCACCACCCACAAGACAGCTACCTGTCATGTCATGTCAAACCTGCACAGGTGTGCTAGATTATTATTATTTAGTTTTATTTTATTTTTTTACACCAATCAGTGTGCAAACATGGTCATTAAAACGCTAAATGAATAGACGTTCATAAACCAGTCAGTGCAACTCATCATTTTGGTCTCCAATTCTCAAACTCAAATTCTCACCCACGGAGGATTAAATGAGAATCTTTCTTGTTTAACACTGGAATGGGGTGGTGCACTGTTCACTACCCGAATATACTGCCACATCGGGTCAATGCATAGGGCGACAGAAGCAAGCTTCCAAATCAGCTCCCTTTCTCAAAAATCCATTTAATTTATGGTCCCCAGATAGGGAACGTATGTATCAGTATGTGCTCACAAGTCACCCAAGTGCAAGTATTCACACAAAAAAAAACGTGCCTCAGGATGCGATCTGTCGCAAGATCCTTTCTTTTTTTACACTTGATCTAAGCCAAAAGGCCTAGAGGGGATAACCGGGAAAGGGGTGGACCCAACCATGTCCCCTTCATGAGCACTCACATTACTCATAGGAATGGAAGGAAGGCTGGCAGCCAACCAGCCTCCCATACACTCTCTGGGTGGGTGGCAGTCAGCCACCCATACATACATACAGCACAGGCTAAACCCACATCATCACTTAAAAAAAGGACAGGCGACCATTGCACTCTGATGGAGCATTTAGCAATGCAATCCATAGCCTGGCTTTTGCCTGAACCCCCATCACTCCTCCTCTTGCATATAAGACAATATTTCAGATCTGCATATGAAAACAACACGCCTACCTTTGTTGCACATAGCTGCCTGCCTGTCTCTAGTTACCCCACTGGCTGTAGCTGCGTCCCTTCCGACATGGAATAACACCAACTGTAACGATAAACTGAAAATTAACAGTATAAACCTGCATCATTTTGGACTCTGGTATTTGCTGAATCCGGGTGACCTGACAATCGATGGTGGTGCCGCTGGTGATTCTGGCCTTCTTGGAATCTGTTGGGCCTATGTGTTAGCTCACACATCACTTGGGTATCCATGGTAACTACCACAACATGGTCATCTGCAGTTTACATCTAGCCCGTGGCATTGAATGGCATTTTAAAAGTGCTAAGGGTCCTGGTGCAATAATCCTCCCATGAGGATCAGCCTCAACGGCTTTGTAGATTGCACTCATGTCAGCAACTCCATATACATTTTTTTTTCTTCATGCTTCTTTCTTCATCCTTTTTTCTTTCTGTCATTCAGACTTTCATTCATTCGATCTCTCTCACTCACTTGCTTTAACTCATTTGTTCTCACTCACTCACTCACTCACTCAATCACTCACTCACTCATTCACTCTCACTCACTCTCACTCTCTCACTCACTCGCTCACTAAGTCAGTCTCTCTCTCTCTCTCTCTCTTTTTCTTTTTATATATATTTTTTTCCGTCTTCTTCTTCTTCTTCTTCTTCTTCTTCTTCAGACCCTGTCATAGCACTAATGCCTTTCCAATACCACCAGCAGATGGAGACACTCCATTGCAACATTGGTTGTGAGCAGCAGTTTCTAAAAACAAATGCCTCATGGCGGATTTCCCATCCATCAATGGATGGTAAATTTTGTTTTTATCATTCACTGACCACAGATACCAATGCATGGTCAAGCAACAGCAATGACACACCCTTGTGTATAGGCATGAGACCCTCACGTCATTTAACAGGATTCAGCACCACCCACAAGACAGCTACCTGTCATGTCATGTCAAACCTGCACAGGTGTGCTAGATTATTATTATTTAGTTTTATTTTATTTTTTTACACCAATCAGTGTGCAAACATGGTCATTAAAACGCTAAATGAATAGACGTTCATAAACCAGTCAGTGCAACTCATCATTTTGGTCTCCAATTCTCAAACTCAAATTCTCACCCACGGAGGATTAAATGAGAATCTTTCTTGTTTAACACTGGAATGGGGTGGTGCACTGTTCACTACCCGAATATACTGCCACATCGGGTCAATGCATAGGGCGACAGAAGCAAGCTTCCAAATCAGCTCCCTTTCTCAAAAATCCATTTAATTTATGGTCCCCAGATAGGGAACGTATGTATCAGTATGTGCTCACAAGTCACCCAAGTGCAAGTATTCACACAAAAAAAAACGTGCCTCAGGATGCGATCTGTCGCAAGATCCTTTCTTTTTTTACACTTGATCTAAGCCAAAAGGCCTAGAGGGGATAACCGGGAAAGGGGTGGACCCAACCATGTCCCCTTCATGAGCACTCACATTACTCATAGGAATGGAAGGAAGGCTGGCAGCCAACCAGCCTCCCATACACTCTCTGGGTGGGTGGCAGTCAGCCACCCATACATACATACAGCACAGGCTAAACCCACATCATCACTTAAAAAAAGGACAGGCGACCATTGCACTCTGATGGAGCATTTAGCAATGCAATCCATAGCCTGGCTTTTGCCTGAACCCCCATCACTCCTCCTCTTGCATATAAGACAATATTTCAGATCTGCATATGAAAACAACACGCCTACCTTTGTTGCACATAGCTGCCTGCCTGTCTCTAGTTACCCCACTGGCTGTAGCTGCGTCCCTTCCGACATGGAATAACACCAACTGTAACGATAAACTGAAAATTAACAGTATAAACCTGCATCATTTTGGACTCTGGTATTTGCTGAATCCGGGTGACCTGACAATCGATGGTGGTGCCGCTGGTGATTCTGGCCTTCTTGGAATCTGTTGGGCCTATGTGTTAGCTCACACATCACTTGGGTATCCATGGTAACTACCACAACATGGTCATCTGCAGTTTACATCTAGCCCGTGGCATTGAATGGCATTTTAAAAGTGCTAAGGGTCCTGGTGCAATAATCCTCCCATGAGGATCAGCCTCAACGGCTTTGTAGATTGCACTCATGTCAGCAACTCCATATACATTTTTTTTTCTTCATGCTTCTTTCTTCATCCTTTTTTCTTTCTGTCATTCAGACTTTCATTCATTCGATCTCTCTCACTCACTTGCTTTAACTCATTTGTTCTCACTCACTCACTCACTCACTCAATCACTCACTCACTCATTCACTCTCACTCACTCTCACTCTCTCACTCACTCGCTCACTAAGTCAGTCTCTCTCTCTCTCTCTCTCTTTTTCTTTTTATATATATTTTTTTCCGTCTTCTTCTTCTTCTTCTTCTTCTTCTTCTTCTTCAGACCCTGTCATAGCACTAATGCCTTTCCAATACCACCAGCAGATGGAGACACTCCATTGCAACATTGGTTGTGAGCAGCAGTTTCTAAAAACAAATGCCTCATGGCGGATTTCCCATCCATCAATGGATGGTAAATTTTGTTTTTATCATTCACTGACCACAGATACCAATGCATGGTCAAGCAACAGCAATGACACACCCTTGTGTATAGGCATGAGACCCTCACGTCATTTAACAGGATTCAGCACCACCCACAAGACAGCTACCTGTCATGTCATGTCAAACCTGCACAGGTGTGCTAGATTATTATTATTTAGTTTTATTTTATTTTTTTACACCAATCAGTGTGCAAACATGGTCATTAAAACGCTAAATGAATAGACGTTCATAAACCAGTCAGTGCAACTCATCATTTTGGTCTCCAATTCTCAAACTCAAATTCTCACCCACGGAGGATTAAATGAGAATCTTTCTTGTTTAACACTGGAATGGGGTGGTGCACTGTTCACTACCCGAATATACTGCCACATCGGGTCAATGCATAGGGCGACAGAAGCAAGCTTCCAAATCAGCTCCCTTTCTCAAAAATCCATTTAATTTATGGTCCCCAGATAGGGAACGTATGTATCAGTATGTGCTCACAAGTCACCCAAGTGCAAGTATTCACACAAAAAAAAACGTGCCTCAGGATGCGATCTGTCGCAAGATCCTTTCTTTTTTTACACTTGATCTAAGCCAAAAGGCCTAGAGGGGATAACCGGGAAAGGGGTGGACCCAACCATGTCCCCTTCATGAGCACTCACATTACTCATAGGAATGGAAGGAAGGCTGGCAGCCAACCAGCCTCCCATACACTCTCTGGGTGGGTGGCAGTCAGCCACCCATACATACATACAGCACAGGCTAAACCCACATCATCACTTAAAAAAAGGACAGGCGACCATTGCACTCTGATGGAGCATTTAGCAATGCAATCCATAGCCTGGCTTTTGCCTGAACCCCCATCACTCCTCCTCTTGCATATAAGACAATATTTCAGATCTGCATATGAAAACAACACGCCTACCTTTGTTGCACATAGCTGCCTGCCTGTCTCTAGTTACCCCACTGGCTGTAGCTGCGTCCCTTCCGACATGGAATAACACCAACTGTAACGATAAACTGAAAATTAACAGTATAAACCTGCATCATTTTGGACTCTGGTATTTGCTGAATCCGGGTGACCTGACAATCGATGGTGGTGCCGCTGGTGATTCTGGCCTTCTTGGAATCTGTTGGGCCTATGTGTTAGCTCACACATCACTTGGGTATCCATGGTAACTACCACAACATGGTCATCTGCAGTTTACATCTAGCCCGTGGCATTGAATGGCATTTTAAAAGTGCTAAGGGTCCTGGTGCAATAATCCTCCCATGAGGATCAGCCTCAACGGCTTTGTAGATTGCACTCATGTCAGCAACTCCATATACATTTTTTTTTCTTCATGCTTCTTTCTTCATCCTTTTTTCTTTCTGTCATTCAGACTTTCATTCATTCGATCTCTCTCACTCACTTGCTTTAACTCATTTGTTCTCACTCACTCACTCACTCACTCAATCACTCACTCACTCATTCACTCTCACTCACTCTCACTCTCTCACTCACTCGCTCACTAAGTCAGTCTCTCTCTCTCTCTCTCTCTTTTTCTTTTTATATATATTTTTTTCCGTCTTCTTCTTCTTCTTCTTCTTCAGACCCTGTCATAGCACTAATGCCTTTCCAATACCACCAGCAGATGGAGACACTCCATTGCAACATTGGTTGTGAGCAGCAGTTTCTAAAAACAAATGCCTCATGGCGGATTTCCCATCCATCAATGGATGGTAAATTTTGTTTTTATCATTCACTGACCACAGATACCAATGCATGGTCAAGCAACAGCAATGACACACCCTTGTGTATAGGCATGAGACCCTCACGTCATTTAACAGGATTCAGCACCACCCACAAGACAGCTACCTGTCATGTCATGTCAAACCTGCACAGGTGTGCTAGATTATTATTATTTAGTTTTATTTTATTTTTTTACACCAATCAGTGTGCAAACATGGTCATTAAAACGCTAAATGAATAGACGTTCATAAACCAGTCAGTGCAACTCATCATTTTGGTCTCCAATTCTCAAACTCAAATTCTCACCCACGGAGGATTAAATGAGAATCTTTCTTGTTTAACACTGGAATGGGGTGGTGCACTGTTCACTACCCGAATATACTGCCACATCGGGTCAATGCATAGGGCGACAGAAGCAAGCTTCCAAATCAGCTCCCTTTCTCAAAAATCCATTTAATTTATGGTCCCCAGATAGGGAACGTATGTATCAGTATGTGCTCACAAGTCACCCAAGTGCAAGTATTCACACAAAAAAAAACGTGCCTCAGGATGCGATCTGTCGCAAGATCCTTTCTTTTTTTACACTTGATCTAAGCCAAAAGGCCTAGAGGGGATAACCGGGAAAGGGGTGGACCCAACCATGTCCCCTTCATGAGCACTCACATTACTCATAGGAATGGAAGGAAGGCTGGCAGCCAACCAGCCTCCCATACACTCTCTGGGTGGGTGGCAGTCAGCCACCCATACATACATACAGCACAGGCTAAACCCACATCATCACTTAAAAAAAGGACAGGCGACCATTGCACTCTGATGGAGCATTTAGCAATGCAATCCATAGCCTGGCTTTTGCCTGAACCCCCATCACTCCTCCTCTTGCATATAAGACAATATTTCAGATCTGCATATGAAAACAACACGCCTACCTTTGTTGCACATAGCTGCCTGCCTGTCTCTAGTTACCCCACTGGCTGTAGCTGCGTCCCTTCCGACATGGAATAACACCAACTGTAACGATAAACTGAAAATTAACAGTATAAACCTGCATCATTTTGGACTCTGGTATTTGCTGAATCCGGGTGACCTGACAATCGATGGTGGTGCCGCTGGTGATTCTGGCCTTCTTGGAATCTGTTGGGCCTATGTGTTAGCTCACACATCACTTGGGTATCCATGGTAACTACCACAACATGGTCATCTGCAGTTTACATCTAGCCCGTGGCATTGAATGGCATTTTAAAAGTGCTAAGGGTCCTGGTGCAATAATCCTCCCATGAGGATCAGCCTCAAAGGCTTTGTAGATTGCACTCATGTCAGCAACTCCATATACATTTTTTTTTCTTCATGCTTCTTTCTTCATCCTTTTTTCTTTCTGTCATTCAGACTTTCATTCATTCGATCTCTCTCACTCACTTGCTTTAACTCATTTGTTCTCACTCACTCACTCACTCACTCAATCACTCACTCACTCATTCACTCTCACTCACTCTCACTCTCTCACTCACTCGCTCACTAAGTCAGTCTCTCTCTCTCTCTCTCTCTTTTTCTTTTTATATATATTTTTTTCCGTCTTCTTCTTCTTCTTCTTCTTCTTCTTCTTCAGACCCTGTCATAGCACTAATGCCTTTCCAATACCACCAGCAGATGGAGACACTCCATTGCAACATTGGTTGTGAGCAGCAGTTTCTAAAAACAAATGCCTCATGGCGGATTTCCCATCCATCAATGGATGGTAAATTTTGTTTTTATCATTCACTGACCACAGATACCAATGCATGGTCAAGCAACAGCAATGACACACCCTTGTGTATAGGCATGAGACCCTCACGTCATTTAACAGGATTCAGCACCACCCACAAGACAGCTACCTGTCATGTCATGTCAAACCTGCACAGGTGTGCTAGATTATTATTATTTAGTTTTATTTTATTTTTTTACACCAATCAGTGTGCAAACATGGTCATTAAAACGCTAAATGAATAGACGTTCATAAACCAGTCAGTGCAACTCATCATTTTGGTCTCCAATTCTCAAACTCAAATTCTCACCCACGGAGGATTAAATGAGAATCTTTCTTGTTTAACACTGGAATGGGGTGGTGCACTGTTCACTACCCGAATATACTGCCACATCGGGTCAATGCATAGGGCGACAGAAGCAAGCTTCCAAATCAGCTCCCTTTCTCAAAAATCCATTTAATTTATGGTCCCCAGATAGGGAACGTATGTATCAGTATGTGCTCACAAGTCACCCAAGTGCAAGTATTCACACAAAAAAAAACGTGCCTCAGGATGCGATCTGTCGCAAGATCCTTTCTTTTTTTACACTTGATCTAAGCCAAAAGGCCTAGAGGGGATAACCGGGAAAGGGGTGGACCCAACCATGTCCCCTTCATGAGCACTCACATTACTCATAGGAATGGAAGGAAGGCTGGCAGCCAACCAGCCTCCCATACACTCTCTGGGTGGGTGGCAGTCAGCCACCCATACATACATACAGCACAGGCTAAACCCACATCATCACTTAAAAAAAGGACAGGCGACCATTGCACTCTGATGGAGCATTTAGCAATGCAATCCATAGCCTGGCTTTTGCCTGAACCCCCATCACTCCTCCTCTTGCATATAAGACAATATTTCAGATCTGCATATGAAAACAACACGCCTACCTTTGTTGCACATAGCTGCCTGCCTGTCTCTAGTTACCCCACTGGCTGTAGCTGCGTCCCTTCCGACATGGAATAACACCAACTGTAACGATAAACTGAAAATTAACAGTATAAACCTGCATCATTTTGGACTCTGGTATTTGCTGAATCCGGGTGACCTGACAATCGATGGTGGTGCCGCTGGTGATTCTGGCCTTCTTGGAATCTGTTGGGCCTATGTGTTAGCTCACACATCACTTGGGTATCCATGGTAACTACCACAACATGGTCATCTGCAGTTTACATCTAGCCCGTGGCATTGAATGGCATTTTAAAAGTGCTAAGGGTCCTGGTGCAATAATCCTCCCATGAGGATCAGCCTCAACGGCTTTGTAGATTGCACTCATGTCAGCAACTCCATATACATTTTTTTTTCTTCATGCTTCTTTCTTCATCCTTTTTTCTTTCTGTCATTCAGACTTTCATTCATTCGATCTCTCTCACTCACTTGCTTTAACTCATTTGTTCTCACTCACTCACTCACTCACTCAATCACTCACTCACTCATTCACTCTCACTCACTCTCACTCTCTCACTCACTCGCTCACTAAGTCAGTCTCTCTCTCTCTCTCTCTCTTTTTCTTTTTATATATATTTTTTTCCGTCTTCTTCTTCTTCTTCTTCTTCTTCTTCTTCTTCAGACCCTGTCATAGCACTAATGCCTTTCCAATACCACCAGCAGATGGAGACACTCCATTGCAACATTGGTTGTGAGCAGCAGTTTCTAAAAACAAATGCCTCATGGCGGATTTCCCATCCATCAATGGATGGTAAATTTTGTTTTTATCATTCACTGACCACAGATACCAATGCATGGTCAAGCAACAGCAATGACACACCCTTGTGTATAGGCATGAGACCCTCACGTCATTTAACAGGATTCAGCACCACCCACAAGACAGCTACCTGTCATGTCATGTCAAACCTGCACAGGTGTGCTAGATTATTATTATTTAGTTTTATTTTATTTTTTTACACCAATCAGTGTGCAAACATGGTCATTAAAACGCTAAATGAATAGACGTTCATAAACCAGTCAGTGCAACTCATCATTTTGGTCTCCAATTCTCAAACTCAAATTCTCACCCACGGAGGATTAAATGAGAATCTTTCTTGTTTAACACTGGAATGGGGTGGTGCACTGTTCACTACCCGAATATACTGCCACATCGGGTCAATGCATAGGGCGACAGAAGCAAGCTTCCAAATCAGCTCCCTTTCTCAAAAATCCATTTAATTTATGGTCCCCAGATAGGGAACGTATGTATCAGTATGTGCTCACAAGTCACCCAAGTGCAAGTATTCACACAAAAAAAAACGTGCCTCAGGATGCGATCTGTCGCAAGATCCTTTCTTTTTTTACACTTGATCTAAGCCAAAAGGCCTAGAGGGGATAACCGGGAAAGGGGTGGACCCAACCATGTCCCCTTCATGAGCACTCACATTACTCATAGGAATGGAAGGAAGGCTGGCAGCCAACCAGCCTCCCATACACTCTCTGGGTGGGTGGCAGTCAGCCACCCATACATACATACAGCACAGGCTAAACCCACATCATCACTTAAAAAAAGGACAGGCGACCATTGCACTCTGATGGAGCATTTAGCAATGCAATCCATAGCCTGGCTTTTGCCTGAACCCCCATCACTCCTCCTCTTGCATATAAGACAATATTTCAGATCTGCATATGAAAACAACACGCCTACCTTTGTTGCACATAGCTGCCTGCCTGTCTCTAGTTACCCCACTGGCTGTAGCTGCGTCCCTTCCGACATGGAATAACACCAACTGTAACGATAAACTGAAAATTAACAGTATAAACCTGCATCATTTTGGACTCTGGTATTTGCTGAATCCGGGTGACCTGACAATCGATGGTGGTGCCGCTGGTGATTCTGGCCTTCTTGGAATCTGTTGGGCCTATGTGTTAGCTCACACATCACTTGGGTATCCATGGTAACTACCACAACATGGTCATCTGCAGTTTACATCTAGCCCGTGGCATTGAATGGCATTTTAAAAGTGCTAAGGGTCCTGGTGCAATAATCCTCCCATGAGGATCAGCCTCAACGGCTTTGTAGATTGCACTCATGTCAGCAACTCCATATACATTTTTTTTTCTTCATGCTTCTTTCTTCATCCTTTTTTCTTTCTGTCATTCAGACTTTCATTCATTCGATCTCTCTCACTCACTTGCTTTAACTCATTTGTTCTCACTCACTCACTCACTCACTCAATCACTCACTCACTCATTCACTCTCACTCACTCTCACTCTCTCACTCACTCGCTCACTAAGTCAGTCTCTCTCTCTCTCTCTCTCTTTTTCTTTTTATATATATTTTTTTCCGTCTTCTTCTTCTTCTTCTTCTTCTTCAGACCCTGTCATAGCACTAATGCCTTTCCAATACCACCAGCAGATGGAGACACTCCATTGCAACATTGGTTGTGAGCAGCAGTTTCTAAAAACAAATGCCTCATGGCGGATTTCCCATCCATCAATGGATGGTAAATTTTGTTTTTATCATTCACTGACCACAGATACCAATGCATGGTCAAGCAACAGCAATGACACACCCTTGTGTATAGGCATGAGACCCTCACGTCATTTAACAGGATTCAGCACCACCCACAAGACAGCTACCTGTCATGTCATGTCAAACCTGCACAGGTGTGCTAGATTATTATTATTTAGTTTTATTTTATTTTTTTACACCAATCAGTGTGCAAACATGGTCATTAAAACGCTAAATGAATAGACGTTCATAAACCAGTCAGTGCAACTCATCATTTTGGTCTCCAATTCTCAAACTCAAATTCTCACCCACGGAGGATTAAATGAGAATCTTTCTTGTTTAACACTGGAATGGGGTGGTGCACTGTTCACTACCCGAATATACTGCCACATCGGGTCAATGCATAGGGCGACAGAAGCAAGCTTCCAAATCAGCTCCCTTTCTCAAAAATCCATTTAATTTATGGTCCCCAGATAGGGAACGTATGTATCAGTATGTGCTCACAAGTCACCCAAGTGCAAGTATTCACACAAAAAAAAACGTGCCTCAGGATGCGATCTGTCGCAAGATCCTTTCTTTTTTTACACTTGATCTAAGCCAAAAGGCCTAGAGGGGATAACCGGGAAAGGGGTGGACCCAACCATGTCCCCTTCATGAGCACTCACATTACTCATAGGAATGGAAGGAAGGCTGGCAGCCAACCAGCCTCCCATACACTCTCTGGGTGGGTGGCAGTCAGCCACCCATACATACATACAGCACAGGCTAAACCCACATCATCACTTAAAAAAAGGACAGGCGACCATTGCACTCTGATGGAGCATTTAGCAATGCAATCCATAGCCTGGCTTTTGCCTGAACCCCCATCACTCCTCCTCTTGCATATAAGACAATATTTCAGATCTGCATATGAAAACAACACGCCTACCTTTGTTGCACATAGCTGCCTGCCTGTCTCTAGTTACCCCACTGGCTGTAGCTGCGTCCCTTCCGACATGGAATAACACCAACTGTAACGATAAACTGAAAATTAACAGTATAAACCTGCATCATTTTGGACTCTGGTATTTGCTGAATCCGGGTGACCTGACAATCGATGGTGGTGCCGCTGGTGATTCTGGCCTTCTTGGAATCTGTTGGGCCTATGTGTTAGCTCACACATCACTTGGGTATCCATGGTAACTACCACAACATGGTCATCTGCAGTTTACATCTAGCCCGTGGCATTGAATGGCATTTTAAAAGTGCTAAGGGTCCTGGTGCAATAATCCTCCCATGAGGATCAGCCTCAACGGCTTTGTAGATTGCACTCATGTCAGCAACTCCATATACATTTTTTTTTCTTCATGCTTCTTTCTTCATCCTTTTTTCTTTCTGTCATTCAGACTTTCATTCATTCGATCTCTCTCACTCACTTGCTTTAACTCATTTGTTCTCACTCACTCACTCACTCAATCACTCACTCACTCATTCACTCTCACTCACTCTCACTCTCTCACTCACTCGCTCACTAAGTCAGTCTCTCTCTCTCTCTCTCTCTTTTTCTTTTTATATATATTTTTTTCCGTCTTCTTCTTCTTCTTCTTCTTCTTCTTCTTCAGACCCTGTCATAGCACTAATGCCTTTCCAATACCACCAGCAGATGGAGACACTCCATTGCAACATTGGTTGTGAGCAGCAGTTTCTAAAAACAAATGCCTCATGGCGGATTTCCCATCCATCAATGGATGGTAAATTTTGTTTTTATCATTCACTGACCACAGATACCAATGCATGGTCAAGCAACAGCAATGACACACCCTTGTGTATAGGCATGAGACCCTCACGTCATTTAACAGGATTCAGCACCACCCACAAGACAGCTACCTGTCATGTCATGTCAAACCTGCACAGGTGTGCTAGATTATTATTATTTAGTTTTATTTTATTTTTTTACACCAATCAGTGTGCAAACATGGTCATTAAAACGCTAAATGAATAGACGTTCATAAACCAGTCAGTGCAACTCATCATTTTGGTCTCCAATTCTCAAACTCAAATTCTCACCCACGGAGGATTAAATGAGAATCTTTCTTGTTTAACACTGGAATGGGGTGGTGCACTGTTCACTACCCGAATATACTGCCACATCGGGTCAATGCATAGGGCGACAGAAGCAAGCTTCCAAATCAGCTCCCTTTCTCAAAAATCCATTTAATTTATGGTCCCCAGATAGGGAACGTATGTATCAGTATGTGCTCACAAGTCACCCAAGTGCAAGTATTCACACAAAAAAAAACGTGCCTCAGGATGCGATCTGTCGCAAGATCCTTTCTTTTTTTACACTTGATCTAAGCCAAAAGGCCTAGAGGGGATAACCGGGAAAGGGGTGGACCCAACCATGTCCCCTTCATGAGCACTCACATTACTCATAGGAATGGAAGGAAGGCTGGCAGCCAACCAGCCTCCCATACACTCTCTGGGTGGGTGGCAGTCAGCCACCCATACATACATACAGCACAGGCTAAACCCACATCATCACTTAAAAAAAGGACAGGCGACCATTGCACTCTGATGGAGCATTTAGCAATGCAATCCATAGCCTGGCTTTTGCCTGAACCCCCATCACTCCTCCTCTTGCATATAAGACAATATTTCAGATCTGCATATGAAAACAACACGCCTACCTTTGTTGCACATAGCTGCCTGCCTGTCTCTAGTTACCCCACTGGCTGTAGCTGCGTCCCTTCCGACATGGAATAACACCAACTGTAACGATAAACTGAAAATTAACAGTATAAACCTGCATCATTTTGGACTCTGGTATTTGCTGAATCCGGGTGACCTGACAATCGATGGTGGTGCCGCTGGTGATTCTGGCCTTCTTGGAATCTGTTGGGCCTATGTGTTAGCTCACACATCACTTGGGTATCCATGGTAACTACCACAACATGGTCATCTGCAGTTTACATCTAGCCCGTGGCATTGAATGGCATTTTAAAAGTGCTAAGGGTCCTGGTGCAATAATCCTCCCATGAGGATCAGCCTCAACGGCTTTGTAGATTGCACTCATGTCAGCAACTCCATATACATTTTTTTTTCTTCATGCTTCTTTCTTCATCCTTTTTTCTTTCTGTCATTCAGACTTTCATTCATTCGATCTCTCTCACTCACTTGCTTTAACTCATTTGTTCTCACTCACTCACTCACTCACTCACTCAATCACTCACTCACTCATTCACTCTCACTCACTCTCACTCTCTCACTCACTCGCTCACTAAGTCAGTCTCTCTCTCTCTCTCTCTCTTTTTCTTTTTATATATATTTTTTTCCGTCTTCTTCTTCTTCTTCTTCTTCTTCTTCTTCTTCTTCTTCAGACCCTGTCATAGCACTAATGCCTTTCCAATACCACCAGCAGATGGAGACACTCCATTGCAACATTGGTTGTGAGCAGCAGTTTCTAAAAACAAATGCCTCATGGCGGATTTCCCATCCATCAATGGATGGTAAATTTTGTTTTTATCATTCACTGACCACAGATACCAATGCATGGTCAAGCAACAGCAATGACACACCCTTGTGTATAGGCATGAGACCCTCACGTCATTTAACAGGATTCAGCACCACCCACAAGACAGCTACCTGTCATGTCATGTCAAACCTGCACAGGTGTGCTAGATTATTATTATTTAGTTTTATTTTATTTTTTTACACCAATCAGTGTGCAAACATGGTCATTAAAACGCTAAATGAATAGACGTTCATAAACCAGTCAGTGCAACTCATCATTTTGGTCTCCAATTCTCAAACTCAAATTCTCACCCACGGAGGATTAAATGAGAATCTTTCTTGTTTAACACTGGAATGGGGTGGTGCACTGTTCACTACCCGAATATACTGCCACATCGGGTCAATGCATAGGGCGACAGAAGCAAGCTTCCAAATCAGCTCCCTTTCTCAAAAATCCATTTAATTTATGGTCCCCAGATAGGGAACGTATGTATCAGTATGTGCTCACAAGTCACCCAAGTGCAAGTATTCACACAAAAAAAAACGTGCCTCAGGATGCGATCTGTCGCAAGATCCTTTCTTTTTTTACACTTGATCTAAGCCAAAAGGCCTAGAGGGGATAACCGGGAAAGGGGTGGACCCAACCATGTCCCCTTCATGAGCACTCACATTACTCATAGGAATGGAAGGAAGGCTGGCAGCCAACCAGCCTCCCATACACTCTCTGGGTGGGTGGCAGTCAGCCACCCATACATACATACAGCACAGGCTAAACCCACATCATCACTTAAAAAAAGGACAGGCGACCATTGCACTCTGATGGAGCATTTAGCAATGCAATCCATAGCCTGGCTTTTGCCTGAACCCCCATCACTCCTCCTCTTGCATATAAGACAATATTTCAGATCTGCATATGAAAACAACACGCCTACCTTTGTTGCACATAGCTGCCTGCCTGTCTCTAGTTACCCCACTGGCTGTAGCTGCGTCCCTTCCGACATGGAATAACACCAACTGTAACGATAAACTGAAAATTAACAGTATAAACCTGCATCATTTTGGACTCTGGTATTTGCTGAATCCGGGTGACCTGACAATCGATGGTGGTGCCGCTGGTGATTCTGGCCTTCTTGGAATCTGTTGGGCCTATGTGTTAGCTCACACATCACTTGGGTATCCATGGTAACTACCACAACATGGTCATCTGCAGTTTACATCTAGCCCGTGGCATTGAATGGCATTTTAAAAGTGCTAAGGGTCCTGGTGCAATAATCCTCCCATGAGGATCAGCCTCAACGGCTTTGTAGATTGCACTCATGTCAGCAACTCCATATACATTTTTTTTTCTTCATGCTTCTTTCTTCATCCTTTTTTCTTTCTGTCATTCAGACTTTCATTCATTCGATCTCTCTCACTCACTTGCTTTAACTCATTTGTTCTCACTCACTCACTCACTCACTCAATCACTCACTCACTCATTCACTCTCACTCACTCTCACTCTCTCACTCACTCGCTCACTAAGTCAGTCTCTCTCTCTCTCTTTTTCTTTTTATATATATTTTTTTCCGTCTTCTTCTTCTTCTTCTTCTTCTTCTTCTTCAGACCCTGTCATAGCACTAATGCCTTTCCAATACCACCAGCAGATGGAGACACTCCATTGCAACATTGGTTGTGAGCAGCAGTTTCTAAAAACAAATGCCTCATGGCGGATTTCCCATCCATCAATGGATGGTAAATTTTGTTTTTATCATTCACTGACCACAGATACCAATGCATGGTCAAGCAACAGCAATGACACACCCTTGTGTATAGGCATGAGACCCTCACGTCATTTAACAGGATTCAGCACCACCCACAAGACAGCTACCTGTCATGTCATGTCAAACCTGCACAGGTGTGCTAGATTATTATTATTTAGTTTTATTTTATTTTTTTACACCAATCAGTGTGCAAACATGGTCATTAAAACGCTAAATGAATAGACGTTCATAAACCAGTCAGTGCAACTCATCATTTTGGTCTCCAATTCTCAAACTCAAATTCTCACCCACGGAGGATTAAATGAGAATCTTTCTTGTTTAACACTGGAATGGGGTGGTGCACTGTTCACTACCCGAATATACTGCCACATCGGGTCAATGCATAGGGCGACAGAAGCAAGCTTCCAAATCAGCTCCCTTTCTCAAAAATCCATTTAATTTATGGTCCCCAGATAGGGAACGTATGTATCAGTATGTGCTCACAAGTCACCCAAGTGCAAGTATTCACACAAAAAAAAACGTGCCTCAGGATGCGATCTGTCGCAAGATCCTTTCTTTTTTTACACTTGATCTAAGCCAAAAGGCCTAGAGGGGATAACCGGGAAAGGGGTGGACCCAACCATGTCCCCTTCATGAGCACTCACATTACTCATAGGAATGGAAGGAAGGCTGGCAGCCAACCAGCCTCCCATACACTCTCTGGGTGGGTGGCAGTCAGCCACCCATACATACATACAGCACAGGCTAAACCCACATCATCACTTAAAAAAAGGACAGGCGACCATTGCACTCTGATGGAGCATTTAGCAATGCAATCCATAGCCTGGCTTTTGCCTGAACCCCCATCACTCCTCCTCTTGCATATAAGACAATATTTCAGATCTGCATATGAAAACAACACGCCTACCTTTGTTGCACATAGCTGCCTGCCTGTCTCTAGTTACCCCACTGGCTGTAGCTGCGTCCCTTCCGACATGGAATAACACCAACTGTAACGATAAACTGAAAATTAACAGTATAAACCTGCATCATTTTGGACTCTGGTATTTGCTGAATCCGGGTGACCTGACAATCGATGGTGGTGCCGCTGGTGATTCTGGCCTTCTTGGAATCTGTTGGGCCTATGTGTTAGCTCACACATCACTTGGGTATCCATGGTAACTACCACAACATGGTCATCTGCAGTTTACATCTAGCCCGTGGCATTGAATGGCATTTTAAAAGTGCTAAGGGTCCTGGTGCAATAATCCTCCCATGAGGATCAGCCTCAACGGCTTTGTAGATTGCACTCATGTCAGCAACTCCATATACATTTTTTTTTCTTCATGCTTCTTTCTTCATCCTTTTTTCTTTCTGTCATTCAGACTTTCATTCATTCGATCTCTCTCACTCACTTGCTTTAACTCATTTGTTCTCACTCACTCACTCACTCACTCAATCACTCACTCACTCATTCACTCTCACTCACTCTCACTCTCTCACTCACTCGCTCACTAAGTCAGTCTCTCTCTCTCTCTCTCTCTTTTTCTTTTTATATATATTTTTTTCCGTCTTCTTCTTCTTCTTCTTCTTCTTCTTCTTCTTCAGACCCTGTCATAGCACTAATGCCTTTCCAATACCACCAGCAGATGGAGACACTCCATTGCAACATTGGTTGTGAGCAGCAGTTTCTAAAAACAAATGCCTCATGGCGGATTTCCCATCCATCAATGGATGGTAAATTTTGTTTTTATCATTCACTGACCACAGATACCAATGCATGGTCAAGCAACAGCAATGACACACCCTTGTGTATAGGCATGAGACCCTCACGTCATTTAACAGGATTCAGCACCACCCACAAGACAGCTACCTGTCATGTCATGTCAAACCTGCACAGGTGTGCTAGATTATTATTATTTAGTTTTATTTTATTTTTTTACACCAATCAGTGTGCAAACATGGTCATTAAAACGCTAAATGAATAGACGTTCATAAACCAGTCAGTGCAACTCATCATTTTGGTCTCCAATTCTCAAACTCAAATTCTCACCCACGGAGGATTAAATGAGAATCTTTCTTGTTTAACACTGGAATGGGGTGGTGCACTGTTCACTACCCGAATATACTGCCACATCGGGTCAATGCATAGGGCGACAGAAGCAAGCTTCCAAATCAGCTCCCTTTCTCAAAAATCCATTTAATTTATGGTCCCCAGATAGGGAACGTATGTATCAGTATGTGCTCACAAGTCACCCAAGTGCAAGTATTCACACAAAAAAAAACGTGCCTCAGGATGCGATCTGTCGCAAGATCCTTTCTTTTTTTACACTTGATCTAAGCCAAAAGGCCTAGAGGGGATAACCGGGAAAGGGGTGGACCCAACCATGTCCCCTTCATGAGCACTCACATTACTCATAGGAATGGAAGGAAGGCTGGCAGCCAACCAGCCTCCCATACACTCTCTGGGTGGGTGGCAGTCAGCCACCCATACATACATACAGCACAGGCTAAACCCACATCATCACTTAAAAAAAGGACAGGCGACCATTGCACTCTGATGGAGCATTTAGCAATGCAATCCATAGCCTGGCTTTTGCCTGAACCCCCATCACTCCTCCTCTTGCATATAAGACAATATTTCAGATCTGCATATGAAAACAACACGCCTACCTTTGTTGCACATAGCTGCCTGCCTGTCTCTAGTTACCCCACTGGCTGTAGCTGCGTCCCTTCCGACATGGAATAACACCAACTGTAACGATAAACTGAAAATTAACAGTATAAACCTGCATCATTTTGGACTCTGGTATTTGCTGAATCCGGGTGACCTGACAATCGATGGTGGTGCCGCTGGTGATTCTGGCCTTCTTGGAATCTGTTGGGCCTATGTGTTAGCTCACACATCACTTGGGTATCCATGGTAACTACCACAACATGGTCATCTGCAGTTTACATCTAGCCCGTGGCATTGAATGGCATTTTAAAAGTGCTAAGGGTCCTGGTGCAATAACCCTCCCATGAGGATCAGCCTCAACGGCTTTGTAGATTGCACTCATGTCAGCAACTCCATATACATTTTTTTTTCTTCATGCTTCTTTCTTCATCCTTTTTTCTTTCTGTCATTCAGACTTTCATTCATTCGATCTCTCTCACTCACTTGCTTTAACTCATTTGTTCTCACTCACTCACTCACTCACTCAATCACTCACTCACTCATTCACTCTCACTCACTCTCACTCTCTCACTCACTCGCTCACTAAGTCAGTCTCTCTCTCTCTCTCTCTCTTTTTCTTTTTATATATATTTTTTTCCGTCTTCTTCTTCTTCTTCTTCTTCTTCTTCTTCTTCAGACCCTGTCATAGCACTAATGCCTTTCCAATACCACCAGCAGATGGAGACACTCCATTGCAACATTGGTTGTGAGCAGCAGTTTCTAAAAACAAATGCCTCATGGCGGATTTCCCATCCATCAATGGATGGTAAATTTTGTTTTTATCATTCACTGACCACAGATACCAATGCATGGTCAAGCAACAGCAATGACACACCCTTGTGTATAGGCATGAGACCCTCACGTCATTTAACAGGATTCAGCACCACCCACAAGACAGCTACCTGTCATGTCATGTCAAACCTGCACAGGTGTGCTAGATTATTATTATTTAGTTTTATTTTATTTTTTTACACCAATCAGTGTGCAAACATGGTCATTAAAACGCTAAATGAATAGACGTTCATAAACCAGTCAGTGCAACTCATCATTTTGGTCTCCAATTCTCAAACTCAAATTCTCACCCACGGAGGATTAAATGAGAATCTTTCTTGTTTAACACTGGAATGGGGTGGTGCACTGTTCACTACCCGAATATACTGCCACATCGGGTCAATGCATAGGGCGACAGAAGCAAGCTTCCAAATCAGCTCCCTTTCTCAAAAATCCATTTAATTTATGGTCCCCAGATAGGGAACGTATGTATCAGTATGTGCTCACAAGTCACCCAAGTGCAAGTATTCACACAAAAAAAAAACGTGCCTCAGGATGCGATCTGTCGCAAGATCCTTTCTTTTTTTACACTTGATCTAAGCCAAAAGGCCTAGAGGGGATAACCGGGAAAGGGGTGGACCCAACCATGTCCCCTTCATGAGCACTCACATTACTCATAGGAATGGAAGGAAGGCTGGCAGCCAACCAGCCTCCCATACACTCTCTGGGTGGGTGGCAGTCAGCCACCCATACATACATACAGCACAGGCTAAACCCACATCATCACTTAAAAAAAGGACAGGCGACCATTGCACTCTGATGGAGCATTTAGCAATGCAATCCATAGCCTGGCTTTTGCCTGAACCCCCATCACTCCTCCTCTTGCATATAAGACAATATTTCAGATCTGCATATGAAAACAACACGCCTACCTTTGTTGCACATAGCTGCCTGCCTGTCTCTAGTTACCCCACTGGCTGTAGCTGCGTCCCTTCCGACATGGAATAACACCAACTGTAACGATAAACTGAAAATTAACAGTATAAACCTGCATCATTTTGGACTCTGGTATTTGCTGAATCCGGGTGACCTGACAATCGATGGTGGTGCCGCTGGTGATTCTGGCCTTCTTGGAATCTGTTGGGCCTATGTGTTAGCTCACACATCACTTGGGTATCCATGGTAACTACCACAACATGGTCATCTGCAGTTTACATCTAGCCCGTGGCATTGAATGGCATTTTAAAAGTGCTAAGGGTCCTGGTGCAATAATCCTCCCATGAGGATCAGCCTCAATGGCTTTGTAGATTGCACTCATGTCAGCAACTCCATATACATTTTTTTTTCTTCATGCTTCTTTCTTCATCCTTTTTTCTTTCTGTCATTCAGACTTTCATTCATTCGATCTCTCTCACTCACTTGCTTTAACTCATTTGTTCTCACTCACTCACTCACTCACTCAATCACTCACTCACTCATTCACTCTCACTCACTCTCACTCTCTCACTCACTCGCTCACTAAGTCAGTCTCTCTCTCTCTCTCTCTCTCTTTTTCTTTTTATATATATTTTTTTCCGTCTTCTTCTTCTTCTTCTTCTTCTTCTTCTTCTTCAGACCCTGTCATAGCACTAATGCCTTTCCAATACCACCAGCAGATGGAGACACTCCATTGCAACATTGGTTGTGAGCAGCAGTTTCTAAAAACAAACGCCTCATGGCGGATTTCCCATCCATCAATGGATGGTAAATTTTGTTTTTATCATTCACTGACCACAGATACCAATGCATGGTCAAGCAACAGCAATGACACACCCTTGTGTATAGGCATGAGACCCTCACGTCATTTAACAGGATTCAGCACCACCCACAAGACAGCTACCTGTCATGTCATGTCAAACCTGCACAGGTGTGCTAGATTATTATTATTTAGTTTTATTTTATTTTTTTACACCAATCAGTGTGCAAACATGGTCATTAAAACGCTAAATGAATAGACGTTCATAAACCAGTCAGTGCAACTCATCATTTTGGTCTCCAATTCTCAAACTCAAATTCTCACCCACGGAGGATTAAATGAGAATCTTTCTTGTTTAACACTGGAATGGGGTGGTGCACTGTTCACTACCCGAATATACTGCCACATCGGGTCAATGCATAGGGCGACAGAAGCAAGCTTCCAAATCAGCTCCCTTTCTCAAAAATCCATTTAATTTATGGTCCCCAGATAGGGAACGTATGTATCAGTATGTGCTCACAAGTCACCCAAGTGCAAGTATTCACACAAAAAAAAACGTGCCTCAGGATGCGATCTGTCGCAAGATCCTTTCTTTTTTTACACTTGATCTAAGCCAAAAGGCCTAGAGGGGATAACCGGGAAAGGGGTGGACCCAACCATGTCCCCTTCATGAGCACTCACATTACTCATAGGAATGGAAGGAAGGCTGGCAGCCAACCAGCCTCCCATACACTCTCTGGGTGGGTGGCAGTCAGCCACCCATACATACATACAGCACAGGCTAAACCCACATCATCACTTAAAAAAAGGACAGGCGACCATTGCACTCTGATGGAGCATTTAGCAATGCAATCCATAGCCTGGCTTTTGCCTGAACCCCCATCACTCCTCCTCTTGCATATAAGACAATATTTCAGATCTGCATATGAAAACAACACGCCTACCTTTGTTGCACATAGCTGCCTGCCTGTCTCTAGTTACCCCACTGGCTGTAGCTGCGTCCCTTCCGACATGGAATAACACCAACTGTAACGATAAACTGAAAATTAACAGTATAAACCTGCATCATTTTGGACTCTGGTATTTGCTGAATCCGGGTGACCTGACAATCGATGGTGGTGCCGCTGGTGATTCTGGCCTTCTTGGAATCTGTTGGGCCTATGTGTTAGCTCACACATCACTTGGGTATCCATGGTAACTACCACAACATGGTCATCTGCAGTTTACATCTAGCCCGTGGCATTGAATGGCATTTTAAAAGTGCTAAGGGTCCTGGTGCAATAATCCTCCCATGAGGATCAGCCTCAACGGCTTTGTAGATTGCACTCATGTCAGCAACTCCATATACATTTTTTTTTCTTCATGCTTCTTTCTTCATCCTTTTTTCTTTCTGTCATTCAGACTTTCATTCATTCGATCTCTCTCACTCACTTGCTTTAACTCATTTGTTCTCACTCACTCACTCACTCACTCAATCACTCACTCACTCATTCACTCTCACTCACTCTCACTCTCTCACTCACTCGCTCACTAAGTCAGTCTCTCTCTCTCTCTCTCTCTTTTTCTTTTTATATATATTTTTTTCCGTCTTCTTCTTCTTCTTCTTCTTCTTCTTCTTCAGACCCTGTCATAGCACTAATGCCTTTCCAATACCACCAGCAGATGGAGACACTCCATTGCAACATTGGTTGTGAGCAGCAGTTTCTAAAAACAAATGCCTCATGGCGGATTTCCCATCCATCAATGGATGGTAAATTTTGTTTTTATCATTCACTGACCACAGATACCAATGCATGGTCAAGCAACAGCAATGACACACCCTTGTGTATAGGCATGAGACCCTCACGTCATTTAACAGGATTCAGCACCACCCACAAGACAGCTACCTGTCATGTCATGTCAAACCTGCACAGGTGTGCTAGATTATTATTATTTAGTTTTATTTTATTTTTTTACACCAATCAGTGTGCAAACATGGTCATTAAAACGCTAAATGAATAGACGTTCATAAACCAGTCAGTGCAACTCATCATTTTGGTCTCCAATTCTCAAACTCAAATTCTCACCCACGGAGGATTAAATGAGAATCTTTCTTGTTTAACACTGGAATGGGGTGGTGCACTGTTCACTACCCGAATATACTGCCACATCGGGTCAATGCATAGGGCGACAGAAGCAAGCTTCCAAATCAGCTCCCTTTCTCAAAAATCCATTTAATTTATGGTCCCCAGATAGGGAACGTATGTATCAGTATGTGCTCACAAGTCACCCAAGTGCAAGTATTCACACAAAAAAAAACGTGCCTCAGGATGCGATCTGTCGCAAGATCCTTTCTTTTTTTACACTTGATCTAAGCCAAAAGGCCTAGAGGGGATAACCGGGAAAGGGGTGGACCCAACCATGTCCCCTTCATGAGCACTCACATTACTCATAGGAATGGAAGGAAGGCTGGCAGCCAACCAGCCTCCCATACACTCTCTGGGTGGGTGGCAGTCAGCCACCCATACATACATACAGCACAGGCTAAACCCACATCATCACTTAAAAAAAGGACAGGCGACCATTGCACTCTGATGGAGCATTTAGCAATGCAATCCATAGCCTGGCTTTTGCCTGAACCCCCATCACTCCTCCTCTTGCATATAAGACAATATTTCAGATCTGCATATGAAAACAACACGCCTACCTTTGTTGCACATAGCTGCCTGCCTGTCTCTAGTTACCCCACTGGCTGTAGCTGCGTCCCTTCCGACATGGAATAACACCAACTGTAACGATAAACTGAAAATTAACAGTATAAACCTGCATCATTTTGGACTCTGGTGTTTGCTGAATCCGGGTGACCTGACAATCGATGGTGGTGCCGCTGGTGATTCTGGCCTTCTTGGAATCTGTTGGGCCTATGTGTTAGCTCACACATCACTTGGGTATCCATGGTAACTACCACAACATGGTCATCTGCAGTTTACATCTAGCCCGTGGCATTGAATGGCATTTTAAAAGTGCTAAGGGTCCTGGTGCAATAATCCTCCCATGAGGATCAGCCTCAACGGCTTTGTAGATTGCACTCATGTCAGTAACTCCATATACATTTTTTTTTCTTCATGCTTCTTTCTTCATCCTTTTTTCTTTCTGTCATTCAGACTTTCATTCATTCGATCTCTCTCACTCACTTGCTTTAACTCATTTGTTCTCACTCACTCACTCACTCACTCAATCACTCACTCACTCATTCACTCTCACTCACTCTCACTCTCTCACTCACTCGCTCACTAAGTCAGTCTCTCTCTCTCTCTCTCTCTTTTTCTTTTTATATATATTTTTTTCCGTCTTCTTCTTCTTCTTCTTCTTCTTCTTCTTCTTCAGACCCTGTCATAGCACTAATGCCTTTCCAATACCACCAGCAGATGGAGACACTCCATTGCAACATTGGTTGTGAGCAGCAGTTTCTAAAAACAAATGCCTCATGGCGGATTTCCCATCCATCAATGGATGGTAAATTTTGTTTTTATCATTCACTGACCACAGATACCAATGCATGGTCAAGCAACAGCAATGACACACCCTTGTGTATAGGCATGAGACCCTCACGTCATTTAACAGGATTCAGCACCACCCACAAGACAGCTACCTGTCATGTCATGTCAAACCTGCACAGGTGTGCTAGATTATTATTATTTAGTTTTATTTTATTTTTTTACACCAATCAGTGTGCAAACATGGTCATTAAAACGCTAAATGAATAGACGTTCATAAACCAGTCAGTGCAACTCATCATTTTGGTCTCCAATTCTCAAACTCAAATTCTCACCCACGGAGGATTAAATGAGAATCTTTCTTGTTTAACACTGGAATGGGGTGGTGCACTGTTCACTACCCGAATATACTGCCACATCGGGTCAATGCATAGGGCGACAGAAGCAAGCTTCCAAATCAGCTCCCTTTCTCAAAAATCCATTTAATTTATGGTCCCCAGATAGGGAACGTATGTATCAGTATGTGCTCACAAGTCACCCAAGTGCAAGTATTCACACAAAAAAAAACGTGCCTCAGGATGCGATCTGTCGCAAGATCCTTTCTTTTTTTACACTTGATCTAAGCCAAAAGGCCTAGAGGGGATAACCGGGAAAGGGGTGGACCCAACCATGTCCCCTTCATGAGCACTCACATTACTCATAGGAATGGAAGGAAGGCTGGCAGCCAACCAGCCTCCCATACACTCTCTGGGTGGGTGGCAGTCAGCCACCCATACATACATACAGCACAGGCTAAACCCACATCATCACTTAAAAAAAGGACAGGCGACCATTGCACTCTGATGGAGCATTTAGCAATGCAATCCATAGCCTGGCTTTTGCCTGAACCCCCATCACTCCTCCTCTTGCATATAAGACAATATTTCAGATCTGCATATGAAAACAACACGCCTACCTTTGTTGCACATAGCTGCCTGCCTGTCTCTAGTTACCCCACTGGCTGTAGCTGCGTCCCTTCCGACATGGAATAACACCAACTGTAACGATAAACTGAAAATTAACAGTATAAACCTGCATCATTTTGGACTCTGGTATTTGCTGAATCCGGGTGACCTGACAATCGATGGTGGTGCCGCTGGTGATTCTGGCCTTCTTGGAATCTGTTGGGCCTATGTGTTAGCTCACACATCACTTGGGTATCCATGGTAACTACCACAACATGGTCATCTGCAGTTTACATCTAGCCCGTGGCATTGAATGGCATTTTAAAAGTGCTAAGGGTCCTGGTGCAATAATCCTCCCATGAGGATCAGCCTCAACGGCTTTGTAGATTGCACTCATGTCAGCAACTCCATATACATTTTTTTTTCTTCATGCTTCTTTCTTCATCCTTTTTTCTTTCTGTCATTCAGACTTTCATTCATTCGATCTCTCTCACTCACTTGCTTTAACTCATTTGTTCTCACTCACTCACTCACTCACTCAATCACTCACTCACTCATTCACTCTCACTCACTCTCACTCTCTCACTCACTCGCTCACTAAGTCAGTCTCTCTCTCTCTCTCTCTCTTTTTCTTTTTATATATATTTTTTTCCGTCTTCTTCTTCTTCTTCTTCTTCTTCTTCTTCTTCAGACCCTGTCATAGCACTAATGCCTTTCCAATACCACCAGCAGATGGAGACACTCCATTGCAACATTGGTTGTGAGCAGCAGTTTCTAAAAACAAATGCCTCATGGCGGATTTCCCATCCATCAATGGATGGTAAATTTTGTTTTTATCATTCACTGACCACAGATACCAATGCATGGTCAAGCAACAGCAATGACACACCCTTGTGTATAGGCATGAGACCCTCACGTCATTTAACAGGATTCAGCACCACCCACAAGACAGCTACCTGTCATGTCATGTCAAACCTGCACAGGTGTGCTAGATTATTATTATTTAGTTTTATTTTATTTTTTTACACCAATCAGTGTGCAAACATGGTCATTAAAACGCTAAATGAATAGACGTTCATAAACCAGTCAGTGCAACTCATCATTTTGGTCTCCAATTCTCAAACTCAAATTCTCACCCACGGAGGATTAAATGAGAATCTTTCTTGTTTAACACTGGAATGGGGTGGTGCACTGTTCACTACCCGAATATACTGCCACATCGGGTCAATGCATAGGGCGACAGAAGCAAGCTTCCAAATCAGCTCCCTTTCTCAAAAATCCATTTAATTTATGGTCCCCAGATAGGGAACGTATGTATCAGTATGTGCTCACAAGTCACCCAAGTGCAAGTATTCACACAAAAAAAAACGTGCCTCAGGATGCGATCTGTCGCAAGATCCTTTCTTTTTTTACACTTGATCTAAGCCAAAAGGCCTAGAGGGGATAACCGGGAAAGGGGTGGACCCAACCATGTCCCCTTCATGAGCACTCACATTACTCATAGGAATGGAAGGAAGGCTGGCAGCCAACCAGCCTCCCATACACTCTCTGGGTGGGTGGCAGTCAGCCACCCATACATACATACAGCACAGGCTAAACCCACATCATCACTTAAAAAAAGGACAGGCGACCATTGCACTCTGATGGAGCATTTAGCAATGCAATCCATAGCCTGGCTTTTGCCTGAACCCCCATCACTCCTCCTCTTGCATATAAGACAATATTTCAGATCTGCATATGAAAACAACACGCCTACCTTTGTTGCACATAGCTGCCTGCCTGTCTCTAGTTACCCCACTGGCTGTAGCTGCGTCCCTTCCGACATGGAATAACACCAACTGTAACGATAAACTGAAAATTAACAGTATAAACCTGCATCATTTTGGACTCTGGTATTTGCTGAATCCGGGTGACCTGACAATCGATGGTGGTGCCGCTGGTGATTCTGGCCTTCTTGGAATCTGTTGGGCCTATGTGTTAGCTCACACATCACTTGGGTATCCATGGTAACTACCACAACATGGTCATCTGCAGTTTACATCTAGCCCGTGGCATTGAATGGCATTTTAAAAGTGCTAAGGGTCCTGGTGCAATAATCCTCCCATGAGGATCAGCCTCAACGGCTTTGTAGATTGCACTCATGTCAGCAACTCCATATACATTTTTTTTTCTTCATGCTTCTTTCTTCATCCTTTTTTCTTTCTGTCATTCAGACTTTCATTCATTCGATCTCTCTCACTCACTTGCTTTAACTCATTTGTTCTCACTCACTCACTCACTCACTCAATCACTCACTCACTCATTCACTCTCACTCACTCTCACTCTCTCACTCACTCGCTCACTAAGTCAGTCTCTCTCTCTCTCTTTTTCTTTTTATATATATTTTTTTCCGTCTTCTTCTTCTTCTTCTTCTTCTTCAGACCCTGTCATAGCACTAATGCCTTTCCAATACCACCAGCAGATGGAGACACTCCATTGCAACATTGGTTGTGAGCAGCAGTTTCTAAAAACAAATGCCTCATGGCGGATTTCCCATCCATCAATGGATGGTAAATTTTGTTTTTATCATTCACTGACCACAGATACCAATGCATGGTCAAGCAACAGCAATGACACACCCTTGTGTATAGGCATGAGACCCTCACGTCATTTAACAGGATTCAGCACCACCCACAAGACAGCTACCTGTCATGTCATGTCAAACCTGCACAGGTGTGCTAGATTATTATTATTTAGTTTTATTTTATTTTTTTACACCAATCAGTGTGCAAACATGGTCATTAA
The DNA here is from genome assembly GCF_029499605.1 of Hyla sarda. Lineage (NCBI taxonomy): Eukaryota > Metazoa > Chordata > Amphibia > Anura > Hylidae > Hyla > Hyla sarda. The sequence continues at coordinate 189,003 of NW_026609890.1, read as the reverse complement.
AACGCTAAATGAATAGACGTTCATAAACCAGTCAGTGCAACTCATCATTTTGGTCTCCAATTCTCAAACTCAAATTCTCACCCACGGAGGATTAAATGAGAATCTTTCTTGTTTAACACTGGAATGGGGTGGTGCACTGTTCACTACCCGAATATACTGCCACATCGGGTCAATGCATAGGGCGACAGAAGCAAGCTTCCAAATCAGCTCCCTTTCTCAAAAATCCATTTAATTTATGGTCCCCAGATAGGGAACGTATGTATCAGTATGTGCTCACAAGTCACCCAAGTGCAAGTATTCACACAAAAAAAAACGTGCCTCAGGATGCGATCTGTCGCAAGATCCTTTCTTTTTTTACACTTGATCTAAGCCAAAAGGCCTAGAGGGGATAACCGGGAAAGGGGTGGACCCAACCATGTCCCCTTCATGAGCACTCACATTACTCATAGGAATGGAAGGAAGGCTGGCAGCCAACCAGCCTCCCATACACTCTCTGGGTGGGTGGCAGTCAGCCACCCATACATACATACAGCACAGGCTAAACCCACATCATCACTTAAAAAAAGGACAGGCGACCATTGCACTCTGATGGAGCATTTAGCAATGCAATCCATAGCCTGGCTTTTGCCTGAACCCCCATCACTCCTCCTCTTGCATATAAGACAATATTTCAGATCTGCATATGAAAACAACACGCCTACCTTTGTTGCACATAGCTGCCTGCCTGTCTCTAGTTACCCCACTGGCTGTAGCTGCGTCCCTTCCGACATGGAATAACACCAACTGTAACGATAAACTGAAAATTAACAGTATAAACCTGCATCATTTTGGACTCTGGTATTTGCTGAATCCGGGTGACCTGACAATCGATGGTGGTGCCGCTGGTGATTCTGGCCTTCTTGGAATCTGTTGGGCCTATGTGTTAGCTCACACATCACTTGGGTATCCATGGTAACTACCACAACATGGTCATCTGCAGTTTACATCTAGCCCGTGGCATTGAATGGCATTTTAAAAGTGCTAAGGGTCCTGGTGCAATAATCCTCCCATGAGGATCAGCCTCAACGGCTTTGTAGATTGCACTCATGTCAGCAACTCCATATACATTTTTTTTTCTTCATGCTTCTTTCTTCATCCTTTTTTCTTTCTGTCATTCAGACTTTCATTCATTCGATCTCTCTCACTCACTTGCTTTAACTCATTTGTTCTCACTCACTCACTCACTCACTCAATCACTCACTCACTCATTCACTCTCACTCACTCTCACTCTCTCACTCACTCGCTCACTAAGTCAGTCTCTCTCTCTCTCTCTCTCTTTTTCTTTTTATATATATTTTTTTCCGTCTTCTTCTTCTTCTTCTTCTTCTTCTTCTTCTTCTTCTTCTTCAGACCCTGTCATAGCACTAATGCCTTTCCAATACCACCAGCAGATGGAGACACTCCATTGCAACATTGGTTGTGAGCAGCAGTTTCTAAAAACAAATGCCTCATGGCGGATTTCCCATCCATCAATGGATGGTAAATTTTGTTTTTATCATTCACTGACCACAGATACCAATGCATGGTCAAGCAACAGCAATGACACACCCTTGTGTATAGGCATGAGACCCTCACGTCATTTAACAGGATTCAGCACCACCCACAAGACAGCTACCTGTCATGTCATGTCAAACCTGCACAGGTGTGCTAGATTATTATTATTTAGTTTTATTTTATTTTTTTACACCAATCAGTGTGCAAACATGGTCATTAAAACGCTAAATGAATAGACGTTCATAAACCAGTCAGTGCAACTCATCATTTTGGTCTCCAATTCTCAAACTCAAATTCTCACCCACGGAGGATTAAATGAGAATCTTTCTTGTTTAACACTGGAATGGGGTGGTGCACTGTTCACTACCCGAATATACTGCCACATCGGGTCAATGCATAGGGCGACAGAAGCAAGCTTCCAAATCAGCTCCCTTTCTCAAAAATCCATTTAATTTATGGTCCCCAGATAGGGAACGTATGTATCAGTATGTGCTCACAAGTCACCCAAGTGCAAGTATTCACACAAAAAAAAACGTGCCTCAGGATGCGATCTGTCGCAAGATCCTTTCTTTTTTTACACTTGATCTAAGCCAAAAGGCCTAGAGGGGATAACCGGGAAAGGGGTGGACCCAACCATGTCCCCTTCATGAGCACTCACATTACTCATAGGAATGGAAGGAAGGCTGGCAGCCAACCAGCCTCCCATACACTCTCTGGGTGGGTGGCAGTCAGCCACCCATACATACATACAGCACAGGCTAAACCCACATCATCACTTAAAAAAAGGACAGGCGACCATTGCACTCTGATGGAGCATTTAGCAATGCAATCCATAGCCTGGCTTTTGCCTGAACCCCCATCACTCCTCCTCTTGCATATAAGACAATATTTCAGATCTGCATATGAAAACAACACGCCTACCTTTGTTGCACATAGCTGCCTGCCTGTCTCTAGTTACCCCACTGGCTGTAGCTGCGTCCCTTCCGACATGGAATAACACCAACTGTAACGATAAACTGAAAATTAACAGTATAAACCTGCATCATTTTGGACTCTGGTATTTGCTGAATCCGGGTGACCTGACAATCGATGGTGGTGCCGCTGGTGATTCTGGCCTTCTTGGAATCTGTTGGGCCTATGTGTTAGCTCACACATCACTTGGGTATCCATGGTAACTACCACAACATGGTCATCTGCAGTTTACATCTAGCCCGTGGCATTGAATGGCATTTTAAAAGTGCTAAGGGTCCTGGTGCAATAATCCTCCCATGAGGATCAGCCTCAACGGCTTTGTAGATTGCACTCATGTCAGCAACTCCATATACATTTTTTTTTCTTCATGCTTCTTTCTTCATCCTTTTTTCTTTCTGTCATTCAGACTTTCATTCATTCGATCTCTCTCACTCACTTGCTTTAACTCATTTGTTCTCACTCACTCACTCACTCACTCAATCACTCACTCACTCATTCACTCTCACTCACTCTCACTCTCTCACTCACTCGCTCACTAAGTCAGTCTCTCTCTCTCTCTCTCTTTTTCTTTTTATATATATTTTTTTCCGTCTTCTTCTTCTTCTTCTTCTTCTTCTTCAGACCCTGTCATAGCACTAATGCCTTTCCAATACCACCAGCAGATGGAGACACTCCATTGCAACATTGGTTGTGAGCAGCAGTTTCTAAAAACAAATGCCTCATGGCGGATTTCCCATCCATCAATGGATGGTAAATTTTGTTTTTATCATTCACTGACCACAGATACCAATGCATGGTCAAGCAACAGCAATGACACACCCTTGTGTATAGGCATGAGACCCTCACGTCATTTAACAGGATTCAGCACCACCCACAAGACAGCTACCTGTCATGTCATGTCAAACCTGCACAGGTGTGCTAGATTATTATTATTTAGTTTTATTTTATTTTTTTACACCAATCAGTGTGCAAACATGGTCATTAAAACGCTAAATGAATAGACGTTCATAAACCAGTCAGTGCAACTCATCATTTTGGTCTCCAATTCTCAAACTCAAATTCTCACCCACGGAGGATTAAATGAGAATCTTTCTTGTTTAACACTGGAATGGGGTGGTGCACTGTTCACTACCCGAATATACTGCCACATCGGGTCAATGCATAGGGCGACAGAAGCAAGCTTCCAAATCAGCTCCCTTTCTCAAAAATCCATTTAATTTATGGTCCCCAGATAGGGAACGTATGTATCAGTATGTGCTCACAAGTCACCCAAGTGCAAGTATTCACACAAAAAAAAACGTGCCTCAGGATGCGATCTGTCGCAAGATCCTTTCTTTTTTTACACTTGATCTAAGCCAAAAGGCCTAGAGGGGATAACCGGGAAAGGGGTGGACCCAACCATGTCCCCTTCATGAGCACTCACATTACTCATAGGAATGGAAGGAAGGCTGGCAGCCAACCAGCCTCCCATACACTCTCTGGGTGGGTGGCAGTCAGCCACCCATACATACATACAGCACAGGCTAAACCCACATCATCACTTAAAAAAAGGACAGGCGACCATTGCACTCTGATGGAGCATTTAGCAATGCAATCCATAGCCTGGCTTTTGCCTGAACCCCCATCACTCCTCCTCTTGCATATAAGACAATATTTCAGATCTGCATATGAAAACAACACGCCTACCTTTGTTGCACATAGCTGCCTGCCTGTCTCTAGTTACCCCACTGGCTGTAGCTGCGTCCCTTCCGACATGGAATAACACCAACTGTAACGATAAACTGAAAATTAACAGTATAAACCTGCATCATTTTGGACTCTGGTATTTGCTGAATCCGGGTGACCTGACAATCGATGGTGGTGCCGCTGGTGATTCTGGCCTTCTTGGAATCTGTTGGGCCTATGTGTTAGCTCACACATCACTTGGGTATCCATGGTAACTACCACAACATGGTCATCTGCAGTTTACATCTAGCCCGTGGCATTGAATGGCATTTTAAAAGTGCTAAGGGTCCTGGTGCAATAATCCTCCCATGAGGATCAGCCTCAACGGCTTTGTAGATTGCACTCATGTCAGCAACTCCATATACATTTTTTTTTCTTCATGCTTCTTTCTTCATCCTTTTTTCTTTCTGTCATTCAGACTTTCATTCATTCGATCTCTCTCACTCACTTGCTTTAACTCATTTGTTCTCACTCACTCACTCACTCAATCACTCACTCACTCATTCACTCTCACTCACTCTCACTCTCTCACTCACTCGCTCACTAAGTCAGTCTCTCTCTCTCTCTCTCTCTTTTTCTTTTTATATATATTTTTTTCCGTCTTCTTCTTCTTCTTCTTCTTCTTCTTCTTCTTCAGACCCTGTCATAGCACTAATGCCTTTCCAATACCACCAGCAGATGGAGACACTCCATTGCAACATTGGTTGTGAGCAGCAGTTTCTAAAAACAAATGCCTCATGGCGGATTTCCCATCCATCAATGGATGGTAAATTTTGTTTTTATCATTCACTGACCACAGATACCAATGCATGGTCAAGCAACAGCAATGACACACCCTTGTGTATAGGCATGAGACCCTCACGTCATTTAACAGGATTCAGCACCACCCACAAGACAGCTACCTGTCATGTCATGTCAAACCTGCACAGGTGTGCTAGATTATTATTATTTAGTTTTATTTTATTTTTTTACACCAATCAGTGTGCAAACATGGTCATTAAAACGCTAAATGAATAGACGTTCATAAACCAGTCAGTGCAACTCATCATTTTGGTCTCCAATTCTCAAACTCAAATTCTCACCCACGGAGGATTAAATGAGAATCTTTCTTGTTTAACACTGGAATGGGGTGGTGCACTGTTCACTACCCGAATATACTGCCACATCGGGTCAATGCATAGGGCGACAGAAGCAAGCTTCCAAATCAGCTCCCTTTCTCAAAAATCCATTTAATTTATGGTCCCCAGATAGGGAACGTATGTATCAGTATGTGCTCACAAGTCACCCAAGTGCAAGTATTCACACAAAAAAAAACGTGCCTCAGGATGCGATCTGTCGCAAGATCCTTTCTTTTTTTACACTTGATCTAAGCCAAAAGGCCTAGAGGGGATAACCGGGAAAGGGGTGGACCCAACCATGTCCCCTTCATGAGCACTCACATTACTCATAGGAATGGAAGGAAGGCTGGCAGCCAACCAGCCTCCCATACACTCTCTGGGTGGGTGGCAGTCAGCCACCCATACATACATACAGCACAGGCTAAACCCACATCATCACTTAAAAAAAGGACAGGCGACCATTGCACTCTGATGGAGCATTTAGCAATGCAATCCATAGCCTGGCTTTTGCCTGAACCCCCATCACTCCTCCTCTTGCATATAAGACAATATTTCAGATCTGCATATGAAAACAACACGCCTACCTTTGTTGCACATAGCTGCCTGCCTGTCTCTAGTTACCCCACTGGCTGTAGCTGCGTCCCTTCCGACATGGAATAACACCAACTGTAACGATAAACTGAAAATTAACAGTATAAACCTGCATCATTTTGGACTCTGGTATTTGCTGAATCCGGGTGACCTGACAATCGATGGTGGTGCCGCTGGTGATTCTGGCCTTCTTGGAATCTGTTGGGCCTATGTGTTAGCTCACACATCACTTGGGTATCCATGGTAACTACCACAACATGGTCATCTGCAGTTTACATCTAGCCCGTGGCATTGAATGGCATTTTAAAAGTGCTAAGGGTCCTGGTGCAATAATCCTCCCATGAGGATCAGCCTCAACGGCTTTGTAGATTGCACTCATGTCAGCAACTCCATATACATTTTTTTTTCTTCATGCTTCTTTCTTCATCCTTTTTTCTTTCTGTCATTCAGACTTTCATTCATTCGATCTCTCTCACTCACTTGCTTTAACTCATTTGTTCTCACTCACTCACTCACTCACTCAATCACTCACTCATTCACTCTCACTCACTCTCACTCTCTCACTCACTCGCTCACTAAGTCAGTCTCTCTCTCTCTCTCTCTCTTTTTCTTTTTATATATATTTTTTTCCGTCTTCTTCTTCTTCTTCTTCTTCTTCTTCTTCAGACCCTGTCATAGCACTAATGCCTTTCCAATACCACCAGCAGATGGAGACACTCCATTGCAACATTGGTTGTGAGCAGCAGTTTCTAAAAACAAATGCCTCATGGCGGATTTCCCATCCATCAATGGATGGTAAATTTTGTTTTTATCATTCACTGACCACAGATACCAATGCATGGTCAAGCAACAGCAATGACACACCCTTGTGTATAGGCATGAGACCCTCACGTCATTTAACAGGATTCAGCACCACCCACAAGACAGCTACCTGTCATGTCATGTCAAACCTGCACAGGTGTGCTAGATTATTATTATTTAGTTTTATTTTATTTTTTTACACCAATCAGTGTGCAAACATGGTCATTAAAACGCTAAATGAATAGACGTTCATAAACCAGTCAGTGCAACTCATCATTTTGGTCTCCAATTCTCAAACTCAAATTCTCACCCACGGAGGATTAAATGAGAATCTTTCTTGTTTAACACTGGAATGGGGTGGTGCACTGTTCACTACCCGAATATACTGCCACATCGGGTCAATGCATAGGGCGACAGAAGCAAGCTTCCAAATCAGCTCCCTTTCTCAAAAATCCATTTAATTTATGGTCCCCAGATAGGGAACGTATGTATCAGTATGTGCTCACAAGTCACCCAAGTGCAAGTATTCACACAAAAAAAAAACGTGCCTCAGGATGCGATCTGTCGCAAGATCCTTTCTTTTTTTACACTTGATCTAAGCCAAAAGGCCTAGAGGGGATAACCGGGAAAGGGGTGGACCCAACCATGTCCCCTTCATGAGCACTCACATTACTCATAGGAATGGAAGGAAGGCTGGCAGCCAACCAGCCTCCCATACACTCTCTGGGTGGGTGGCAGTCAGCCACCCATACATACATACAGCACAGGCTAAACCCACATCATCACTTAAAAAAAGGACAGGCGACCATTGCACTCTGATGGAGCATTTAGCAATGCAATCCATAGCCTGGCTTTTGCCTGAACCCCCATCACTCCTCCTCTTGCATATAAGACAATATTTCAGATCTGCATATGAAAACAACACGCCTACCTTTGTTGCACATAGCTGCCTGCCTGTCTCTAGTTACCCCACTGGCTGTAGCTGCGTCCCTTCCGACATGGAATAACACCAACTGTAACGATAAACTGAAAATTAACAGTATAAACCTGCATCATTTTGGACTCTGGTATTTGCTGAATCCGGGTGACCTGACAATCGATGGTGGTGCCGCTGGTGATTCTGGCCTTCTTGGAATCTGTTGGGCCTATGTGTTAGCTCACACATCACTTGGGTATCCATGGTAACTACCACAACATGGTCATCTGCAGTTTACATCTAGCCCGTGGCATTGAATGGCATTTTAAAAGTGCTAAGGGTCCTGGTGCAATAATCCTCCCATGAGGATCAGCCTCAACGGCTTTGTAGATTGCACTCATGTCAGCAACTCCATATACATTTTTTTTTCTTCATGCTTCTTTCTTCATCCTTTTTTCTTTCTGTCATTCAGACTTTCATTCATTCGATCTCTCTCACTCACTTGCTTTAACTCATTTGTTCTCACTCACTCACTCACTCACTCAATCACTCACTCACTCATTCACTCTCACTCACTCTCACTCTCTCACTCACTCGCTCACTAAGTCAGTCTCTCTCTCTCTCTCTCTCTCTCTTTTTCTTTTTATATATATTTTTTTCCGTCTTCTTCTTCTTCTTCTTCTTCTTCTTCTTCAGACCCTGTCATAGCACTAATGCCTTTCCAATACCACCAGCAGATGGAGACACTCCATTGCAACATTGGTTGTGAGCAGCAGTTTCTAAAAACAAATGCCTCATGGCGGATTTCCCATCCATCAATGGATGGTAAATTTTGTTTTTATCATTCACTGACCACAGATACCAATGCATGGTCAAGCAACAGCAATGACACACCCTTGTGTATAGGCATGAGACCCTCACGTCATTTACCAGGATTCAGCACCACCCACAAGACAGCTACCTGTCATGTCATGTCAAACCTGCACAGGTGTGCTAGATTATTATTATTTAGTTTTATTTTATTTTTTTACACCAATCAGTGTGCAAACATGGTCATTAAAACGCTAAATGAATAGACGTTCATAAACCAGTCAGTGCAACTCATCATTTTGGTCTCCAATTCTCAAACTCAAATTCTCACCCACGGAGGATTAAATGAGAATCTTTCTTGTTTAACACTGGAATGGGGTGGTGCACTGTTCACTACCCGAATATACTGACACATCGGGTCAATGCATAGGGCGACAGAAGCAAGCTTCCAAATCAGCTCCCTTTCTCAAAAATCCATTTAATTTATGGTCCCCAGATAGGGAACGTATGTATCAGTATGTGCTCACAAGTCACCCAAGTGCAAGTATTCACACAAAAAAAAACGTGCCTCAGGATGCGATCTGTCGCAAGATCCTTTCTTTTTTTACACTTGATCTAAGCCAAAAGGCCTAGAGGGGATAACCAGGAAAGGGGTGGACCCAACCATGTCCCCTTCATGAGCACTCACATTACTCATAGGAATGGAAGGAAGGCTGGCAGCCAACCAGCCTCCCATACACTCTCTGGGTGGGTGGCAGTCAGCCACCCATACATACATACAGCACAGGCTAAACCCACATCATCACTTAAAAAAAGGACAGGCGACCATTGCACTCTGATGGAGCATTTAGCAATGCAATCCATAGCCTGGCTTTTGCCTGAACCCCCATCACTCCTCCTCTTGCATATAAGACAATATTTCAGATCTGCATATGAAAACAACACGCCTACCTTTGTTGCACATAGCTGCCTGCCTGTCTCTAGTTACCCCACTGGCTGTAGCTGCGTCCCTTCCGACATGGAATAACACCAACTGTAACGATAAACTGAAAATTAACAGTATAAACCTGCATCATTTTGGACTCTGGTATTTGCTGAATCCGGGTGACCTGACAATCGATGGTGGTGCCGCTGGTGATTCTGGCCTTCTTGGAATCTGTTGGGCCTATGTGTTAGCTCACACATCACTTGGGTATCCATGGTAACTACCACAACATGGTCATCTGCAGTTTACATCTAGCCCGTGGCATTGAATGGCATTTTAAAAGTGCTAAGGGTCCTGGTGCAATAATCCTCCCATGAGGATCAGCCTCAACGGCTTTGTAGATTGCACTCATGTCAGCAACTCCATATACATTTTTTTTTCTTCATGCTTCTTTCTTCATCCTTTTTTCTTTCTGTCATTCAGACTTTCATTCATTCGATCTCTCTCACTCACTTGCTTTAACTCATTTGTTCTCACTCACTCACTCACTCACTCAATCACTCACTCACTCATTCACTCTCACTCACTCTCACTCTCTCACTCACTCGCTCACTAAGTCAGTCTCTCTCTCTCTCTCTCTCTTTTTCTTTTTATATATATTTTTTTCCGTCTTCTTCTTCTTCTTCTTCTTCTTCTTCAGACCCTGTCATAGCACTAATGCCTTTCCAATACCACCAGCAGATGGAGACACTCCATTGCAACATTGGTTGTGAGCAGCAGTTTCTAAAAACAAATGCCTCATGGCGGATTTCCCATCCATCAATGGATGGTAAATTTTGTTTTTATCATTCACTGACCACAGATACCAATGCATGGTCAAGCAACAGCAATGACACACCCTTGTGTATAGGCATGAGACCCTCACGTCATTTAACAGGATTCAGCACCACCCACAAGACAGCTACCTGTCATGTCATGTCAAACCTGCACAGGTGTGCTAGATTATTATTATTTAGTTTTATTTTATTTTTTTACACCAATCAGTGTGCAAACATGGTCATTAAAACGCTAAATGAATAGACGTTCATAAACCAGTCAGTGCAACTCATCATTTTGGTCTCCAATTCTCAAACTCAAATTCTCACCCACGGAGGATTAAATGAGAATCTTTCTTGTTTAACACTGGAATGGGGTGGTGCACTGTTCACTACCCGAATATACTGCCACATCGGGTCAATGCATAGGGCGACAGAAGCAAGCTTCCAAATCAGCTCCCTTTCTCAAAAATCCATTTAATTTATGGTCCCCAGATAGGGAACGTATGTATCAGTATGTGCTCACAAGTCACCCAAGTGCAAGTATTCACACAAAAAAAAACGTGCCTCAGGATGCGATCTGTCGCAAGATCCTTTCTTTTTTTACACTTGATCTAAGCCAAAAGGCCTAGAGGGGATAACCGGGAAAGGGGTGGACCCAACCATGTCCCCTTCATGAGCACTCACATTACTCATAGGAATGGAAGGAAGGCTGGCAGCCAACCAGCCTCCCATACACTCTCTGGGTGGGTGGCAGTCAGCCACCCATACATACATACAGCACAGGCTAAACCCACATCATCACTTAAAAAAAGGACAGGCGACCATTGCACTCTGATGGAGCATTTAGCAATGCAATCCATAGCCTGGCTTTTGCCTGAACCCCCATCACTCCTCCTCTTGCATATAAGACAATATTTCAGATCTGCATATGAAAACAACACGCCTACCTTTGTTGCACATAGCTGCCTGCCTGTCTCTAGTTACCCCACTGGCTGTAGCTGCGTCCCTTCCGACATGGAATAACACCAACTGTAACGATAAACTGAAAATTAACAGTATAAACCTGCATCATTTTGGACTCTGGTATTTGCTGAATCCGGGTGACCTGACAATCGATGGTGGTGCCGCTGGTGATTCTGGCCTTCTTGGAATCTGTTGGGCCTATGTGTTAGCTCACACATCACTTGGGTATCCATGGTAACTACCACAACATGGTCATCTGCAGTTTACATCTAGCCCGTGGCATTGAATGGCATTTTAAAAGTGCTAAGGGTCCTGGTGCAATAATCCTCCCATGAGGATCAGCCTCAACGGCTTTGTAGATTGCACTCATGTCAGCAACTCCATATACATTTTTTTTTCTTCATGCTTCTTTCTTCATCCTTTTTTCTTTCTGTCATTCAGACTTTCATTCATTCGATCTCTCTCACTCACTTGCTTTAACTCATTTGTTCTCACTCACTCACTCACTCACTCAATCACTCACTCATTCACTCTCACTCACTCTCACTCTCTCACTCACTCGCTCACTAAGTCAGTCTCTCTCTCTCTCTCTCTCTTTTTCTTTTTATATATATTTTTTTCCGTCTTCTTCTTCTTCTTCTTCTTCTTCTTCTTCTTCAGACCCTGTCATAGCACTAATGCCTTTCCAATACCACCAGCAGATGGAGACACTCCATTGCAACATTGGTTGTGAGCAGCAGTTTCTAAAAACAAATGCCTCATGGCGGATTTCCCATCCATCAATGGATGGTAAATTTTGTTTTTATCATTCACTGACCACAGATACCAATGCATGGTCAAGCAACAGCAATGACACACCCTTGTGTATAGGCATGAGACCCTCACGTCATTTAACAGGATTCAGCACCACCCACAAGACAGCTACCTGTCATGTCATGTCAAACCTGCACAGGTGTGCTAGATTATTATTATTTAGTTTTATTTTATTTTTTTACACCAATCAGTGTGCAAACATGGTCATTAAAACGCTAAATGAATAGACGTTCATAAACCAGTCAGTGCAACTCATCATTTTGGTCTCCAATTCTCAAACTCAAATTCTCACCCACGGAGGATTAAATGAGAATCTTTCTTGTTTAACACTGGAATGGGGTGGTGCACTGTTCACTACCCGAATATACTGCCACATCGGGTCAATGCATAGGGCGACAGAAGCAAGCTTCCAAATCAGCTCCCTTTCTCAAAAATCCATTTAATTTATGGTCCCCAGATAGGGAACGTATGTATCAGTATGTGCTCACAAGTCACCCAAGTGCAAGTATTCACACAAAAAAAAACGTGCCTCAGGATGCGATCTGTCGCAAGATCCTTTCTTTTTTTACACTTGATCTAAGCCAAAAGGCCTAGAGGGGATAACCGGGAAAGGGGTGGACCCAACCATGTCCCCTTCATGAGCACTCACATTACTCATAGGAATGGAAGGAAGGCTGGCAGCCAACCAGCCTCCCATACACTCTCTGGGTGGGTGGCAGTCAGCCACCCATACATACATACAGCACAGGCTAAACCCACATCATCACTTAAAAAAAGGACAGGCGACCATTGCACTCTGATGGAGCATTTAGCAATGCAATCCATAGCCTGGCTTTTGCCTGAACCCCCATCACTCCTCCTCTTGCATATAAGACAATATTTCAGATCTGCATATGAAAACAACACGCCTACCTTTGTTGCACATAGCTGCCTGCCTGTCTCTAGTTACCCCACTGGCTGTAGCTGCGTCCCTTCCGACATGGAATAACACCAACTGTAACGATAAACTGAAAATTAACAGTATAAACCTGCATCATTTTGGACTCTGGTATTTGCTGAATCCGGGTGACCTGACAATCGATGGTGGTGCCGCTGGTGATTCTGGCCTTCTTGGAATCTGTTGGGCCTATGTGTTAGCTCACACATCACTTGGGTATCCATGGTAACTACCACAACATGGTCATCTGCAGTTTACATCTAGCCCGTGGCATTGAATGGCATTTTAAAAGTGCTAAGGGTCCTGGTGCAATAATCCTCCCATGAGGATCAGCCTCAACGGCTTTGTAGATTGCACTCATGTCAGCAACTCCATATACATTTTTTTTTCTTCATGCTTCTTTCTTCATCCTTTTTTCTTTCTGTCATTCAGACTTTCATTCATTCGATCTCTCTCACTCACTTGCTTTAACTCATTTGTTCTCACTCACTCACTCACTCACTCAATCACTCACTCACTCATTCACTCTCACTCACTCTCACTCTCTCACTCACTCGCTCACTAAGTCAGTCTCTCTCTCTCTCTCTCTCTCTTTTTCTTTTTATATATATTTTTTTCCGTCTTCTTCTTCTTCTTCTTCTTCTTCTTCTTCAGACCCTGTCATAGCACTAATGCCTTTCCAATACCACCAGCAGATGGAGACACTCCATTGCAACATTGGTTGTGAGCAGCAGTTTCTAAAAACAAATGCCTCATGGCGGATTTCCCATCCATCAATGGATGGTAAATTTTGTTTTTATCATTCACTGACCACAGATACCAATGCATGGTCAAGCAACAGCAATGACACACCCTTGTGTATAGGCATGAGACCCTCACGTCATTTAACAGGATTCAGCACCACCCACAAGACAGCTACCTGTCATGTCATGTCAAACCTGCACAGGTGTGCTAGATTATTATTATTTAGTTTTATTTTATTTTTTTACACCAATCAGTGTGCAAACATGGTCATTAAAACGCTAAATGAATAGACGTTCATAAACCAGTCAGTGCAACTCATCATTTTGGTCTCCAATTCTCAAACTCAAATTCTCACCCACGGAGGATTAAATGAGAATCTTTCTTGTTTAACACTGGAATGGGGTGGTGCACTGTTCACTACCCGAATATACTGCCACATCGGGTCAATGCATAGGGCGACAGAAGCAAGCTTCCAAATCAGCTCCCTTTCTCAAAAATCCATTTAATTTATGGTCCCCAGATAGGGAACGTATGTATCAGTATGTGCTCACAAGTCACCCAAGTGCAAGTATTCACACAAAAAAAAACGTGCCTCAGGATGCGATCTGTCGCAAGATCCTTTCTTTTTTTACACTTGATCTAAGCCAAAAGGCCTAGAGGGGATAACCGGGAAAGGGGTGGACCCAACCATGTCCCCTTCATGAGCACTCACATTACTCATAGGAATGGAAGGAAGGCTGGCAGCCAACCAGCCTCCCATACACTCTCTGGGTGGGTGGCAGTCAGCCACCCATACATACATACAGCACAGGCTAAACCCACATCATCACTTAAAAAAAGGACAGGCGACCATTGCACTCTGATGGAGCATTTAGCAATGCAATCCATAGCCTGGCTTTTGCCTGAACCCCCATCACTCCTCCTCTTGCATATAAGACAATATTTCAGATCTGCATATGAAAACAACACGCCTACCTTTGTTGCACATAGCTGCCTGCCTGTCTCTAGTTACCCCACTGGCTGTAGCTGCGTCCCTTCCGACATGGAATAACACCAACTGTAACGATAAACTGAAAATTAACAGTATAAACCTGCATCATTTTGGACTCTGGTATTTGCTGAATCCGGGTGACCTGACAATCGATGGTGGTGCCGCTGGTGATTCTGGCCTTCTTGGAATCTGTTGGGCCTATGTGTTAGCTCACACATCACTTGGGTATCCATGGTAACTACCACAACATGGTCATCTGCAGTTTACATCTAGCCCGTGGCATTGAATGGCATTTTAAAAGTGCTAAGGGTCCTGGTGCAATAATCCTCCCATGAGGATCAGCCTCAACGGCTTTGTAGATTGCACTCATGTCAGCAACTCCATATACATTTTTTTTTCTTCATGCTTCTTTCTTCATCCTTTTTTCTTTCTGTCATTCAGACTTTCATTCATTCGATCTCTCTCACTCACTTGCTTTAACTCATTTGTTCTCACTCACTCACTCACTCACTCAATCACTCACTCACTCATTCACTCTCACTCACTCTCACTCTCTCACTCACTCGCTCACTAAGTCAGTCTCTCTCTCTCTCTCTCTCTTTTTCTTTTTATATATATTTTTTTCCGTCTTCTTCTTCTTCTTCTTCTTCTTCAGACCCTGTCATAGCACTAATGCCTTTCCAATACCACCAGCAGATGGAGACACTCCATTGCAACATTGGTTGTGAGCAGCAGTTTCTAAAAACAAATGCCTCATGGCGGATTTCCCATCCATCAATGGATGGTAAATTTTGTTTTTATCATTCACTGACCACAGATACCAATGCATGGTCAAGCAACAGCAATGACACACCCTTGTGTATAGGCATGAGACCCTCACGTCATTTAACAGGATTCAGCACCACCCACAAGACAGCTACCTGTCATGTCATGTCAAACCTGCACAGGTGTGCTAGATTATTATTATTTAGTTTTATTTTATTTTTTTACACCAATCAGTGTGCAAACATGGTCATTAAAACGCTAAATGAATAGACGTTCATAAACCAGTCAGTGCAACTCATCATTTTGGTCTCCAATTCTCAAACTCAAATTCTCACCCACGGAGGATTAAATGAGAATCTTTCTTGTTTAACACTGGAATGGGGTGGTGCACTGTTCACTACCCGAATATACTGCCACATCGGGTCAATGCATAGGGCGACAGAAGCAAGCTTCCAAATCAGCTCCCTTTCTCAAAAATCCATTTAATTTATGGTCCCCAGATAGGGAACGTATGTATCAGTATGTGCTCACAAGTCACCCAAGTGCAAGTATTCACACAAAAAAAAACGTGCCTCAGGATGCGATCTGTCGCAAGATCCTTTCTTTTTTTACACTTGATCTAAGCCAAAAGGCCTAGAGGGGATAACCGGGAAAGGGGTGGACCCAACCATGTCCCCTTCATGAGCACTCACATTACTCATAGGAATGGAAGGAAGGCTGGCAGCCAACCAGCCTCCCATACACTCTCTGGGTGGGTGGCAGTCAGCCACCCATACATACATACAGCACAGGCTAAACCCACATCATCACTTAAAAAAAGGACAGGCGACCATTGCACTCTGATGGAGCATTTAGCAATGCAATCCATAGCCTGGCTTTTGCCTGAACCCCCATCACTCCTCCTCTTGCATATAAGACAATATTTCAGATCTGCATATGAAAACAACACGCCTACCTTTGTTGCACATAGCTGCCTGCCTGTCTCTAGTTACCCCACTGGCTGTAGCTGCGTCCCTTCCGACATGGAATAACACCAACTGTAACGATAAACTGAAAATTAACAGTATAAACCTGCATCATTTTGGACTCTGGTATTTGCTGAATCCGGGTGACCTGACAATCGATGGTGGTGCCGCTGGTGATTCTGGCCTTCTTGGAATCTGTTGGGCCTATGTGTTAGCTCACACATCACTTGGGTATCCATGGTAACTACCACAACATGGTCATCTGCAGTTTACATCTAGCCCGTGGCATTGAATGGCATTTTAAAAGTGCTAAGGGTCCTGGTGCAATAATCCTCCCATGAGGATCAGCCTCAACGGCTTTGTAGATTGCACTCATGTCAGCAACTCCATATACATTTTTTTTTCTTCATGCTTCTTTCTTCATCCTTTTTTCTTTCTGTCATTCAGACTTTCATTCATTCGATCTCTCTCACTCACTTGCTTTAACTCATTTGTTCTCACTCACTCACTCACTCACTCAATCACTCACTCACTCATTCACTCTCACTCACTCTCACTCTCTCGCTCACTAAGTCAGTCTCTCTCTCTCTCTCTCTCTTTTTCTTTTTATATATATTTTTTTCCGTCTTCTTCTTCTTCTTCTTCTTCTTCTTCTTCTTCTTCAGACCCTGTCATAGCACTAATGCCTTTCCAATACCACCAGCAGATGGAGACACTCCATTGCAACATTGGTTGTGAGCAGCAGTTTCTAAAAACAAATGCCTCATGGCGGATTTCCCATCCATCAATGGATGGTAAATTTTGTTTTTATCATTCACTGACCACAGATACCAATGCATGGTCAAGCAACAGCAATGACACACCCTTGTGTATAGGCATGAGACCCTCACGTCATTTAACAGGATTCAGCACCACCCACAAGACAGCTACCTGTCATGTCATGTCAAACCTGCACAGGTGTGCTAGATTATTATTATTTAGTTTTATTTTATTTTTTTACACCAATCAGTGTGCAAACATGGTCATTAAAACGCTAAATGAATAGACGTTCATAAACCAGTCAGTGCAACTCATCATTTTGGTCTCCAATTCTCAAACTCAAATTCTCACCCACGGAGGATTAAATGAGAATCTTTCTTGTTTAACACTGGAATGGGGTGGTGCACTGTTCACTACCCGAATATACTGCCACATCGGGTCAATGCATAGGGCGACAGAAGCAAGCTTCCAAATCAGCTCCCTTTCTCAAAAATCCATTTAATTTATGGTCCCCAGATAGGGAACGTATGTATCAGTATGTGCTCACAAGTCACCCAAGTGCAAGTATTCACACAAAAAAAAACGTGCCTCAGGATGCGATCTGTCGCAAGATCCTTTCTTTTTTTACACTTGATCTAAGCCAAAAGGCCTAGAGGGGATAACCGGGAAAGGGGTGGACCCAACCATGTCCCCTTCATGAGCACTCACATTACTCATAGGAATGGAAGGAAGGCTGGCAGCCAACCAGCCTCCCATACACTCTCTGGGTGGGTGGCAGTCAGCCACCCATACATACATACAGCACAGGCTAAACCCACATCATCACTTAAAAAAAGGACAGGCGACCATTGCACTCTGATGGAGCATTTAGCAATGCAATCCATAGCCTGGCTTTTGCCTGAACCCCCATCACTCCTCCTCTTGCATATAAGACAATATTTCAGATCTGCATATGAAAACAACACGCCTACCTTTGTTGCACATAGCTGCCTGCCTGTCTCTAGTTACCCCACTGGCTGTAGCTGCGTCCCTTCCGACATGGAATAACACCAACTGTAACGATAAACTGAAAATTAACAGTATAAACCTGCATCATTTTGGACTCTGGTATTTGCTGAATCCGGGTGACCTGACAATCGATGGTGGTGCCGCTGGTGATTCTGGCCTTCTTGGAATCTGTTGGGCCTATGTGTTAGCTCACACATCACTTGGGTATCCATGGTAACTACCACAACATGGTCATCTGCAGTTTACATCTAGCCCGTGGCATTGAATGGCATTTTAAAAGTGCTAAGGGTCCTGGTGCAATAATCCTCCCATGAGGATCAGCCTCAACGGCTTTGTAGATTGCACTCATGTCAGCAACTCCATATACATTTTTTTTTCTTCATGCTTCTTTCTTCATCCTTTTTTCTTTCTGTCATTCAGACTTTCATTCATTCGATCTCTCTCACTCACTTGCTTTAACTCATTTGTTCTCACTCACTCACTCACTCACTCAATCACTCACTCACTCATTCACTCTCACTCACTCTCACTCTCTCACTCACTCGCTCACTAAGTCAGTCTCTCTCTCTCTCTCTCTCTCTTTTTCTTTTTATATATATTTTTTTCCGTCTTCTTCTTCTTCTTCTTCTTCTTCTTCTTCAGACCCTGTCATAGCACTAATGCCTTTCCAATACCACCAGCAGATGGAGACACTCCATTGCAACATTGGTTGTGAGCAGCAGTTTCTAAAAACAAATGCCTCATGGCGGATTTCCCATCCATCAATGGATGGTAAATTTTGTTTTTATCATTCACTGACCACAGATACCAATGCATGGTCAAGCAACAGCAATGACACACCCTTGTGTATAGGCATGAGACCCTCACGTCATTTAACAGGATTCAGCACCACCCACAAGACAGCTACCTGTCATGTCATGTCAAACCTGCACAGGTGTGCTAGATTATTATTATTTAGTTTTATTTTATTTTTTTACACCAATCAGTGTGCAAACATGGTCATTAAAACGCTAAATGAATAGACGTTCATAAACCAGTCAGTGCAACTCATCATTTTGGTCTCCAATTCTCAAACTCAAATTCTCACCCACGGAGGATTAAATGAGAATCTTTCTTGTTTAACACTGGAATGGGGTGGTGCACTGTTCACTACCCGAATATACTGCCACATCGGGTCAATGCATAGGGCGACAGAAGCAAGCTTCCAAATCAGCTCCCTTTCTCAAAAATCCATTTAATTTATGGTCCCCAGATAGGGAACGTATGTATCAGTATGTGCTCACAAGTCACCCAAGTGCAAGTATTCACACAAAAAAAAACGTGCCTCAGGATGCGATCTGTCGCAAGATCCTTTCTTTTTTTACACTTGATCTAAGCCAAAAGGCCTAGAGGGGATAACCGGGAAAGGGGTGGACCCAACCATGTCCCCTTCATGAGCACTCACATTACTCATAGGAATGGAAGGAAGGCTGGCAGCCAACCAGCCTCCCATACACTCTCTGGGTGGGTGGCAGTCAGCCACCCATACATACATACAGCACAGGCTAAACCCACATCATCACTTAAAAAAAGGACAGGCGACCATTGCACTCTGATGGAGCATTTAGCAATGCAATCCATAGCCTGGCTTTTGCCTGAACCCCCATCACTCCTCCTCTTGCATATAAGACAATATTTCAGATCTGCATATGAAAACAACACGCCTACCTTTGTTGCACATAGCTGCCTGCCTGTCTCTAGTTACCCCACTGGCTGTAGCTGCGTCCCTTCCGACATGGAATAACACCAACTGTAACGATAAACTGAAAATTAACAGTATAAACCTGCATCATTTTGGACTCTGGTATTTGCTGAATCCGGGTGACCTGACAATCGATGGTGGTGCCGCTGGTGATTCTGGCCTTCTTGGAATCTGTTGGGCCTATGTGTTAGCTCACACATCACTTGGGTATCCATGGTAACTACCACAACATGGTCATCTGCAGTTTACATCTAGCCCGTGGCATTGAATGGCATTTTAAAAGTGCTAAGGGTCCTGGTGCAATAATCCTCCCATGAGGATCAGCCTCAACGGCTTTGTAGATTGCACTCATGTCAGCAACTCCATATACATTTTTTTTTCTTCATGCTTCTTTCTTCATCCTTTTTTCTTTCTGTCATTCAGACTTTCATTCATTCGATCTCTCTCACTCACTTGCTTTAACTCATTTGTTCTCACTCACTCACTCACTCACTCAATCACTCACTCACTCATTCACTCTCACTCACTCTCACTCTCTCACTCACTCGCTCACTAAGTCAGTCTCTCTCTCTCTCTCTCTCTTTTTCTTTTTATATATATTTTTTTCCGTCGTCTTCTTCTTCTTCTTCTTCTTCTTCTTCTTCAGACCCTGTCATAGCACTAATGCCTTTCCAATACCACCAGCAGATGGAGACACTCCATTGCAACATTGGTTGTGAGCAGCAGTTTCTAAAAACAAATGCCTCATGGCGGATTTCCCATCCATCAATGGATGGTAAATTTTGTTTTTATCATTCACTGACCACAGATACCAATGCATGGTCAAGCAACAGCAATGACACACCCTTGTGTATAGGCATGAGACCCTCACGTCATTTAACAGGATTCAGCACCACCCACAAGACAGCTACCTGTCATGTCATGTCAAACCTGCACAGGTGTGCTAGATTATTATTATTTAGTTTTATTTTATTTTTTTACACCAATCAGTGTGCAAACATGGTCATTAAAACGCTAAATGAATAGACGTTCATAAACCAGTCAGTGCAACTCATCATTTTGGTCTCCAATTCTCAAACTCAAATTCTCACCCACGGAGGATTAAATGAGAATCTTTCTTGTTTAACACTGGAATGGGGTGGTGCACTGTTCACTACCCGAATATACTGCCACATCGGGTCAATGCATAGGGCGACAGAAGCAAGCTTCCAAATCAGCTCCCTTTCTCAAAAATCCATTTAATTTATGGTCCCCAGATAGGGAACGTATGTATCAGTATGTGCTCACAAGTCACCCAAGTGCAAGTATTCACACAAAAAAAAACGTGCCTCAGGATGCGATCTGTCGCAAGATCCTTTCTTTTTTTACACTTGATCTAAGCCAAAAGGCCTAGAGGGGATAACCGGGAAAGGGGTGGACCCAACCATGTCCCCTTCATGAGCACTCACATTACTCATAGGAATGGAAGGAAGGCTGGCAGCCAACCAGCCTCCCATACACTCTCTGGGTGGGTGGCAGTCAGCCACCCATACATACATACAGCACAGGCTAAACCCACATCATCACTTAAAAAAAGGACAGGCGACCATTGCACTCTGATGGAGCATTTAGCAATGCAATCCATAGCCTGGCTTTTGCCTGAACCCCCATCACTCCTCCTCTTGCATATAAGACAATATTTCAGATCTGCATATGAAAACAACACGCCTACCTTTGTTGCACATAGCTGCCTGCCTGTCTCTAGTTACCCCACTGGCTGTAGCTGCGTCCCTTCCGACATGGAATAACACCAACTGTAACGATAAACTGAAAATTAACAGTATAAACCTGCATCATTTTGGACTCTGGTATTTGCTGAATCCGGGTGACCTGACAATCGATGGTGGTGCCGCTGGTGATTCTGGCCTTCTTGGAATCTGTTGGGCCTATGTGTTAGCTCACACATCACTTGGGTATCCATGGTAACTACCACAACATGGTCATCTGCAGTTTACATCTAGCCCGTGGCATTGAATGGCATTTTAAAAGTGCTAAGGGTCCTGGTGCAATAATCCTCCCATGAGGATCAGCCTCAACGGCTTTGTAGATTGCACTCATGTCAGCAACTCCATATACATTTTTTTTTCTTCATGCTTCTTTCTTCATCCTTTTTTCTTTCTGTCATTCAGACTTTCATTCATTCGATCTCTCTCACTCACTTGCTTTAACTCATTTGTTCTCACTCACTCACTCACTCACTCAATCACTCACTCACTCATTCACTCTCACTCACTCTCACTCTCTCACTCACTCGCTCACTAAGTCAGTCTCTCTCTCTCTCTCTCTCTTTTTCTT
The DNA here is from genome assembly GCF_029499605.1 of Hyla sarda. Classification (NCBI taxonomy): domain Eukaryota; kingdom Metazoa; phylum Chordata; class Amphibia; order Anura; family Hylidae; genus Hyla; species Hyla sarda. Next base: position 166,773 of record NW_026609890.1, on the reverse strand, counting down.
TTTATATATATTTTTTTCCGTCTTCTTCTTCTTCTTCTTCTTCTTCTTCTTCTTCTTCAGACCCTGTCATAGCACTAATGCCTTTCCAATACCACCAGCAGATGGAGACACTCCATTGCAACATTGGTTGTGAGCAGCAGTTTCTAAAAACAAATGCCTCATGGCGGATTTCCCATCCATCAATGGATGGTAAATTTTGTTTTTATCATTCACTGACCACAGATACCAATGCATGGTCAAGCAACAGCAATGACACACCCTTGTGTATAGGCATGAGACCCTCACGTCATTTAACAGGATTCAGCACCACCCACAAGACAGCTACCTGTCATGTCATGTCAAACCTGCACAGGTGTGCTAGATTATTATTATTTAGTTTTATTTTATTTTTTTACACCAATCAGTGTGCAAACATGGTCATTAAAACGCTAAATGAATAGACGTTCATAAACCAGTCAGTGCAACTCATCATTTTGGTCTCCAATTCTCAAACTCAAATTCTCACCCACGGAGGATTAAATGAGAATCTTTCTTGTTTAACACTGGAATGGGGTGGTGCACTGTTCACTACCCGAATATACTGCCACATCGGGTCAATGCATAGGGCGACAGAAGCAAGCTTCCAAATCAGCTCCCTTTCTCAAAAATCCATTTAATTTATGGTCCCCAGATAGGGAACGTATGTATCAGTATGTGCTCACAAGTCACCCAAGTGCAAGTATTCACACAAAAAAAAACGTGCCTCAGGATGCGATCTGTCGCAAGATCCTTTCTTTTTTTACACTTGATCTAAGCCAAAAGGCCTAGAGGGGATAACCGGGAAAGGGGTGGACCCAACCATGTCCCCTTCATGAGCACTCACATTACTCATAGGAATGGAAGGAAGGCTGGCAGCCAACCAGCCTCCCATACACTCTCTGGGTGGGTGGCAGTCAGCCACCCATACATACATACAGCACAGGCTAAACCCACATCATCACTTAAAAAAAGGACAGGCGACCATTGCACTCTGATGGAGCATTTAGCAATGCAATCCATAGCCTGGCTTTTGCCTGAACCCCCATCACTCCTCCTCTTGCATATAAGACAATATTTCAGATCTGCATATGAAAACAACACGCCTACCTTTGTTGCACATAGCTGCCTGCCTGTCTCTAGTTACCCCACTGGCTGTAGCTGCGTCCCTTCCGACATGGAATAACACCAACTGTAACGATAAACTGAAAATTAACAGTATAAACCTGCATCATTTTGGACTCTGGTATTTGCTGAATCCGGGTGACCTGACAATCGATGGTGGTGCCGCTGGTGATTCTGGCCTTCTTGGAATCTGTTGGGCCTATGTGTTAGCTCACACATCACTTGGGTATCCATGGTAACTACCACAACATGGTCATCTGCAGTTTACATCTAGCCCGTGGCATTGAATGGCATTTTAAAAGTGCTAAGGGTCCTGGTGCAATAATCCTCCCATGAGGATCAGCCTCAACGGCTTTGTAGATTGCACTCATGTCAGCAACTCCATATACATTTTTTTTTCTTCATGCTTCTTTCTTCATCCTTTTTTCTTTCTGTCATTCAGACTTTCATTCATTCGATCTCTCTCACTCACTTGCTTTAACTCATTTGTTCTCACTCACTCACTCACTCACTCAATCACTCACTCACTCATTCACTCTCACTCACTCTCACTCTCTCACTCACTCGCTCACTAAGTCAGTCTCTCTCTCTCTCTCTCTCTTTTTCTTTTTATATATATTTTTTTCCGTCTTCTTCTTCTTCTTCTTCTTCTTCTTCTTCAGACCCTGTCATAGCACTAATGCCTTTCCAATACCACCAGCAGATGGAGACACTCCATTGCAACATTGGTTGTGAGCAGCAGTTTCTAAAAACAAATGCCTCATGGCGGATTTCCCATCCATCAATGGATGGTAAATTTTGTTTTTATCATTCACTGACCACAGATACCAATGCATGGTCAAGCAACAGCAATGACACACCCTTGTGTATAGGCATGAGACCCTCACGTCATTTAACAGGATTCAGCACCACCCACAAGACAGCTACCTGTCATGTCATGTCAAACCTGCACAGGTGTGCTAGATTATTATTATTTAGTTTTATTTTATTTTTTTACACCAATCAGTGTGCAAACATGGTCATTAAAACGCTAAATGAATAGACGTTCATAAACCAGTCAGTGCAACTCATCATTTTGGTCTCCAATTCTCAAACTCAAATTCTCACCCACGGAGGATTAAATGAGAATCTTTCTTGTTTAACACTGGAATGGGGTGGTGCACTGTTCACTACCCGAATATACTGCCACATCGGGTCAATGCATAGGGCGACAGAAGCAAGCTTCCAAATCAGCTCCCTTTCTCAAAAATCCATTTAATTTATGGTCCCCAGATAGGGAACGTATGTATCAGTATGTGCTCACAAGTCACCCAAGTGCAAGTATTCACACAAAAAAAAACGTGCCTCAGGATGCGATCTGTCGCAAGATCCTTTCTTTTTTTACACTTGATCTAAGCCAAAAGGCCTAGAGGGGATAACCGGGAAAGGGGTGGACCCAACCATGTCCCCTTCATGAGCACTCACATTACTCATAGGAATGGAAGGAAGGCTGGCAGCCAACCAGCCTCCCATACACTCTCTGGGTGGGTGGCAGTCAGCCACCCATACATACATACAGCACAGGCTAAACCCACATCATCACTTAAAAAAAGGACAGGCGACCATTGCACTCTGATGGAGCATTTAGCAATGCAATCCATAGCCTGGCTTTTGCCTGAACCCCCATCACTCCTCCTCTTGCATATAAGACAATATTTCAGATCTGCATATGAAAACAACACGCCTACCTTTGTTGCACATAGCTGCCTGCCTGTCTCTAGTTACCCCACTGGCTGTAGCTGCGTCCCTTCCGACATGGAATAACACCAACTGTAACGATAAACTGAAAATTAACAGTATAAACCTGCATCATTTTGGACTCTGGTATTTGCTGAATCCGGGTGACCTGACAATCGATGGTGGTGCCGCTGGTGATTCTGGCCTTCTTGGAATCTGTTGGGCCTATGTGTTAGCTCACACATCACTTGGGTATCCATGGTAACTACCACAACATGGTCATCTGCAGTTTACATCTAGCCCGTGGCATTGAATGGCATTTTAAAAGTGCTAAGGGTCCTGGTGCAATAATCCTCCCATGAGGATCAGCCTCAACGGCTTTGTAGATTGCACTCATGTCAGCAACTCCATATACATTTTTTTTTCTTCATGCTTCTTTCTTCATCCTTTTTTCTTTCTGTCATTCAGACTTTCATTCATTCGATCTCTCTCACTCACTTGCTTTAACTCATTTGTTCTCACTCACTCACTCACTCACTCAATCACTCACTCACTCATTCACTCTCACTCACTCTCACTCTCTCACTCACTCGCTCACTAAGTCAGTCTCTCTCTCTCTCTCTCTCTTTTTCTTTTTATATATATTTTTTTCCGTCTTCTTCTTCTTCTTCTTCTTCTTCTTCTTCAGACCCTGTCATAGCACTAATGCCTTTCCAATACCACCAGCAGATGGAGACACTCCATTGCAACATTGGTTGTGAGCAGCAGTTTCTAAAAACAAATGCCTCATGGCGGATTTCCCATCCATCAATGGATGGTAAATTTTGTTTTTATCATTCACTGACCACAGATACCAATGCATGGTCAAGCAACAGCAATGACACACCCTTGTGTATAGGCATGAGACCCTCACGTCATTTAACAGGATTCAGCACCACCCACAAGACAGCTACCTGTCATGTCATGTCAAACCTGCACAGGTGTGCTAGATTATTATTATTTAGTTTTATTTTATTTTTTTACACCAATCAGTGTGCAAACATGGTCATTAAAACGCTAAATGAATAGACGTTCATAAACCAGTCAGTGCAACTCATCATTTTGGTCTCCAATTCTCAAACTCAAATTCTCACCCACGGAGGATTAAATGAGAATCTTTCTTGTTTAACACTGGAATGGGGTGGTGCACTGTTCACTACCCGAATATACTGCCACATCGGGTCAATGCATAGGGCGACAGAAGCAAGCTTCCAAATCAGCTCCCTTTCTCAAAAATCCATTTAATTTATGGTCCCCAGATAGGGAACGTATGTATCAGTATGTGCTCACAAGTCACCCAAGTGCAAGTATTCACACAAAAAAAAACGTGCCTCAGGATGCGATCTGTCGCAAGATCCTTTCTTTTTTTACACTTGATCTAAGCCAAAAGGCCTAGAGGGGATAACCGGGAAAGGGGTGGACCCAACCATGTCCCCTTCATGAGCACTCACATTACTCATAGGAATGGAAGGAAGGCTGGCAGCCAACCAGCCTCCCATACACTCTCTGGGTGGGTGGCAGTCAGCCACCCATACATACATACAGCACAGGCTAAACCCACATCATCACTTAAAAAAAGGACAGGCGACCATTGCACTCTGATGGAGCATTTAGCAATGCAATCCATAGCCTGGCTTTTGCCTGAACCCCCATCACTCCTCCTCTTGCATATAAGACAATATTTCAGATCTGCATATGAAAACAACACGCCTACCTTTGTTGCACATAGCTGCCTGCCTGTCTCTAGTTACCCCACTGGCTGTAGCTGCGTCCCTTCCGACATGGAATAACACCAACTGTAACGATAAACTGAAAATTAACAGTATAAACCTGCATCATTTTGGACTCTGGTATTTGCTGAATCCGGGTGACCTGACAATCGATGGTGGTGCCGCTGGTGATTCTGGCCTTCTTGGAATCTGTTGGGCCTATGTGTTAGCTCACACATCACTTGGGTATCCATGGTAACTACCACAACATGGTCATCTGCAGTTTACATCTAGCCCGTGGCATTGAATGGCATTTTAAAAGTGCTAAGGGTCCTGGTGCAATAATCCTCCCATGAGGATCAGCCTCAACGGCTTTGTAGATTGCACTCATGTCAGCAACTCCATATACATTTTTTTTTCTTCATGCTTCTTTCTTCATCCTTTTTTCTTTCTGTCATTCAGACTTTCATTCATTCGATCTCTCTCACTCACTTGCTTTAACTCATTTGTTCTCACTCACTCACTCACTCACTCAATCACTCACTCACTCATTCACTCTCACTCACTCTCACTCTCTCACTCACTCGCTCACTAAGTCAGTCTCTCTCTCTCTCTCTCTCTTTTTCTTTTTATATATATTTTTTTCCGTCTTCTTCTTCTTCTTCTTCAGACCCTGTCATAGCACTAATGCCTTTCCAATACCACCAGCAGATGGAGACACTCCATTGCAACATTGGTTGTGAGCAGCAGTTTCTAAAAACAAATGCCTCATGGCGGATTTCCCATCCATCAATGGATGGTAAATTTTGTTTTTATCATTCACTGACCACAGATACCAATGCATGGTCAAGCAACAGCAATGACACACCCTTGTGTATAGGCATGAGACCCTCACGTCATTTAACAGGATTCAGCACCACCCACAAGACAGCTACCTGTCATGTCATGTCAAACCTGCACAGGTGTGCTAGATTATTATTATTTAGTTTTATTTTATTTTTTTACACCAATCAGTGTGCAAACATGGTCATTAAAACGCTAAATGAATAGACGTTCATAAACCAGTCAGTGCAACTCATCATTTTGGTCTCCAATTCTCAAACTCAAATTCTCACCCACGGAGGATTAAATGAGAATCTTTCTTGTTTAACACTGGAATGGGGTGGTGCACTGTTCACTACCCGAATATACTGCCACATCGGGTCAATGCATAGGGCGACAGAAGCAAGCTTCCAAATCAGCTCCCTTTCTCAAAAATCCATTTAATTTATGGTCCCCAGATAGGGAACGTATGTATCAGTATGTGCTCACAAGTCACCCAAGTGCAAGTATTCACACAAAAAAAAACGTGCCTCAGGATGCGATCTGTCGCAAGATCCTTTCTTTTTTTACACTTGATCTAAGCCAAAAGGCCTAGAGGGGATAACCGGGAAAGGGGTGGACCCAACCATGTCCCCTTCATGAGCACTCACATTACTCATAGGAATGGAAGGAAGGCTGGCAGCCAACCAGCCTCCCATACACTCTCTGGGTGGGTGGCAGTCAGCCACCCATACATACATACAGCACAGGCTAAACCCACATCATCACTTAAAAAAAGGACAGGCGACCATTGCACTCTGATGGAGCATTTAGCAATGCAATCCATAGCCTGGCTTTTGCCTGAACCCCCATCACTCCTCCTCTTGCATATAAGACAATATTTCAGATCTGCATATGAAAACAACACGCCTACCTTTGTTGCACATAGCTGCCTGCCTGTCTCTAGTTACCCCACTGGCTGTAGCTGCGTCCCTTCCGACATGGAATAACACCAACTGTAACGATAAACTGAAAATTAACAGTATAAACCTGCATCATTTTGGACTCTGGTATTTGCTGAATCCGGGTGACCTGACAATCGATGGTGGTGCCGCTGGTGATTCTGGCCTTCTTGGAATCTGTTGGGCCTATGTGTTAGCTCACACATCACTTGGGTATCCATGGTAACTACCACAACATGGTCATCTGCAGTTTACATCTAGCCCGTGGCATTGAATGGCATTTTAAAAGTGCTAAGGGTCCTGGTGCAATAATCCTCCCATGAGGATCAGCCTCAACGGCTTTGTAGATTGCACTCATGTCAGCAACTCCATATACATTTTTTTTTCTTCATGCTTCTTTCTTCATCCTTTTTTCTTTCTGTCATTCAGACTTTCATTCATTCGATCTCTCTCACTCACTTGCTTTAACTCATTTGTTCTCACTCACTCACTCACTCACTCAATCACTCACTCACTCATTCACTCTCACTCACTCTCACTCTCTCACTCACTCGCTCACTAAGTCAGTCTCTCTCTCTCTCTCTCTCTTTTTCTTTTTATATATATTTTTTTCCGTCTTCTTCTTCTTCTTCTTCTTCTTCTTCTTCAGACCCTGTCATAGCACTAATGCCTTTCCAATACCACCAGCAGATGGAGACACTCCATTGCAACATTGGTTGTGAGCAGCAGTTTCTAAAAACAAATGCCTCATGGCGGATTTCCCATCCATCAATGGATGGTAAATTTTGTTTTTATCATTCACTGACCACAGATACCAATGCATGGTCAAGCAACAGCAATGACACACCCTTGTGTATAGGCATGAGACCCTCACGTCATTTAACAGGATTCAGCACCACCCACAAGACAGCTACCTGTCATGTCATGTCAAACCTGCACAGGTGTGCTAGATTATTATTATTTAGTTTTATTTTATTTTTTTACACCAATCAGTGTGCAAACATGGTCATTAAAACGCTAAATTAATAGACGTTCATAAACCAGTCAGTGCAACTCATCATTTTGGTCTCCAATTCTCAAACTCAAATTCTCACCCACGGAGGATTAAATGAGAATCTTTCTTGTTTAACACTGGAATGGGGTGGTGCACTGTTCACTACCCGAATATACTGCCACATCGGGTCAATGCATAGGGCGACAGAAGCAAGCTTCCAAATCAGCTCCCTTTCTCAAAAATCCATTTAATTTATGGTCCCCAGATAGGGAACGTATGTATCAGTATGTGCTCACAAGTCACCCAAGTGCAAGTATTCACACAAAAAAAAACGTGCCTCAGGATGCGATCTGTCGCAAGATCCTTTCTTTTTTTACACTTGATCTAAGCCAAAAGGCCTAGAGGGGATAACCGGGAAAGGGGTGGACCCAACCATGTCCCCTTCATGAGCACTCACATTACTCATAGGAATGGAAGGAAGGCTGGCAGCCAACCAGCCTCCCATACACTCTCTGGGTGGGTGGCAGTCAGCCACCCATACATACATACAGCACAGGCTAAACCCACATCATCACTTAAAAAAAGGACAGGCGACCATTGCACTCTGATGGAGCATTTAGCAATGCAATCCATAGCCTGGCTTTTGCCTGAACCCCCATCACTCCTCCTCTTGCATATAAGACAATATTTCAGATCTGCATATGAAAACAACACGCCTACCTTTGTTGCACATAGCTGCCTGCCTGTCTCTAGTTACCCCACTGGCTGTAGCTGCGTCCCTTCCGACATGGAATAACACCAACTGTAACGATAAACTGAAAATTAACAGTATAAACCTGCATCATTTTGGACTCTGGTATTTGCTGAATCCGGGTGACCTGACAATCGATGGTGGTGCCGCTGGTGATTCTGGCCTTCTTGGAATCTGTTGGGCCTATGTGTTAGCTCACACATCACTTGGGTATCCATGGTAACTACCACAACATGGTCATCTGCAGTTTACATCTAGCCCGTGGCATTGAATGGCATTTTAAAAGTGCTAAGGGTCCTGGTGCAATAATCCTCCCATGAGGATCAGCCTCAACGGCTTTGTAGATTGCACTCATGTCAGCAACTCCATATACATTTTTTTTTCTTCATGCTTCTTTCTTCATCCTTTTTTCTTTCTGTCATTCAGACTTTCATTCATTCGATCTCTCTCACTCACTTGCTTTAACTCATTTGTTCTCACTCACTCACTCACTCACTCAATCACTCACTCACTCATTCACTCTCACTCACTCTCACTCTCTCACTCACTCGCTCACTAAGTCAGTCTCTCTCTCTCTCTCTCTCTTTTTCTTTTTATATATATTTTTTTCCGTCTTCTTCTTCTTCTTCTTCTTCTTCTTCTTCTTCTTCAGACCCTGTCATAGCACTAATGCCTTTCCAATACCACCAGCAGATGGAGACACTCCATTGCAACATTGGTTGTGAGCAGCAGTTTCTAAAAACAAATGCCTCATGGCGGATTTCCCATCCATCAATGGATGGTAAATTTTGTTTTTATCATTCACTGACCACAGATACCAATGCATGGTCAAGCAACAGCAATGACACACCCTTGTGTATAGGCATGAGACCCTCACGTCATTTAACAGGATTCAGCACCACCCACAAGACAGCTACCTGTCATGTCATGTCAAACCTGCACAGGTGTGCTAGATTATTATTATTTAGTTTTATTTTATTTTTTTACACCAATCAGTGTGCAAACATGGTCATTAAAACGCTAAATGAATAGACGTTCATAAACCAGTCAGTGCAACTCATCATTTTGGTCTCCAATTCTCAAACTCAAATTCTCACCCACGGAGGATTAAATGAGAATCTTTCTTGTTTAACACTGGAATGGGGTGGTGCACTGTTCACTACCCGAATATACTGCCACATCGGGTCAATGCATAGGGCGACAGAAGCAAGCTTCCAAATCAGCTCCCTTTCTCAAAAATCCATTTAATTTATGGTCCCCAGATAGGGAACGTATGTATCAGTATGTGCTCACAAGTCACCCAAGTGCAAGTATTCACACAAAAAAAAACGTGCCTCAGGATGCGATCTGTCGCAAGATCCTTTCTTTTTTTACACTTGATCTAAGCCAAAAGGCCTAGAGGGGATAACCGGGAAAGGGGTGGACCCAACCATGTCCCCTTCATGAGCACTCACATTACTCATAGGAATGGAAGGAAGGCTGGCAGCCAACCAGCCTCCCATACACTCTCTGGGTGGGTGGCAGTCAGCCACCCATACATACATACAGCACAGGCTAAACCCACATCATCACTTAAAAAAAGGACAGGCGACCATTGCACTCTGATGGAGCATTTAGCAATGCAATCCATAGCCTGGCTTTTGCCTGAACCCCCATCACTCCTCCTCTTGCATATAAGACAATATTTCAGATCTGCATATGAAAACAACACGCCTACCTTTGTTGCACATAGCTGCCTGCCTGTCTCTAGTTACCCCACTGGCTGTAGCTGCGTCCCTTCCGACATGGAATAACACCAACTGTAACGATAAACTGAAAATTAACAGTATAAACCTGCATCATTTTGGACTCTGGTATTTGCTGAATCCGGGTGACCTGACAATCGATGGTGGTGCCGCTGGTGATTCTGGCCTTCTTGGAATCTGTTGGGCCTATGTGTTAGCTCACACATCACTTGGGTATCCATGGTAACTACCACAACATGGTCATCTGCAGTTTACATCTAGCCCGTGGCATTGAATGGCATTTTAAAAGTGCTAAGGGTCCTGGTGCAATAATCCTCCCATGAGGATCAGCCTCAACGGCTTTGTAGATTGCACTCATGTCAGCAACTCCATATACATTTTTTTTTCTTCATGCTTCTTTCTTCATCCTTTTTTCTTTCTGTCATTCAGACTTTCATTCATTCGATCTCTCTCACTCACTTGCTTTAACTCATTTGTTCTCACTCACTCACTCACTCACTCAATCACTCACTCACTCATTCACTCTCACTCACTCTCACTCTCTCACTCACTCGCTCACTAAGTCAGTCTCTCTCTCTCTCTCTCTCTTTTTCTTTTTATATATATTTTTTTCCGTCTTCTTCTTCTTCTTCTTCTTCTTCTTCAGACCCTGTCATAGCACTAATGCCTTTCCAATACCACCAGCAGATGGAGACACTCCATTGCAACATTGGTTGTGAGCAGCAGTTTCTAAAAACAAATGCCTCATGGCGGATTTCCCATCCATCAATGGATGGTAAATTTTGTTTTTATCATTCACTGACCACAGATACCAATGCATGGTCAAGCAACAGCAATGACACACCCTTGTGTATAGGCATGAGACCCTCACGTCATTTAACAGGATTCAGCACCACCCACAAGACAGCTACCTGTCATGTCATGTCAAACCTGCACAGGTGTGCTAGATTATTATTATTTAGTTTTATTTTATTTTTTTACACCAATCAGTGTGCAAACATGGTCATTAAAACGCTAAATGAATAGACGTTCATAAACCAGTCAGTGCAACTCATCATTTTGGTCTCCAATTCTCAAACTCAAATTCTCACCCACGGAGGATTAAATGAGAATCTTTCTTGTTTAACACTGGAATGGGGTGGTGCACTGTTCACTACCCGAATATACTGCCACATCGGGTCAATGCATAGGGCGACAGAAGCAAGCTTCCAAATCAGCTCCCTTTCTCAAAAATCCATTTAATTTATGGTCCCCAGATAGGGAACGTATGTATCAGTATGTGCTCACAAGTCACCCAAGTGCAAGTATTCACACAAAAAAAAACGTGCCTCAGGATGCGATCTGTCGCAAGATCCTTTCTTTTTTTACACTTGATCTAAGCCAAAAGGCCTAGAGGGGATAACCGGGAAAGGGGTGGACCCAACCATGTCCCCTTCATGAGCACTCACATTACTCATAGGAATGGAAGGAAGGCTGGCAGCCAACCAGCCTCCCATACACTCTCTGGGTGGGTGGCAGTCAGCCACCCATACATACATACAGCACAGGCTAAACCCACATCATCACTTAAAAAAAGGACAGGCGACCATTGCACTCTGATGGAGCATTTAGCAATGCAATCCATAGCCTGGCTTTTGCCTGAACCCCCATCACTCCTCCTCTTGCATATAAGACAATATTTCAGATCTGCATATGAAAACAACACGCCTACCTTTGTTGCACATAGCTGCCTGCCTGTCTCTAGTTACCCCACTGGCTGTAGCTGCGTCCCTTCCGACATGGAATAACACCAACTGTAACGATAAACTGAAAATTAACAGTATAAACCTGCATCATTTTGGACTCTGGTATTTGCTGAATCCGGGTGACCTGACAATCGATGGTGATGCCGCTGGTGATTCTGGCCTTCTTGGAATCTGTTGGGCCTATGTGTTAGCTCACACATCACTTGGGTATCCATGGTAACTACCACAACATGGTCATCTGCAGTTTACATCTAGCCCGTGGCATTGAATGGCATTTTAAAAGTGCTAAGGGTCCTGGTGCAATAATCCTCCCATGAGGATCAGCCTCAACGGCTTTGTAGATTGCACTCATGTCAGCAACTCCATATACATTTTTTTTTCTTCATGCTTCTTTCTTCATCCTTTTTTCTTTCTGTCATTCAGACTTTCATTCATTCGATCTCTCTCACTCACTTGCTTTAACTCATTTGTTCTCACTCACTCACTCACTCACTCAATCACTCACTCACTCATTCACTCTCACTCACTCTCACTCTCTCACTCACTCGCTCACTAAGTCAGTCTCTCTCTCTCTCTCTCTCTCTCTTTTTCTTTTTATATATATTTTTTTCCGTCTTCTTCTTCTTCTTCTTCTTCTTCTTCAGACCCTGTCATAGCACTAATGCCTTTCCAATACCACCAGCAGATGGAGACACTCCATTGCAACATTGGTTGTGAGCAGCAGTTTCTAAAAACAAATGCCTCATGGCGGATTTCCCATCCATCAATGGATGGTAAATTTTGTTTTTATCATTCACTGACCACAGATACCAATGCATGGTCAAGCAACAGCAATGACACACCCTTGTGTATAGGCATGAGACCCTCACGTCATTTAACAGGATTCAGCACCACCCACAAGACAGCTACCTGTCATGTCATGTCAAACCTGCACAGGTGTGCTAGATTATTATTATTTAGTTTTATTTTATTTTTTTACACCAATCAGTGTGCAAACATGGTCATTAAAACGCTAAATGAATAGACGTTCATAAACCAGTCAGTGCAACTCATCATTTTGGTCTCCAATTCTCAAACTCAAATTCTCACCCACGGAGGATTAAATGAGAATCTTTCTTGTTTAACACTGGAATGGGGTGGTGCACTGTTCACTACCCGAATATACTGCCACATCGGGTCAATGCATAGGGCGACAGAAGCAAGCTTCCAAATCAGCTCCCTTTCTCAAAAATCCATTTAATTTATGGTCCCCAGATAGGGAACGTATGTATCAGTATGTGCTCACAAGTCACCCAAGTGCAAGTATTCACACAAAAAAAAACGTGCCTCAGGATGCGATCTGTCGCAAGATCCTTTCTTTTTTTACACTTGATCTAAGCCAAAAGGCCTAGAGGGGATAACCGGGAAAGGGGTGGACCCAACCATGTCCCCTTCATGAGCACTCACATTACTCATAGGAATGGAAGGAAGGCTGGCAGCCAACCAGCCTCCCATACACTCTCTGGGTGGGTGGCAGTCAGCCACCCATACATACATACAGCACAGGCTAAACCCACATCATCACTTAAAAAAAGGACAGGCGACCATTGCACTCTGATGGAGCATTTAGCAATGCAATCCATAGCCTGGCTTTTGCCTGAACCCCCATCACTCCTCCTCTTGCATATAAGACAATATTTCAGATCTGCATATGAAAACAACACGCCTACCTTTGTTGCACATAGCTGCCTGCCTGTCTCTAGTTACCCCACTGGCTGTAGCTGCGTCCCTTCCGACATGGAATAACACCAACTGTAACGATAAACTGAAAATTAACAGTATAAACCTGCATCATTTTGGACTCTGGTATTTGCTGAATCCGGGTGACCTGACAATCGATGGTGGTGCCGCTGGTGATTCTGGCCTTCTTGGAATCTGTTGGGCCTATGTGTTAGCTCACACATCACTTGGGTATCCATGGTAACTACCACAACATGGTCATCTGCAGTTTACATCTAGCCCGTGGCATTGAATGGCATTTTAAAAGTGCTAAGGGTCCTGGTGCAATAATCCTCCCATGAGGATCAGCCTCAACGGCTTTGTAGATTGCACTCATGTCAGCAACTCCATATACATTTTTTTTTCTTCATGCTTCTTTCTTCATCCTTTTTTCTTTCTGTCATTCAGACTTTCATTCATTCGATCTCTCTCACTCACTTGCTTTAACTCATTTGTTCTCACTCACTCACTCACTCACTCAATCACTCACTCACTCATTCACTCTCACTCACTCTCACTCTCTCACTCACTCGCTCACTAAGTCAGTCTCTCTCTCTCTCTCTCTCTTTTTCTTTTTATATATATTTTTTTCCGTCTTCTTCTTCTTCTTCTTCTTCTTCAGACCCTGTCATAGCACTAATGCCTTTCCAATACCACCAGCAGATGGAGACACTCCATTGCAACATTGGTTGTGAGCAGCAGTTTCTAAAAACAAATGCCTCATGGCGGATTTCCCATCCATCAATGGATGGTAAATTTTGTTTTTATCATTCACTGACCACAGATACCAATGCATGGTCAAGCAACAGCAATGACACACCCTTGTGTATAGGCATGAGACCCTCACGTCATTTAACAGGATTCAGCACCACCCACAAGACAGCTACCTGTCATGTCATGTCAAACCTGCACAGGTGTGCTAGATTATTATTATTTAGTTTTATTTTATTTTTTTACACCAATCAGTGTGCAAACATGGTCATTAAAACGCTAAATGAATAGACGTTCATAAACCAGTCAGTGCAACTCATCATTTTGGTCTCCAATTCTCAAACTCAAATTCTCACCCACGGAGGATTAAATGAGAATCTTTCTTGTTTAACACTGGAATGGGGTGGTGCACTGTTCACTACCCGAATATACTGCCACATCGGGTCAATGCATAGGGCGACAGAAGCAAGCTTCCAAATCAGCTCCCTTTCTCAAAAATCCATTTAATTTATGGTCCCCAGATAGGGAACGTATGTATCAGTATGTGCTCACAAGTCACCCAAGTGCAAGTATTCACACAAAAAAAAACGTGCCTCAGGATGCGATCTGTCGCAAGATCCTTTCTTTTTTTACACTTGATCTAAGCCAAAAGGCCTAGAGGGGATAACCGGGAAAGGGGTGGACCCAACCATGTCCCCTTCATGAGCACTCACATTACTCATAGGAATGGAAGGAAGGCTGGCAGCCAACCAGCCTCCCATACACTCTCTGGGTGGGTGGCAGTCAGCCACCCATACATACATACAGCACAGGCTAAACCCACATCATCACTTAAAAAAAGGACAGGCGACCATTGCACTCTGATGGAGCATTTAGCAATGCAATCCATAGCCTGGCTTTTGCCTGAACCCCCATCACTCCTCCTCTTGCATATAAGACAATATTTCAGATCTGCATATGAAAACAACACGCCTACCTTTGTTGCACATAGCTGCCTGCCTGTCTCTAGTTACCCCACTGGCTGTAGCTGCGTCCCTTCCGACATGGAATAACACCAACTGTAACGATAAACTGAAAATTAACAGTATAAACCTGCATCATTTTGGACTCTGGTATTTGCTGAATCCGGGTGACCTGACAATCGATGGTGGTGCCGCTGGTGATTCTGGCCTTCTTGGAATCTGTTGGGCCTATGTGTTAGCTCACACATCACTTGGGTATCCATGGTAACTACCACAACATGGTCATCTGCAGTTTACATCTAGCCCGTGGCATTGAATGGCATTTTAAAAGTGCTAAGGGTCCTGGTGCAATAATCCTCCCATGAGGATCAGCCTCAACGGCTTTGTAGATTGCACTCATGTCAGCAACTCCATATACATTTTTTTTTCTTCATGCTTCTTTCTTCATCCTTTTTTCTTTCTGTCATTCAGACTTTCATTCATTCGATCTCTCTCACTCACTTGCTTTAACTCATTTGTTCTCACTCACTCACTCACTCACTCAATCACTCACTCACTCATTCACTCTCACTCACTCTCACTCTCTCACTCACTCGCTCACTAAGTCAGTCTCTCTCTCTCTCTCTCTCTTTTTCTTTTTATATATATTTTTTTCCGTCTTCTTCTTCTTCTTCTTCTTCTTCAGACCCTGTCATAGCACTAATGCCTTTCCAATACCACCAGCAGATGGAGACACTCCATTGCAACATTGGTTGTGAGCAGCAGTTTCTAAAAACAAATGCCTCATGGCGGATTTCCCATCCATCAATGGATGGTAAATTTTGTTTTTATCATTCACTGACCACAGATACCAATGCATGGTCAAGCAACAGCAATGACACACCCTTGTGTATAGGCATGAGACCCTCACGTCATTTAACAGGATTCAGCACCACCCACAAGACAGCTACCTGTCATGTCATGTCAAACCTGCACAGGTGTGCTAGATTATTATTATTTAGTTTTATTTTATTTTTTTACACCAATCAGTGTGCAAACATGGTCATTAAAACGCTAAATGAATAGACGTTCATAAACCAGTCAGTGCAACTCATCATTTTGGTCTCCAATTCTCAAACTCAAATTCTCACCCACGGAGGATTAAATGAGAATCTTTCTTGTTTAACACTGGAATGGGGTGGTGCACTGTTCACTACCCGAATATACTGCCACATCGGGTCAATGCATAGGGCGACAGAAGCAAGCTTCCAAATCAGCTCCCTTTCTCAAAAATCCATTTAATTTATGGTCCCCAGATAGGGAACGTATGTATCAGTATGTGCTCACAAGTCACCCAAGTGCAAGTATTCACACAAAAAAAAACGTGCCTCAGGATGCGATCTGTCGCAAGATCCTTTCTTTTTTACACTTGATCTAAGCCAAAAGGCCTAGAGGGGATAACCGGGAAAGGGGTGGACCCAACCATGTCCCCTTCATGAGCACTCACATTACTCATAGGAATGGAAGGAAGGCTGGCAGCCAACCAGCCTCCCATACACTCTCTGGGTGGGTGGCAGTCAGCCACCCATACATACATACAGCACAGGCTAAACCCACATCATCACTTAAAAAAAGGACAGGCGACCATTGCACTCTGATGGGGCATTTAGCAATGCAATCCATAGCCTGGCTTTTGCCTGAACCCCCATCACTCCTCCTCTTGCATATAAGACAATATTTCAGATCTGCATATGAAAACAACACGCCTACCTTTGTTGCACATAGCTGCCTGCCTGTCTCTAGTTACCCCACTGGCTGTAGCTGCGTCCCTTCCGACATGGAATAACACCAACTGTAACGATAAACTGAAAATTAACAGTATAAACCTGCATCATTTTGGACTCTGGTATTTGCTGAATCCGGGTGACCTGACAATCGATGGTGGTGCCGCTGGTGATTCTGGCCTTCTTGGAATCTGTTGGGCCTATGTGTTAGCTCACACATCACTTGGGTATCCATGGTAACTACCACAACATGGTCATCTGCAGTTTACATCTAGCCCGTGGCATTGAATGGCATTTTAAAAGTGCTAAGGGTCCTGGTGCAATAATCCTCCCATGAGGATCAGCCTCAACGGCTTTGTAGATTGCACTCATGTCAGCAACTCCATATACATTTTTTTTTCTTCATGCTTCTTTCTTCATCCTTTTTTCTTTCTGTCATTCAGACTTTCATTCATTCGATCTCTCTCACTCACTTGCTTTAACTCATTTGTTCTCACTCACTCACTCACTCACTCAATCACTCACTCACTCATTCACTCTCACTCACTCTCACTCTCTCACTCACTCGCTCACTAAGTCAGTCTCTCTCTCTCTCTCTCTCTTTTTCTTTTTATATATATTTTTTTCCGTCTTCTTCTTCTTCTTCTTCTTCTTCTTCAGACCCTGTCATAGCACTAATGCCTTTCCAATACCACCAGCAGATGGAGACACTCCATTGCAACATTGGTTGTGAGCAGCAGTTTCTAAAAACAAATGCCTCATGGCGGATTTCCCATCCATCAATGGATGGTAAATTTTGTTTTTATCATTCACTGACCACAGATACCAATGCATGGTCAAGCAACAGCAATGACACACCCTTGTGTATAGGCATGAGACCCTCACGTCATTTAACAGGATTCAGCACCACCCACAAGACAGCTACCTGTCATGTCATGTCAAACCTGCACAGGTGTGCTAGATTATTATTATTTAGTTTTATTTTATTTTTTTACACCAATCAGTGTGCAAACATGGTCATTAAAACGCTAAATGAATAGACGTTCATAAACCAGTCAGTGCAACTCATCATTTTGGTCTCCAATTCTCAAACTCAAATTCTCACCCACGGAGGATTAAATGAGAATCTTTCTTGTTTAACACTGGAATGGGGTGGTGCACTGTTCACTACCCGAATATACTGCCACATCGGGTCAATGCATAGGGCGACAGAAGCAAGCTTCCAAATCAGCTCCCTTTCTCAAAAATCCATTTAATTTATGGTCCCCAGATAGGGAACGTATGTATCAGTATGTGCTCACAAGTCACCCAAGTGCAAGTATTCACACAAAAAAAAACGTGCCTCAGGATGCGATCTGTCGCAAGATCCTTTCTTTTTTTACACTTGATCTAAGCCAAAAGGCCTAGAGGGGATAACCGGGAAAGGGGTGGACCCAACCATGTCCCCTTCATGAGCACTCACATTACTCATAGGAATGGAAGGAAGGCTGGCAGCCAACCAGCCTCCCATACACTCTCTGGGTGGGTGGCAGTCAGCCACCCATACATACATACAGCACAGGCTAAACCCACATCATCACTTAAAAAAAGGACAGGCGACCATTGCACTCTGATGGAGCATTTAGCAATGCAATCCATAGCCTGGCTTTTGCCTGAACCCCCATCACTCCTCCTCTTGCATATAAGACAATATTTCAGATCTGCATATGAAAACAACACGCCTACCTTTGTTGCACATAGCTGCCTGCCTGTCTCTAGTTACCCCACTGGCTGTAGCTGCGTCCCTTCCGACATGGAATAACACCAACTGTAACGATAAACTGAAAATTAACAGTATAAACCTGCATCATTTTGGACTCTGGTATTTGCTGAATCCGGGTGACCTGACAATCGATGGTGGTGCCGCTGGTGATTCTGGCCTTCTTGGAATCTGTTGGGCCTATGTGTTAGCTCACACATCACTTGGGTATCCATGGTAACTACCACAACATGGTCATCTGCAGTTTACATCTAGCCCGTGGCATTGAATGGCATTTTAAAAGTGCTAAGGGTCCTGGTGCAATAATCCTCCCATGAGGATCAGCCTCAACGGCTTTGTAGATTGCACTCATGTCAGCAACTCCATATACATTTTTTTTTCTTCATGCTTCTTTCTTCATCCTTTTTTCTTTCTGTCATTCAGACTTTCATTCATTCATTCGAGGGGATAACCGGGAAAGGGGTGGACCCAACCATGTCCCCTTCATGAGCACTCACATTACTCATAGGAATGGAAGGAAGGCTGGCAGCCAACCAGCCTCCCATACACTCTCTGGGTGGGTGGCAGTCAGCCACCCATACATACATACAGCACAGGCTAAACCCACATCATCACTTAAAAAAAGGACAGGCGACCATTGCACTCTGATGGAGCATTTAGCAATGCAATCCATAGCCTGGCTTTTGCCTGAACCCCCATCACTCCTCCTCTTGCATATAAGACAATATTTCAGATCTGCATATGAAAACAACACGCCTACCTTTGTTGCACATAGCTGCCTGCCTGTCTCTAGTTACCCCACTGGCTGTAGCTGCGTCCCTTCCGACATGGAATAACACCAACTGTAACGATAAACTGAAAATTAACAGTATAAACCTGCATCATTTTGGACTCTGGTATTTGCTGAATCCGGGTGACCTGACAATCGATGGTGGTGCCGCTGGTGATTCTGGCCTTCTTGGAATCTGTTGGGCCTATGTGTTAGCTCACACATCACTTGGGTATCCATGGTAACTACCACAACATGGTCATCTGCAGTTTACATCTAGCCCGTGGCATTGAATGGCATTTTAAAAGTGCTAAGGGTCCTGGTGCAATAATCCTCCCATGAGGATCAGCCTCAACGGCTTTGTAGATTGCACTCATGTCAGCAACTCCATATACATTTTTTTTTCTTCATGCTTCTTTCTTCATCCTTTTTTCTTTCTGTCATTCAGACTTTCATTCATTCGATCTCTCTCACTCACTTGCTTTAACTCATTTGTTCTCACTCACTCACTCACTCACTCAATCACTCACTCACTCATTCACTCTCACTCACTCTCACTCTCTCACTCACTCGCTCACTAAGTCAGTCTCTCTCTCTCTCTCTCTCTTTTTCTTTTTATATATATTTTTTTCCGTCTTCTTCTTCTTCTTCTTCTTCTTCTTCTTCTTCTTCTTCTTCAGACCCTGTCATAGCACTAATGCCTTTCCAATACCACCAGCAGATGGAGACACTCCATTGCAACATTGGTTGTGAGCAGCAGTTTCTAAAAACAAATGCCTCATGGCGGATTTCCCATCCATCAATGGATGGTAAATTTTGTTTTTATCATTCACTGACCACAGATACCAATGCATGGTCAAGCAACAGCAATGACACACCCTTGTGTATAGGCATGAGACCCTCACGTCATTTAACAGGATTCAGCACCACCCACAAGACAGCTACCTGTCATGTCATGTCAAACCTGCACAGGTGTGCTAGATTATTATTATTTAGTTTTATTTTATTTTTTTACACCAATCAGTGTGCAAACATGGTCATTAAAACGCTAAATGAATAGACGTTCATAAACCAGTCAGTGCAACTCATCATTTTGGTCTCCAATTCTCAAACTCAAATTCTCACCCACGGAGGATTAAATGAGAATCTTTCTTGTTTAACACTGGAATGGGGTGGTGCACTGTTCACTACCCGAATATACTGCCACATCGGGTCAATGCATAGGGCAACAGAAGCAAGCTTCCAAATCAGCTCCCTTTCTCAAAAATCCATTTAATTTATGGTCCCCAGATAGGGAACGTATGTATCAGTATGTGCTCACAAGTCACCCAAGTGCAAGTATTCACACAAAAAAAAACGTGCCTCAGGATGCGATCTGTCGCAAGATCCTTTCTTTTTTTACACTTGATCTAAGCCAAAAGGCCTAGAGGGGATAACCGGGAAAGGGGTGGACCCAACCATGTCCCCTTCATGAGCACTCACATTACTCATAGGAATGGAAGGAAGGCTGGCAGCCAACCAGCCTCCCATACACTCTCTGGGTGGGTGGCAGTCAGCCACCCATACATACATACAGCACAGGCTAAACCCACATCATCACTTAAAAAAAGGACAGGCGACCATTGCACTCTGATGGAGCATTTAGCAATGCAATCCATAGCCTGGCTTTTGCCTGAACCCCCATCACTCCTCCTCTTGCATATAAGACAATATTTCAGATCTGCATATGAAAACAACACGCCTACCTTTGTTGCACATAGCTGCCTGCCTGTCTCTAGTTACCCCACTGGCTGTAGCTGCGTCCCTTCCGACATGGAATAACACCAACTGTAACGATAAACTGAAAATTAACAGTATAAACCTGCATCATTTTGGACTCTGGTATTTGCTGAATCCGGGTGACCTGACAATCGATGGTGGTGCCGCTGGTGATTCTGGCCTTCTTGGAATCTGTTGGGCCTATGTGTTAGCTCACACATCACTTGGGTATCCATGGTAACTACCACAACATGGTCATCTGCAGTTTACATCTAGCCCGTGGCATTGAATGGCATTTTAAAAGTGCTAAGGGTCCTGGTGCAATAATCCTCCCATGAGGATCAGCCTCAACGGCTTTGTAGATTGCACTCATGTCAGCAACTCCATATACATTTTTTTTTCTTCATGCTTCTTTCTTCATCCTTTTTTCTTTCTGTCATTCAGACTTTCATTCATTCGATCTCTCTCACTCACTTGCTTTAACTCATTTGTTCTCACTCACTCACTCACTCACTCAATCACTCACTCACTCATTCACTCTCACTCACTCTCACTCTCTCACTCACTCGCTCACTAAGTCAGTCTCTCTCTCTCTCTCTCTCTTTTTCTTTTTATATATATTTTTTTCCGTCTTCTTCTTCTTCTTCTTCTTCAGACCCTGTCATAGCACTAATGCCTTTCCAATACCACCAGCAGATGGAGACACTCCATTGCAACATTGGTTGTGAGCAGCAGTTTCTAAAAACAAATGCCTCATGGCGGATTTCCCATCCATCAATGGATGGTAAATTTTGTTTTTATCATTCACTGACCACAGATACCAATGCATGGTCAAGCAACAGCAATGACACACCCTTGTGTATAGGCATGAGACCCTCACGTCATTTAACAGGATTCAGCACCACCCACAAGACAGCTACCTGTCATGTCATGTCAAACCTGCACAGGTGTGCTAGATTATTATTATTTAGTTTTATTTTATTTTTTTACACCAATCAGTGTGCAAACATGGTCATTAAAACGCTAAATGAATAGACGTTCATAAACCAGTCAGTGCAACTCATCATTTTGGTCTCCAATTCTCAAACTCAAATTCTCACCCACGGAGGATTAAATGAGAATCTTTCTTGTTTAACACTGGAATGGGGTGGTGCACTGTTCACTACCCGAATATACTGCCACATCGGGTCAATGCATAGGGCGACAGAAGCAAGCTTCCAAATCAGCTCCCTTTCTCAAAAATCCATTTAATTTATGGTCCCCAGATAGGGAACGTATGTATCAGTATGTGCTCACAAGTCACCCAAGTGCAAGTATTCACACAAAAAAAAACGTGCCTCAGGATGCGATCTGTCGCAAGATCCTTTCTTTTTTTACACTTGATCTAAGCCAAAAGGCCTAGAGGGGATAACCGGGAAAGGGGTGGACCCAACCATGTCCCCTTCATGAGCACTCACATTACTCATAGGAATGGAAGGAAGGCTGGCAGCCAACCAGCCTCCCATACACTCTCTGGGTGGGTGGCAGTCAGCCACCCATACATACATACAGCACAGGCTAAACCCACATCATCACTTAAAAAAAGGACAGGCGACCATTGCACTCTGATGGAGCATTTAGCAATGCAATCCATAGCCTGGCTTTTGCCTGAACCCCCATCACTCCTCCTCTTGCATATAAGACAATATTTCAGATCTGCATATGAAAACAACACGCCTACCTTTGTTGCACATAGCTGCCTGCCTGTCTCTAGTTACCCCACTGGCTGTAGCTGCGTCCCTTCCGACATGGAATAACACCAACTGTAACGATAAACTGAAAATTAACAGTATAAACCTGCATCATTTTGGACTCTGGTATTTGCTGAATCCGGGTGACCTGACAATCGATGGTGGTGCCGCTGGTGATTCTGGCCTTCTTGGAATCTGTTGGGCCTATGTGTTAGCTCACACATCACTTGGGTATCCATGGTAACTACCACAACATGGTCATCTGCAGTTTACATCTAGCCCGTGGCATTGAATGGCATTTTAAAAGTGCTAAGGGTCCTGGTGCAATAATCCTCCCATGAGGATCAGCCTCAACGGCTTTGTAGATTGCACTCATGTCAGCAACTCCATATACATTTTTTTTTCTTCATGCTTCTTTCTTCATCCTTTTTTCTTTCTGTCATTCAGACTTTCATTCATTCGATCTCTCTCACTCACTTGCTTTAACTCATTTGTTCTCACTCACTCACTCACTCACTCAATCACTCACTCACTCATTCACTCTCACTCACTCTCACTCTCTCACTCACTCGCTCACTAAGTCAGTCTCTCTCTCTCTCTCTCTCTTTTTCTTTTTATATATATTTTTTTCCGTCTTCTTCTTCTTCTTCTTCTTCAGACCCTGTCATAGCACTAATGCCTTTCCAATACCACCAGCAGATGGAGACACTCCATTGCAACATTGGTTGTGAGCAGCAGTTTCTAAAAACAAATGCCTCATGGCGGATTTCCCATCCATCAATGGATGGTAAATTTTGTTTTTATCATTCACTGACCACAGATACCAATGCATGGTCAAGCAACAGCAATGACACACCCTTGTGTATAGGCATGAGACCCTCACGTCATTTAACAGGATTCAGCACCACCCACAAGACAGCTACCTGTCATGTCATGTCAAACCTGCACAGGTGTGCTAGATTATTATTATTTAGTTTTATTTTATTTTTTTACACCAATCAGTGTGCAAACATGGTCATTAAAACGCTAAATGAATAGACGTTCATAAACCAGTCAGTGCAACTCATCATTTTGGTCTCCAATTCTCAAACTCAAATTCTCACCCACGGAGGATTAAATGAGAATCTTTCTTGTTTAACACTGGAATGGGGTGGTGCACTGTTCACTACCCGAATATACTGCCACATCGGGTCAATGCATAGGGCGACAGAAGCAAGCTTCCAAATCAGCTCCCTTTCTCAAAAATCCATTTAATTTATGGTCCCCAGATAGGGAACGTATGTATCAGTATGTGCTCACAAGTCACCCAAGTGCAAGTATTCACACAAAAAAAAACGTGCCTCAGGATGCGATCTGTCGCAAGATCCTTTCTTTTTTTACACTTGATCTAAGCCAAAAGGCCTAGAGGGGATAACCGGGAAAGGGGTGGACCCAACCATGTCCCCTTCATGAGCACTCACATTACTCATAGGAATGGAAGGAAGGCTGGCAGCCAACCAGCCTCCCATACACTCTCTGGGTGGGTGGGTGGCAGTCAGCCACCCATACATACATACAGCACAGGCTAAACCCACATCATCACTTAAAAAAAGGACAGGCGACCATTGCACTCTGATGGAGCATTTAGCAATGCAATCCATAGCCTGGCTTTTGCCTGAACCCCCATCACTCCTCCTCTTGCATATAAGACAATATTTCATATCTGCATATGAAAACAACACGCCTACCTTTGTTGCACATAGCTGCCTGCCTGTCTCTAGTTACCCCACTGGCTGTAGCTGCGTCCCTTCCGACATGGAATAACACCAACTGTAACGATAAACTGAAAATTAACAGTATAAACCTGCATCATTTTGGACTCTGGTATTTGCTGAATCCGGGTGACCTGACAATCGATGGTGGTGCCGCTGGTGATTCTGGCCTTCTTGGAATCTGTTGGGCCTATGTGTTAGCTCACACATCACTTGGGTATCCATGGTAACTACCACAACATGGTCATCTGCAGTTTACATCTAGCCCGTGGCATTGAATGGCATTTTAAAAGTGCTAAGGGTCCTGGTGCAATAATCCTCCCATGAGGATCAGCCTCAACGGCTTTGTAGATTGCACTCATGTCAGCAACTCCATATACATTTTTTTTTCTTCATGCTTCTTTCTTCATCCTTTTTTCTTTCTGTCATTCAGACTTTCATTCATTCGATCTCTCTCACTCACTTGCTTTAACTCATTTGTTCTCACTCACTCACTCACTCACTCAATCACTCACTCACTCATTCACTCTCACTCACTCTCACTCTCTCACTCACTCGCTCACTAAGTCAGTCTCTCTCTCTCTCTCTCTCTTTTTCTTTTTATATATATTTTTTTCCGTCTTCTTCTTCTTCTTCTTCTTCTTCAGACCCTGTCATAGCACTAATGCCTTTCCAATACCACCAGCAGATGGAGACACTCCATTGCAACATTGGTTGTGAGCAGCAGTTTCTAAAAACAAATGCCTCATGGCGGATTTCCCATCCATCAATGGATGGTAAATTTTGTTTTTATCATTCACTGACCACAGATACCAATGCATGGTCAAGCAACAGCAATGACACACCCTTGTGTATAGGCATGAGACCCTCACGTCATTTAACAGGATTCAGCACCACCCACAAGACAGCTACCTGTCATGTCATGTCAAACCTGCACAGGTGTGCTAGATTATTATTATTTAGTTTTATTTTATTTTTTTACACCAATCAGTGTGCAAACATGGTCATTAAAACACTAAATGAATAGACGTTCATAAACCAGTCAGTGCAACTCATCATTTTGGTCTCCAATTCTCAAACTCAAATTCTCACCCACGGAGGATTAAATGAGAATCTTTCTTGTTTAACACTGGAATGGGGTGGTGCACTGTTCACTACCCGAATATACTGCCACATCGGGTCAATGCATAGGGCGACAGAAGCAAGCTTCCAAATCAGCTCCCTTTCTCAAAAATCCATTTAATTTATGGTCCCCAGATAGGGAACGTATGTATCAGTATGTGCTCACAAGTCACCCAAGTGCAAGTATTCACACAAAAAAAAACGTGCCTCAGGATGCGATCTGTCGCAAGATCCTTTCTTTTTTTACACTTGATCTAAGCCAAAAGGCCTAGAGGGGATAACCGGGAAAGGGGTGGACCCAACCATGTCCCCTTCATGAGCACTCACATTACTCATAGGAATGGAAGGAAGGCTGGCAGCCAACCAGCCTCCCATACACTCTCTGGGTGGGTGGGTGGCAGTCAGCCACCCATACATACATACAGCACAGGCTAAACCCACATCATCACTTAAAAAAAGGACAGGCGACCATTGCACTCTGATGGAGCATTTAGCAATGCAATCCATAGCCTGGCTTTTGCCTGAACCCCCATCACTCCTCCTCTTGCATATAAGACAATATTTCATATCTGCATATGAAAACAACACGCCTACCTTTGTTGCACATAGCTGCCTGCCTGTCTCTAGTTACCCCACTGGCTGTAGCTGCGTCCCTTCCGACATGGAATAACACCAACTGTAACGATAAACTGAAAATTAACAGTATAAACCTGCATCATTTTGGACTCTGGTATTTGCTGAATCCGGGTGACCTGACAATCGATGGTGGTGCCGCTGGTGATTCTGGCCTTCTTGGAATCTGTTGGGCCTATGTGTTAGCTCACACATCACTTGGGTATCCATGGTAACTACCACAACATGGTCATCTGCAGTTTACATCTAGCCCGTGGCATTGAATGGCATTTTAAAAGTGCTAAGGGTCCTGGTGCAATAATCCTCCCATGAGGATCAGCCTCAACGGCTTTGTAGATTGCACTCATGTCAGCAACTCCATATACATTTTTTTTTCTTCATGCTTCTTTCTTCATCCTTTTTTCTTTCTGTCATTCAGACTTTCATTCATTCGATCTCTCTCACTCACTTGCTTTAACTCATTTGTTCTCACTCACTCACTCACTCACTCAATCACTCACTCACTCATTCACTCTCACTCACTCTCACTCTCTCACTCACTCGCTCACTAAGTCAGTCTCTCTCTCTCTCTCTCTCTTTTTCTTTTTATATATATTTTTTTCCGTCTTCTTCTTCTTCTTCTTCTTCTTCAGACCCTGTCATAGCACTAATGCCTTTCCAATACCACCAGCAGATGGAGACACTCCATTGCAACATTGGTTGTGAGCAGCAGTTTCTAAAAACAAATGCCTCATGGCGGATTTCCCATCCATCAATGGATGGTAAATTTTGTTTTTATCATTCACTGACCACAGATACCAATGCATGGTCAAGCAACAGCAATGACACACCCTTGTGTATAGGCATGAGACCCTCACGTCATTTAACAGGATTCAGCACCACCCACAAGACAGCTACCTGTCATGTCATGTCAAACCTGCACAGGTGTGCTAGATTATTATTATTTAGTTTTATTTTATTTTTTTACACCAATCAGTGTGCAAACATGGTCATTAAAACACTAAATGAATAGACGTTCATAAACCAGTCAGTGCAACTCATCATTTTGGTCTCCAATTCTCAAACTCAAATTCTCACCCACGGAGGATTAAATGAGAATCTTTCTTGTTTAACACTGGAATGGGGTGGTGCACTGTTCACTACCCGAATATACTGCCACATCGGGTCAATGCATAGGGCGACAGAAGCAAGCTTCCAAATCAGCTCCCTTTCTCAAAAATCCATTTAATTTATGGTCCCCAGATAGGGAACGTATGTATCAGTATGTGCTCACAAGTCACCCAAGTGCAAGTATTCACACAAAAAAAAACGTGCCTCAGGATGCGATCTGTCGCAAGATCCTTTCTTTTTTTACACTTGATCTAAGCCAAAAGGCCTAGAGGGGATAACCGGGAAAGGGGTGGACCCAACCATGTCCCCTTCATGAGCACTCACATTACTCATAGGAATGGAAGGAAGGCTGGCAGCCAACCAGCCTCCCATACACTCTCTGGGTGGGTGGCAGTCAGCCACCCATACATACATACAGCACAGGCTAAACCCACATCATCACTTAAAAAAAGGACAGGCGACCATTGCACTCTGATGGAGCATTTAGCAATGCAATCCATAGCCTGGCTTTTGCCTGAACCCCCATCACTCCTCCTCTTGCATATAAGACAATATTTCAGATCTGCATATGAAAACAACACGCCTACCTTTGTTGCACATAGCTGCCTGCCTGTCTCTAGTTACCCCACTGGCTGTAGCTGCGTCCCTTCCGACATGGAATAACACCAACTGTAACGATAAACTGAAAATTAACAGTATAAACCTGCATCATTTTGGACTCTGGTATTTGCTGAATCCGGGTGACCTGACAATCGATGGTGGTGCCGCTGGTGATTCTGGCCTTCTTGGAATCTGTTGGGCCTATGTGTTAGCTCACACATCACTTGGGTATCCATGGTAACTACCACAACATGGTCATCTGCAGTTTACATCTAGCCCGTGGCATTGAATGGCATTTTAAAAGTGCTAAGGGTCCTGGTGCAATAATCCTCCCATGAGGATCAGCCTCAACGGCTTTGTAGATTGCACTCATGTCAGCAACTCCATATACATTTTTTTTTCTTCATGCTTCTTTCTTCATCCTTTTTTCTTTCTGTCATTCAGACTTTCATTCATTCGATCTCTCTCACTCACTTGCTTTAACTCATTTGTTCTCACTCACTCACTCACTCACTCAATCACTCACTCACTCATTCACTCTCACTCACTCTCACTCTCTCACTCACTCGCTCACTAAGTCAGTCTCTCTCTCTCTCTCTCTCTTTTTCTTTTTATATATATTTTTTTCCGTCTTCTTCTTCTTCTTCTTCTTCTTCAGACCCTGTCATAGCACTAATGCCTTTCCAATACCACCAGCAGATGGAGACACTCCATTGCAACATTGGTTGTGAGCAGCAGTTTCTAAAAACAAATGCCTCATGGCGGATTTCCCATCCATCAATGGATGGTAAATTTTGTTTTTATCATTCACTGACCACAGATACCAATGCATGGTCAAGCAACAGCAATGACACACCCTTGTGTATAGGCATGAGACCCTCACGTCATTTAACAGGATTCAGCACCACCCACAAGACAGCTACCTGTCATGTCATGTCAAACCTGCACAGGTGTGCTAGATTATTATTATTTAGTTTTATTTTATTTTTTTACACCAATCAGTGTGCAAACATGGTCATTAAAACGCTAAATGAATAGACGTTCATAAACCAGTCAGTGCAACTCATCATTTTGGTCTCCAATTCTCAAACTCAAATTCTCACCCACGGAGGATTAAATGAGAATCTTTCTTGTTTAACACTGGAATGGGGTGGTGCACTGTTCACTACCCGAATATACTGCCACATCGGGTCAATGCATAGGGCGACAGAAGCAAGCTTCCAAATCAGCTCCCTTTCTCAAAAATCCATTTAATTTATGGTCCCCAGATAGGGAACGTATGTATCAGTATGTGCTCACAAGTCACCCAAGTGCAAGTATTCACACAAAAAAAAACGTGCCTCAGGATGCGATCTGTCGCAAGATCCTTTCTTTTTTTACACTTGATCTAAGCCAAAAGGCCTAGAGGGGATAACCGGGAAAGGGGTGGACCCAACCATGTCCCCTTCATGAGCACTCACATTACTCATAGGAATGGAAGGAAGGCTGGCAGCCAACCAGCCTCCCATACACTCTCTGGGTGGGTGGCAGTCAGCCACCCATACATACATACAGCACAGGCTAAACCCACATCATCACTTAAAAAAAGGACAGGCGACCATTGCACTCTGATGGAGCATTTAGCAATGCAATCCATAGCCTGGCTTTTGCCTGAACCCCCATCACTCCTCCTCTTGCATATAAGACAATATTTCAGATCTGCATATGAAAACAACACGCCTACCTTTGTTGCACATAGCTGCCTGCCTGTCTCTAGTTACCCCACTGGCTGTAGCTGCGTCCCTTCCGACATGGAATAACACCAACTGTAACGATAAACTGAAAATTAACAGTATAAACCTGCATCATTTTGGACTCTGGTATTTGCTGAATCCGGGTGACCTGACAATCGATGGTGGTGCCGCTGGTGATTCTGGCCTTCTTGGAATCTGTTGGGCCTATGTGTTAGCTCACACATCACTTGGGTATCCATGGTAACTACCACAACATGGTCATCTGCAGTTTACATCTAGCCCGTGGCATTGAATGGCATTTTAAAAGTGCTAAGGGTCCTGGTGCAATAATCCTCCCATGAGGATCAGCCTCAACGGCTTTGTAGATTGCACTCATGTCAGCAACTCCATATACATTTTTTTTTCTTCATGCTTCTTTCTTCATCCTTTTTTCTTTCTGTCATTCAGACTTTCATTCATTCGATCTCTCTCACTCACTTGCTTTAACTCATTTGTTCTCACTCACTCACTCACTCACTCAATCACTCACTCACTCATTCACTCTCACTCACTCTCACTCTCTCACTCACTCGCTCACTAAGTCAGTCTCTCTCTCTCTCTCTCTCTTTTTCTTTTTATATATATTTTTTTCCGTCTTCTTCTTCTTCTTCTTCTTCTTCAGACCCTGTCATAGCACTAATGCCTTTCCAATACCACCAGCAGATGGAGACACTCCATTGCAACATTGGTTGTGAGCAGCAGTTTCTAAAAACAAATGCCTCATGGCGGATTTCCCATCCATCAATGGATGGTAAATTTTGTTTTTATCATTCACTGACCACAGATACCAATGCATGGTCAAGCAACAGCAATGACACACCCTTGTGTATAGGCATGAGACCCTCACGTCATTTAACAGGATTCAGCACCACCCACAAGACAGCTACCTGTCATGTCATGTCAAACCTGCACAGGTGTGCTAGATTATTATTATTTCGTTTTATTTTATTTTTTTACACCAATCAGTGTGCAAACATGGTCATTAAAACGCTAAATGAATAGACGTTCATAAACCAGTCAGTGCAACTCATCATTTTGGTCTCCAATTCTCAAACTCAAATTCTCACCCACGGAGGATTAAATGAGAATCTTTCTTGTTTAACACTGGAATGGGGTGGTGCACTGTTCACTACCCGAATATACTGCCACATCGGGTCAATGCATAGGGCGACAGAAGCAAGCTTCCAAATCAGCTCCCTTTCTCAAAAATCCATTTAATTTATGGTCCCCAGATAGGGAACGTATGTATCAGTATGTGCTCACAAGTCACCCAAGTGCAAGTATTCACACAAAAAAAAACGTGCCTCAGGATGCGATCTGTCGCAAGATCCTTTCTTTTTTTACACTTGATCTAAGCCAAAAGGCCTAGAGGGGATAACCGGGAAAGGGGTGGACCCAACCATGTCCCCTTCATGAGCACTCACATTACTCATAGGAATGGAAGGAAGGCTGGCAGCCAACCAGCCTCCCATACACTCTCTGGGTGGGTGGCAGTCAGCCACCCATACATACATACAGCACAGGCTAAACCCACATCATCACTTAAAAAAAGGACAGGCGACCATTGCACTCTGATGGAGCATTTAGCAATGCAATCCATAGCCTGGCTTTTGCCTGAACCCCCATCACTCCTCCTCTTGCATATAAGACAATATTTCAGATCTGCATATGAAAACAACACGCCTACCTTTGTTGCACATAGCTGCCTGCCTGTCTCTAGTTACCCCACTGGCTGTAGCTGCGTCCCTTCCGACATGGAATAACACCAACTGTAACGATAAACTGAAAATTAACAGTATAAACCTGCATCATTTTGGACTCTGTTATTTGCTGAATCCGGGTGACCTGACAATCGATGGTGGTGCCGCTGGTGATTCTGGCCTTCTTGGAATCTGTTGGGCCTATGTGTTAGCTCACACATCACTTGGGTATCCATGGTAACTACCACAACATGGTCATCTGCAGTTTACATCTAGCCCGTGGCATTGAATGGCATTTTAAAAGTGCTAAGGGTCCTGGTGCAATAATCCTCCCATGAGGATCAGCCTCAACGGCTTTGTAGATTGCACTCATGTCAGCAACTCCATATACATTTTTTTTTCTTCATGCTTCTTTCTTCATCCTTTTTTCTTTCTGTCATTCAGACTTTCATTCATTCGATCTCTCTCACTCACTTGCTTTAACTCATTTGTTCTCACTCACTCACTCACTCACTCAATCACTCACTCACTCATTCACTCTCACTCACTCTCACTCTCTCACTCACTCGCTCACTAAGTCAGTCTCTCTCTCTCTCTCTCTCTTTTTCTTTTTATATATATTTTTTTCCGTCTTCTTCTTCTTCTTCTTCTTCTTCAGACCCTGTCATAGCACTAATGCCTTTCCAATACCACCAGCAGATGGAGACACTCCATTGCAACATTGGTTGTGAGCAGCAGTTTCTAAAAACAAATGCCTCATGGCGGATTTCCCATCCATCAATGGATGGTAAATTTTGTTTTTATCATTCACTGACCACAGATACCAATGCATGGTCAAGCAACAGCAATGACACACCCTTGTGTATAGGCATGAGACCCTCACGTCATTTAACAGGATTCAGCACCACCCACAAGACAGCTACCTGTCATGTCATGTCAAACCTGCACAGGTGTGCTAGATTATTATTATTTAGTTTTATTTTATTTTTTTACACCAATCAGTGTGCAAACATGGTCATTAAAACACTAAATGAATAGACGTTCATAAACCAGTCAGTGCAACTCATCATTTTGGTCTCCAATTCTCAAACTCAAATTCTCACCCACGGAGGATTAAATGAGAATCTTTCTTGTTTAACACTGGAATGGGGTGGTGCACTGTTCACTACCCGAATATACTGCCACATCGGGTCAATGCATAGGGCGACAGAAGCAAGCTTCCAAATCAGCTCCCTTTCTCAAAAATCCATTTAATTTATGGTCCCCAGATAGGGAACGTATGTATCAGTATGTGCTCACAAGTCACCCAAGTGCAAGTATTCACACAAAAAAAAACGTGCCTCAGGATGCGATCTGTCGCAAGATCCTTTCTTTTTTTACACTTGATCTAAGCCAAAAGGCCTAGAGGGGATAACCGGGAAAGGGGTGGACCCAACCATGTCCCCTTCATGAGCACTCACATTACTCATAGGAATGGAAGGAAGGCTGGCAGCCAACCAGCCTCCCATACACTCTCTGGGTGGGTGGCAGTCAGCCACCCATACATACATACAGCACAGGCTAAACCCACATCATCACTTAAAAAAAGGACAGGCGACCATTGCACTCTGATGGAGCATTTAGCAATGCAATCCATAGCCTGGCTTTTGCCTGAACCCCCATCACTCCTCCTCTTGCATATAAGACAATATTTCAGATCTGCATATGAAAACAACACGCCTACCTTTGTTGCACATAGCTGCCTGCCTGTCTCTAGTTACCCCACTGGCTGTAGCTGCGTCCCTTCCGACATGGAATAACACCAACTGTAACGATAAACTGAAAATTAACAGTATAAACCTGCATCATTTTGGACTCTGGTATTTGCTGAATCCGGGTGACCTGACAATCGATGGTGGTGCCGCTGGTGATTCTGGCCTTCTTGGAATCTGTTGGGCCTATGTGTTAGCTCACACATCACTTGGGTATCCATGGTAACTACCACAACATGGTCATCTGCAGTTTACATCTAGCCCGTGGCATTGAATGGCATTTTAAAAGTGCTAAGGGTCCTGGTGCAATAATCCTCCCATGAGGATCAGCCTCAACGGCTTTGTAGATTGCACTCATGTCAGCAACTCCATATACATTTTTTTTTCTTCATGCTTCTTTCTTCATCCTTTTTTCTTTCTGTCATTCAGACTTTCATTCATTCGATCTCTCTCACTCACTTGCTTTAACTCATTTGTTCTCACTCACTCACTCACTCACTCAATCACTCACTCACTCATTCACTCTCACTCACTCTCACTCTCTCACTCACTCGCTCACTAAGTCAGTCTCTCTCTCTCTCTCTCTCTTTTTCTTTTTATATATATTTTTTTCCGTCTTCTTCTTCTTCTTCTTCTTCTTCAGACCCTGTCATAGCACTAATGCCTTTCCAATACCACCAGCAGATGGAGACACTCCATTGCAACATTGGTTGTGAGCAGCAGTTTCTAAAAACAAATGCCTCATGGCGGATTTCCCATCCATCAATGGATGGTAAATTTTGTTTTTATCATTCACTGACCACAGATACCAATGCATGGTCAAGCAACAGCAATGACACACCCTTGTGTATAGGCATGAGACCCTCACGTCATTTAACAGGATTCAGCACCACCCACAAGACAGCTACCTGTCATGTCATGTCAAACCTGCACAGGTGTGCTAGATTATTATTATTTAGTTTTATTTTATTTTTTTACACCAATCAGTGTGCAAACATGGTCATTAAAACGCTAAATGAATAGACGTTCATAAACCAGTCAGTGCAACTCATCATTTTGGTCTCCAATTCTCAAACTCAAATTCTCACCCACGGAGGATTAAATGAGAATCTTTCTTGTTTAACACTGGAATGGGGTGGTGCACTGTTCACTACCCGAATATACTGCCACATCGGGTCAATGCATAGGGCGACAGAAGCAAGCTTCCAAATCAGCTCCCTTTCTCAAAAATCCATTTAATTTATGGTCCCCAGATAG
This sequence comes from Hyla sarda, assembly GCF_029499605.1. Lineage (NCBI taxonomy): Eukaryota > Metazoa > Chordata > Amphibia > Anura > Hylidae > Hyla > Hyla sarda. The sequence continues at coordinate 132,265 of NW_026609890.1, read as the reverse complement.
GGAACGTATGTATCAGTATGTGCTCACAAGTCACCCAAGTGCAAGTATTCACACAAAAAAAAACGTGCCTCAGGATGCGATCTGTCGCAAGATCCTTTCTTTTTTTACACTTGATCTAAGCCAAAAGGCCTAGAGGGGATAACCGGGAAAGGGGTGGACCCAACCATGTCCCCTTCATGAGCACTCACATTACTCATAGGAATGGAAGGAAGGCTGGCAGCCAACCAGCCTCCCATACACTCTCTGGGTGGGTGGCAGTCAGCCACCCATACATACATACAGCACAGGCTAAACCCACATCATCACTTAAAAAAAGGACAGGCGACCATTGCACTCTGATGGAGCATTTAGCAATGCAATCCATAGCCTGGCTTTTGCCTGAACCCCCATCACTCCTCCTCTTGCATATAAGACAATATTTCAGATCTGCATATGAAAACAACACGCCTACCTTTGTTGCACATAGCTGCCTGCCTGTCTCTAGTTACCCCACTGGCTGTAGCTGCGTCCCTTCCGACATGGAATAACACCAACTGTAACGATAAACTGAAAATTAACAGTATAAACCTGCATCATTTTGGACTCTGGTATTTGCTGAATCCGGGTGACCTGACAATCGATGGTGGTGCCGCTGGTGATTCTGGCCTTCTTGGAATCTGTTGGGCCTATGTGTTAGCTCACACATCACTTGGGTATCCATGGTAACTACCACAACATGGTCATCTGCAGTTTACATCTAGCCCGTGGCATTGAATGGCATTTTAAAAGTGCTAAGGGTCCTGGTGCAATAATCCTCCCATGAGGATCAGCCTCAACGGCTTTGTAGATTGCACTCATGTCAGCAACTCCATATACATTTTTTTTTCTTCATGCTTCTTTCTTCATCCTTTTTTCTTTCTGTCATTCAGACTTTCATTCATTCGATCTCTCTCACTCACTTGCTTTAACTCATTTGTTCTCACTCACTCACTCACTCACTCAATCACTCACTCACTCATTCACTCTCACTCACTCTCACTCTCTCACTCACTCGCTCACTAAGTCAGTCTCTCTCTCTCTCTCTCTCTTTTTCTTTTTATATATATTTTTTTCCGTCTTCTTCTTCTTCTTCTTCTTCTTCAGACCCTGTCATAGCACTAATGCCTTTCCAATACCACCAGCAGATGGAGACACTCCATTGCAACATTGGTTGTGAGCAGCAGTTTCTAAAAACAAATGCCTCATGGCGGATTTCCCATCCATCAATGGATGGTAAATTTTGTTTTTATCATTCACTGACCACAGATACCAATGCATGGTCAAGCAACAGCAATGACACACCCTTGTGTATAGGCATGAGACCCTCACGTCATTTAACAGGATTCAGCACCACCCACAAGACAGCTACCTGTCATGTCATGTCAAACCTGCACAGGTGTGCTAGATTATTATTATTTCGTTTTATTTTATTTTTTTACACCAATCAGTGTGCAAACATGGTCATTAAAACGCTAAATGAATAGACGTTCATAAACCAGTCAGTGCAACTCATCATTTTGGTCTCCAATTCTCAAACTCAAATTCTCACCCACGGAGGATTAAATGAGAATCTTTCTTGTTTAACACTGGAATGGGGTGGTGCACTGTTCACTACCCGAATATACTGCCACATCGGGTCAATGCATAGGGCGACAGAAGCAAGCTTCCAAATCAGCTCCCTTTCTCAAAAATCCATTTAATTTATGGTCCCCAGATAGGGAACGTATGTATCAGTATGTGCTCACAAGTCACCCAAGTGCAAGTATTCACACAAAAAAAAACGTGCCTCAGGATGCGATCTGTCGCAAGATCCTTTCTTTTTTTACACTTGATCTAAGCCAAAAGGCCTAGAGGGGATAACCGGGAAAGGGGTGGACCCAACCATGTCCCCTTCATGAGCACTCACATTACTCATAGGAATGGAAGGAAGGCTGGCAGCCAACCAGCCTCCCATACACTCTCTGGGTGGGTGGCAGTCAGCCACCCATACATACATACAGCACAGGCTAAACCCACATCATCACTTAAAAAAAGGACAGGCGACCATTGCACTCTGATGGAGCATTTAGCAATGCAATCCATAGCCTGGCTTTTGCCTGAACCCCCATCACTCCTCCTCTTGCATATAAGACAATATTTCAGATCTGCATATGAAAACAACACGCCTACCTTTGTTGCACATAGCTGCCTGCCTGTCTCTAGTTACCCCACTGGCTGTAGCTGCGTCCCTTCCGACATGGAATAACACCAACTGTAACGATAAACTGAAAATTAACAGTATAAACCTGCATCATTTTGGACTCTGTTATTTGCTGAATCCGGGTGACCTGACAATCGATGGTGGTGCCGCTGGTGATTCTGGCCTTCTTGGAATCTGTTGGGCCTATGTGTTAGCTCACACATCACTTGGGTATCCATGGTAACTACCACAACATGGTCATCTGCAGTTTACATCTAGCCCGTGGCATTGAATGGCATTTTAAAAGTGCTAAGGGTCCTGGTGCAATAATCCTCCCATGAGGATCAGCCTCAACGGCTTTGTAGATTGCACTCATGTCAGCAACTCCATATACATTTTTTTTTCTTCATGCTTCTTTCTTCATCCTTTTTTCTTTCTGTCATTCAGACTTTCATTCATTCGATCTCTCTCACTCACTTGCTTTAACTCATTTGTTCTCACTCACTCACTCACTCAATCACTCACTCACTCATTCACTCTCACTCACTCTCACTCTCTCACTCACTCGCTCACTAAGTCAGTCTCTCTCTCTCTCTCTCTCTTTTTCTTTTTATATATATTTTTTTCCGTCTTCTTCTTCTTCTTCTTCTTCTTCTTCTTCAGACCCTGTCATAGCACTAATGCCTTTCCAATACCACCAGCAGATGGAGACACTCCATTGCAACATTGGTTGTGAGCAGCAGTTTCTAAAAACAAATGCCTCATGGCGGATTTCCCATCCATCAATGGATGGTAAATTTTGTTTTTATCATTCACTGACCACAGATACCAATGCATGGTCAAGCAACAGCAATGACACACCCTTGTGTATAGGCATGAGACCCTCACGTCATTTAACAGGATTCAGCACCACCCACAAGACAGCTACCTGTCATGTCATGTCAAACCTGCACAGGTGTGCTAGATTATTATTATTTAGTTTTATTTTATTTTTTTACACCAATCAGTGTGCAAACATGGTCATTAAAACGCTAAATGAATAGACGTTCATAAACCAGTCAGTGCAACTCATCATTTTGGTCTCCAATTCTCAAACTCAAATTCTCACCCACGGAGGATTAAATGAGAATCTTTCTTGTTTAACACTGGAATGGGGTGGTGCACTGTTCACTACCCGAATATACTGCCACATCGGGTCAATGCATAGGGCGACAGAAGCAAGCTTCCAAATCAGCTCCCTTTCTCAAAAATCCATTTAATTTATGGTCCCCAGATAGGGAACGTATGTATCAGTATGTGCTCACAAGTCACCCAAGTGCAAGTATTCACACAAAAAAAAACGTGCCTCAGGATGCGATCTGTCGCAAGATCCTTTCTTTTTTTACACTTGATCTAAGCCAAAAGGCCTAGAGGGGATAACCGGGAAAGGGGTGGACCCAACCATGTCCCCTTCATGAGCACTCACATTACTCATAGGAATGGAAGGAAGGCTGGCAGCCAACCAGCCTCCCATACACTCTCTGGGTGGGTGGCAGTCAGCCACCCATACATACATACAGCACAGGCTAAACCCACATCATCACTTAAAAAAAGGACAGGCGACCATTGCACTCTGATGGAGCATTTAGCAATGCAATCCATAGCCTGGCTTTTGCCTGAACCCCCATCACTCCTCCTCTTGCATATAAGACAATATTTCAGATCTGCATATGAAAACAACACGCCTACCTTTGTTGCACATAGCTGCCTGCCTGTCTCTAGTTACCCCACTGGCTGTAGCTGCGTCCCTTCCGACATGGAATAACACCAACTGTAACGATAAACTGAAAATTAACAGTATAAACCTGCATCATTTTGGACTCTGGTATTTGCTGAATCCGGGTGACCTGACAATCGATGGTGGTGCCGCTGGTGATTCTGGCCTTCTTGGAATCTGTTGGGCCTATGTGTTAGCTCACACATCACTTGGGTATCCATGGTAACTACCACAACATGGTCATCTGCAGTTTACATCTAGCCCGTGGCATTGAATGGCATTTTAAAAGTGCTAAGGGTCCTGGTGCAATAATCCTCCCATGAGGATCAGCCTCAACGGCTTTGTAGATTGCACTCATGTCAGCAACTCCATATACATTTTTTTTTCTTCATGCTTCTTTCTTCATCCTTTTTTCTTTCTGTCATTCAGACTTTCATTCATTCGATCTCTCTCACTCACTTGCTTTAACTCATTTGTTCTCACTCACTCACTCACTCACTCAATCACTCACTCACTCATTCACTCTCACTCACTCTCACTCTCTCACTCACTCGCTCACTAAGTCAGTCTCTCTCTCTCTCTCTCTCTTTTTCTTTTTATATATATTTTTTTCCGTCTTCTTCTTCTTCTTCTTCTTCTTCTTCTTCTTCAGACCCTGTCATAGCACTAATGCCTTTCCAATACCACCAGCAGATGGAGACACTCCATTGCAACATTGGTTGTGAGCAGCAGTTTCTAAAAACAAATGCCTCATGGCGGATTTCCCATCCATCAATGGATGGTAAATTTTGTTTTTATCATTCACTGACCACAGATACCAATGCATGGTCAAGCAACAGCAATGACACACCCTTGTGTATAGGCATGAGACCCTCACGTCATTTAACAGGATTCAGCACCACCCACAAGACAGCTACCTGTCATGTCATGTCAAACCTGCACAGGTGTGCTAGATTATTATTATTTAGTTTTATTTTATTTTTTTACACCAATCAGTGTGCAAACATGGTCATTAAAACGCTAAATGAATAGACGTTCATAAACCAGTCAGTGCAACTCATCATTTTGGTCTCCAATTCTCAAACTCAAATTCTCACCCACGGAGGATTAAATGAGAATCTTTCTTGTTTAACACTGGAATGGGGTGGTGCACTGTTCACTACCCGAATATACTGCCACATCGGGTCAATGCATAGGGCGACAGAAGCAAGCTTCCAAATCAGCTCCCTTTCTCAAAAATCCATTTAATTTATGGTCCCCAGATAGGGAACGTATGTATCAGTATGTGCTCACAAGTCACCCAAGTGCAAGTATTCACACAAAAAAAAACGTGCCTCAGGATGCGATCTGTCGCAAGATCCTTTCTTTTTTTACACTTGATCTAAGCCAAAAGGCCTAGAGGGGATAACCGGGAAAGGGGTGGACCCAACCATGTCCCCTTCATGAGCACTCACATTACTCATAGGAATGGAAGGAAGGCTGGCAGCCAACCAGCCTCCCATACACTCTCTGGGTGGGTGGCAGTCAGCCACCCATACATACATACAGCACAGGCTAAACCCACATCATCACTTAAAAAAAGGACAGGCGACCATTGCACTCTGATGGAGCATTTAGCAATGCAATCCATAGCCTGGCTTTTGCCTGAACCCCCATCACTCCTCCTCTTGCATATAAGACAATATTTCAGATCTGCATATGAAAACAACACGCCTACCTTTGTTGCACATAGCTGCCTGCCTGTCTCTAGTTACCCCACTGGCTGTAGCTGCGTCCCTTCCGACATGGAATAACACCAACTGTAACGATAAACTGAAAATTAACAGTATAAACCTGCATCATTTTGGACTCTGGTATTTGCTGAATCCGGGTGACCTGACAATCGATGGTGGTGCCGCTGGTGATTCTGGCCTTCTTGGAATCTGTTGGGCCTATGTGTTAGCTCACACATCACTTGGGTATCCATGGTAACTACCACAACATGGTCATCTGCAGTTTACATCTAGCCCGTGGCATTGAATGGCATTTTAAAAGTGCTAAGGGTCCTGGTGCAATAATCCTCCCATGAGGATCAGCCTCAACGGCTTTGTAGATTGCACTCATGTCAGCAACTCCATATAAATTTTTTTTTCTTCATGCTTCTTTCTTCATCCTTTTTTCTTTCTGTCATTCAGACTTTCATTCATTCGATCTCTCTCACTCACTTGCTTTAACTCATTTGTTCTCACTCACTCACTCACTCACTCAATCACTCACTCACTCATTCACTCTCACTCACTCTCACTCTCTCACTCACTCGCTCACTAAGTCAGTCTCTCTCTCTCTCTCTCTCTTTTTCTTTTTATATATATTTTTTTCCGTCTTCTTCTTCTTCTTCTTCTTCTTCAGACCCTGTCATAGCACTAATGCCTTTCCAATACCACCAGCAGATGGAGACACTCCATTGCAACATTGGTTGTGAGCAGCAGTTTCTAAAAACAAATGCCTCATGGCGGATTTCCCATCCATCAATGGATGGTAAATTTTGTTTTTATCATTCACTGACCACAGATACCAATGCATGGTCAAGCAACAGCAATGACACACCCTTGTGTATAGGCATGAGACCCTCACGTCATTTAACAGGATTCAGCACCACCCACAAGACAGCTACCTGTCATGTCATGTCAAACCTGCACAGGTGTGCTAGATTATTATTATTTAGTTTTATTTTATTTTTTTACACCAATCAGTGTGCAAACATGGTCATTAAAACGCTAAATGAATAGACGTTCATAAACCAGTCAGTGCAACTCATCATTTTGGTCTCCAATTCTCAAACTCAAATTCTCACCCACGGAGGATTAAATGAGAATCTTTCTTGTTTAACACTGGAATGGGGTGGTGCACTGTTCACTACCCGAATATACTGCCACATCGGGTCAATGCATAGGGCGACAGAAGCAAGCTTCCAAATCAGCTCCCTTTCTCAAAAATCCATTTAATTTATGGTCCCCAGATAGGGAACGTATGTATCAGTATGTGCTCACAAGTCACCCAAGTGCAAGTATTCACACAAAAAAAAACGTGCCTCAGGATGCGATCTGTCGCAAGATCCTTTCTTTTTTTACACTTGATCTAAGCCAAAAGGCCTAGAGGGGATAACCGGGAAAGGGGTGGACCCAACCATGTCCCCTTCATGAGCACTCACATTACTCATAGGAATGGAAGGAAGGCTGGCAGCCAACCAGCCTCCCATACACTCTCTGGGTGGGTGGCAGTCAGCCACCCATACATACATACAGCACAGGCTAAACCCACATCATCACTTAAAAAAAGGACAGGCGACCATTGCACTCTGATGGAGCATTTAGCAATGCAATCCATAGCCTGGCTTTTGCCTGAACCCCCATCACTCCTCCTCTTGCATATAAGACAATATTTCAGATCTGCATATGAAAACAACACGCCTACCTTTGTTGCACATAGCTGCCTGCCTGTCTCTAGTTACCCCACTGGCTGTAGCTGCGTCCCTTCCGACATGGAATAACACCAACTGTAACGATAAACTGAAAATTAACAGTATAAACCTGCATCATTTTGGACTCTGGTATTTGCTGAATCCGGGTGACCTGACAATCGATGGTGGTGCCGCTGGTGATTCTGGCCTTCTTGGAATCTGTTGGGCCTATGTGTTAGCTCACACATCACTTGGGTATCCATGGTAACTACCACAACATGGTCATCTGCAGTTTACATCTAGCCCGTGGCATTGAATGGCATTTTAAAAGTGCTAAGGGTCCTGGTGCAATAATCCTCCCATGAGGATCAGCCTCAACGGCTTTGTAGATTGCACTCATGTCAGCAACTCCATATACATTTTTTTTTCTTCATGCTTCTTTCTTCATCCTTTTTTCTTTCTGTCATTCAGACTTTCATTCATTCGATCTCTCTCACTCACTTGCTTTAACTCATTTGTTCTCACTCACTCACTCACTCACTCAATCACTCACTCACTCATTCACTCTCACTCACTCTCACTCTCTCACTCACTCGCTCACTAAGTCAGTCTCTCTCTCTCTCTCTCTCTTTTTCTTTTTATATATATTTTTTTCCGTCTTCTTCTTCTTCTTCTTCAGACCCTGTCATAGCACTAATGCCTTTCCAATACCACCAGCAGATGGAGACACTCCATTGCAACATTGGTTGTGAGCAGCAGTTTCTAAAAACAAATGCCTCATGGCGGATTTCCCATCCATCAATGGATGGTAAATTTTGTTTTTATCATTCACTGACCACAGATACCAATGCATGGTCAAGCAACAGCAATGACACACCCTTGTGTATAGGCATGAGACCCTCACGTCATTTAACAGGATTCAGCACCACCCACAAGACAGCTACCTGTCATGTCATGTCAAACCTGCACAGGTGTGCTAGATTATTATTATTTAGTTTTATTTTATTTTTTTACACCAATCAGTGTGCAAACATGGTCATTAAAACGCTAAATGAATAGACGTTCATAAACCAGTCAGTGCAACTCATCATTTTGGTCTCCAATTCTCAAACTCAAATTCTCACCCACGGAGGATTAAATGAGAATCTTTCTTGTTTAACACTGGAATGGGGTGGTGCACTGTTCACTACCCGAATATACTGCCACATCGGGTCAATGCATAGGGCGACAGAAGCAAGCTTCCAAATCAGCTCCCTTTCTCAAAAATCCATTTAATTTATGGTCCCCAGATAGGGAACGTATGTATCAGTATGTGCTCACAAGTCACCCAAGTGCAAGTATTCACACAAAAAAAAACGTGCCTCAGGATGCGATCTGTCGCAAGATCCTTTCTTTTTTTACACTTGATCTAAGCCAAAAGGCCTAGAGGTGATAACCGGGAAAGGGGTGGACCCAACCATGTCCCCTTCATGAGCACTCACATTACTCATAGGAATGGAAGGAAGGCTGGCAGCCAACCAGCCTCCCATACACTCTCTGGGTGGGTGGCAGTCAGCCACCCATACATACATACAGCACAGGCTAAACCCACATCATCACTTAAAAAAAGGACAGGCGACCATTGCACTCTGATGGAGCATTTAGCAATGCAATCCATAGCCTGGCTTTTGCCTGAACCCCCATCACTCCTCCTCTTGCATATAAGACAATATTTCAGATCTGCATATGAAAACAACACGCCTACCTTTGTTGCACATAGCTGCCTGCCTGTCTCTAGTTACCCCACTGGCTGTAGCTGCGTCCCTTCCGACATGGAATAACACCAACTGTAACGATAAACTGAAAATTAACAGTATAAACCTGCATCATTTTGGACTCTGGTATTTGCTGAATCCGGGTGACCTGACAATCGATGGTGGTGCCGCTGGTGATTCTGGCCTTCTTGGAATCTGTTGGGCCTATGTGTTAGCTCACACATCACTTGGGTATCCATGGTAACTACCACAACATGGTCATCTGCAGTTTACATCTAGCCCGTGGCATTGAATGGCATTTTAAAAGTGCTAAGGGTCCTGGTGCAATAATCCTCCCATGAGGATCAGCCTCAACGGCTTTGTAGATTGCACTCATGTCAGCAACTCCATATACATTTTTTTTTCTTCATGCTTCTTTCTTCATCCTTTTTTCTTTCTGTCATTCAGACTTTCATTCATTCGATCTCTCTCACTCACTTGCTTTAACTCATTTGTTCTCACTCACTCACTCACTCACTCAATCACTCACTCACTCATTCACTCTCACTCACTCTCACTCTCTCACTCACTCGCTCACTAAGTCAGTCTCTCTCTCTCTCTCTCTCTTTTTCTTTTTATATATATTTTTTTCCGTCTTCTTCTTCTTCTTCTTCTTCTTCTTCTTCAGACCCTGTCATAGCACTAATGCCTTTCCAATACCACCAGCAGATGGAGACACTCCATTGCAACATTGGTTGTGAGCAGCAGTTTCTAAAAACAAATGCCTCATGGCGGATTTCCCATCCATCAATGGATGGTAAATTTTGTTTTTATCATTCACTGACCACAGATACCAATGCATGGTCAAGCAACAGCAATGACACACCCTTGTGTATAGGCATGAGACCCTCACGTCATTTAACAGGATTCAGCACCACCCACAAGACAGCTACCTGTCATGTCATGTCAAACCTGCACAGGTGTGCTAGATTATTATTATTTAGTTTTATTTTATTTTTTTACACCAATCAGTGTGCAAACATGGTCATTAAAACGCTAAATGAATAGACGTTCATAAACCAGTCAGTGCAACTCATCATTTTGGTCTCCAATTCTCAAACTCAAATTCTCACCCACGGAGGATTAAATGAGAATCTTTCTTGTTTAACACTGGAATGGGGTGGTGCACTGTTCACTACCCGAATATACTGCCACATCGGGTCAATGCATAGGGCGACAGAAGCAAGCTTCCAAATCAGCTCCCTTTCTCAAAAATCCATTTAATTTATGGTCCCCAGATAGGGAACGTATGTATCAGTATGTGCTCACAAGTCACCCAAGTGCAAGTATTCACACAAAAAAAAACGTGCCTCAGGATGCGATCTGTCGCAAGATCCTTTCTTTTTTTACACTTGATCTAAGCCAAAAGGCCTAGAGGGGATAACCGGGAAAGGGGTGGACCCAACCATGTCCCCTACATGAGCACTCACATTACTCATAGGAATGGAAGGAAGGCTGGCAGCCAACCAGCCTCCCATACACTCTCTGGGTGGGTGGCAGTCAGCCACCCATACATACATACAGCACAGGCTAAACCCACATCATCACTTAAAAAAAGGACAGGCGACCATTGCACTCTGATGGAGCATTTAGCAATGCAATCCATAGCCTGGCTTTTGCCTGAACCCCCATCACTCCTCCTCTTGCATATAAGACAATATTTCAGATCTGCATATGAAAACAACACGCCTACCTTTGTTGCACATAGCTGCCTGCCTGTCTCTAGTTACCCCACTGGCTGTAGCTGCGTCCCTTCCGACATGGAATAACACCAACTGTAACGATAAACTGAAAATTAACAGTATAAACCTGCATCATTTTGGACTCTGGTATTTGCTGAATCCGGGTGACCTGACAATCGATGGTGGTGCCGCTGGTGATTCTGGCCTTCTTGGAATCTGTTGGGCCTATGTGTTAGCTCACACATCACTTGGGTATCCATGGTAACTACCACAACATGGTCATCTGCAGTTTACATCTAGCCCGTGGCATTGAATGGCATTTTAAAAGTGCTAAGGGTCCTGGTGCAATAATCCTCCCATGAGGATCAGCCTCAACGGCTTTGTAGATTGCACTCATGTCAGCAACTCCATATACATTTTTTTTTCTTCATGCTTCTTTCTTCATCCTTTTTTCTTTCTGTCATTCAGACTTTCATTCATTCGATCTCTCTCACTCACTTGCTTTAACTCATTTGTTCTCACTCACTCACTCACTCACTCAATCACTCACTCACTCATTCACTCTCACTCACTCTCACTCTCTCACTCACTCGCTCACTAAGTCAGTCTCTCTCTCTCTCTCTCTCTTTTTCTTTTTATATATATTTTTTTCCGTCTTCTTCTTCTTCTTCTTCTTCTTCTTCTTCAGACCCTGTCATAGCACTAATGCCTTTCCAATACCACCAGCAGATGGAGACACTCCATTGCAACATTGGTTGTGAGCAGCAGTTTCTAAAAACAAATGCCTCATGGCGGATTTCCCATCCATCAATGGATGGTAAATTTTGTTTTTATCATTCACTGACCACAGATACCAATGCATGGTCAAGCAACAGCAATGACACACCCTTGTGTATAGGCATGAGACCCTCACGTCATTTAACAGGATTCAGCACCACCCACAAGACAGCTACCTGTCATGTCATGTCAAACCTGCACAGGTGTGCTAGATTATTATTATTTAGTTTTATTTTATTTTTTTACACCAATCAGTGTGCAAACATGGTCATTAAAACGCTAAATGAATAGACGTTCATAAACCAGTCAGTGCAACTCATCATTTTGGTCTCCAATTCTCAAACTCAAATTCTCACCCACGGAGGATTAAATGAGAATCTTTCTTGTTTAACACTGGAATGGGGTGGTGCACTGTTCACTACCCGAATATACTGCCACATCGGGTCAATGCATAGGGCGACAGAAGCAAGCTTCCAAATCAGCTCCCTTTCTCAAAAATCCATTTAATTTATGGTCCCCAGATAGGGAACGTATGTATCAGTATGTGCTCACAAGTCACCCAAGTGCAAGTATTCACACAAAAAAAAACGTGCCTCAGGATGCGATCTGTCGCAAGATCCTTTCTTTTTTTACACTTGATCTAAGCCAAAAGGCCTAGAGGGGATAACCGGGAAAGGGGTGGACCCAACCATGTCCCCTTCATGAGCACTCACATTACTCATAGGAATGGAAGGAAGGCTGGCAGCCAACCAGCCTCCCATACACTCTCTGGGTGGGTGGCAGTCAGCCACCCATACATACATACAGCACAGGCTAAACCCACATCATCACTTAAAAAAAGGACAGGCGACCATTGCACTCTGATGGAGCATTTAGCAATGCAATCCATAGCCTGGCTTTTGCCTGAACCCCCATCACTCCGCCTCTTGCATATAAGACAATATTTCAGATCTGCATATGAAAACAACACGCCTACCTTTGTTGCACATAGCTGCCTGCCTGTCTCTAGTTACCCCACTGGCTGTAGCTGCGTCCCTTCCGACATGGAATAACACCAACTGTAACGATAAACTGAAAATTAACAGTATAAACCTGCATCATTTTGGACTCTGGTATTTGCTGAATCCGGGTGACCTGACAATCGATGGTGGTGCCGCTGGTGATTCTGGCCTTCTTGGAATCTGTTGGGCCTATGTGTTAGCTCACACATCACTTGGGTATCCATGGTAACTACCACAACATGGTCATCTGCAGTTTACATCTAGCCCGTGGCATTGAATGGCATTTTAAAAGTGCTAAGGGTCCTGGTGCAATAATCCTCCCATGAGGATCAGCCTCAACGGCTTTGTAGATTGCACTCATGTCAGCAACTCCATATACATTTTTTTTTCTTCATGCTTCTTTCTTCATCCTTTTTTCTTTCTGTCATTCAGACTTTCATTCATTCGATCTCTCTCACTCACTTGCTTTAACTCATTTGTTCTCACTCACTCACTCACTCACTCACTCAATCACTCACTCACTCATTCACTCTCACTCACTCTCACTCTCTCACTCACTCGCTCACTAAGTCAGTCTCTCTCTCTCTCTCTCTCTTTTTCTTTTTATATATATTTTTTTCCGTCTTCTTCTTCTTCTTCTTCTTCTTCTTCTTCAGACCCTGTCATAGCACTAATGCCTTTCCAATACCACCAGCAGATGGAGACACTCCATTGCAACATTGGTTGTGAGCAGCAGTTTCTAAAAACAAATGCCTCATGGCGGATTTCCCATCCATCAATGGATGGTAAATTTTGTTTTTATCATTCACTGACCACAGATACCAATGCATGGTCAAGCAACAGCAATGACACACCCTTGTGTATAGGCATGAGACCCTCACGTCATTTAACAGGATTCAGCACCACCCACAAGACAGCTACCTGTCATGTCATGTCAAACCTGCACAGGTGTGCTAGATTATTATTATTTAGTTTTATTTTATTTTTTTACACCAATCAGTGTGCAAACATGGTCATTAAAACGCTAAATGAATAGACGTTCATAAACCAGTCAGTGCAACTCATCATTTTGGTCTCCAATTCTCAAACTCAAATTCTCACCCACGGAGGATTAAATGAGAATCTTTCTTGTTTAACACTGGAATGGGGTGGTGCACTGTTCACTACCCGAATATACTGCCACATCGGGTCAATGCATAGGGCGACAGAAGCAAGCTTCCAAATCAGCTCCCTTTCTCAAAAATCCATTTAATTTATGGTCCCCAGATAGGGAACGTATGTATCAGTATGTGCTCACAAGTCACCCAAGTGCAAGTATTCACACAAAAAAAAACGTGCCTCAGGATGCGATCTGTCGCAAGATCCTTTCTTTTTTTACACTTGATCTAAGCCAAAAGGCCTAGAGGGGATAACCGGGAAAGGGGTGGACCCAACCATGTCCCCTTCATGAGCACTCACATTACTCATAGGAATGGAAGGAAGGCTGGCAGCCAACCAGCCTCCCATACACTCTCTGGGTGGGTGGCAGTCAGCCACCCATACATACATACAGCACAGGCTAAACCCACATCATCACTTAAAAAAAGGACAGGCGACCATTGCACTCTGATGGAGCATTTAGCAATGCAATCCATAGCCTGGCTTTTGCCTGAACCCCCATCACTCCTCCTCTTGCATATAAGACAATATTTCAGATCTGCATATGAAAACAACACGCCTACCTTTGTTGCACATAGCTGCCTGCCTGTCTCTAGTTACCCCACTGGCTGTAGCTGCGTCCCTTCCGACATGGAATAACACCAACTGTAACGATAAACTGAAAATTAACAGTATAAACCTGCATCATTTTGGACTCTGGTATTTGCTGAATCCGGGTGACCTGACAATCGATGGTGGTGCCGCTGGTGATTCTGGCCTTCTTGGAATCTGTTGGGCCTATGTGTTAGCTCACACATCACTTGGGTATCCATGGTAACTACCACAACATGGTCATCTGCAGTTTACATCTAGCCCGTGGCATTGAATGGCATTTTAAAAGTGCTAAGGGTCCTGGTGCAATAATCCTCCCATGAGGATCAGCCTCAACGGCTTTGTAGATTGCACTCATGTCAGCAACACCATATACATTTTTTTTTCTTCATGCTTCTTTCTTCATCCTTTTTTCTTTCTGTCATTCAGACTTTCATTCATTCGATCTCTCTCACTCACTTGCTTTAACTCATTTGTTCTCACTCACTCACTCACTCACTCAATCACTCACTCACTAATTCACTCTCACTCACTCTCACTCTCTCACTCACTCGCTCACTAAGTCAGTCTCTCTCTCTCTCTCTCTTTTTCTTTTTATATATATTTTTTTCCGTCTTCTTCTTCTTCTTCTTCTTCTTCAGACCCTGTCATAGCACTAATGCCTTTCCAATACCACCAGCAGATGGAGACACTCCATTGCAACATTGGTTGTGAGCAGCAGTTTCTAAAAACAAATGCCTCATGGCGGATTTCCCATCCATCAATGGATGGTAAATTTTGTTTTTATCATTCACTGACCACAGATACCAATGCATGGTCAAGCAACAGCAATGACACACCCTTGTGTATAGGCATGAGACCCTCACGTCATTTAACAGGATTCAGCACCACCCACAAGACAGCTACCTGTCATGTCATGTCAAACCTGCACAGGTGTGCTAGATTATTATTATTTAGTTTTATTTTATTTTTTTACACCAATCAGTGTGCAAACATGGTCATTAAAACGCTAAATGAATAGACGTTCATAAACCAGTCAGTGCAACTCATCATTTTGGTCTCCAATTCTCAAACTCAAATTCTCACCCACGGAGGATTAAATGAGAATCTTTCTTGTTTAACACTGGAATGGGGTGGTGCACTGTTCACTACCCGAATATACTGCCACATCGGGTCAATGCATAGGGCGACAGAAGCAAGCTTCCAAATCAGCTCCCTTTCTCAAAAATCCATTTAATTTATGGTCCCCAGATAGGGAACGTATGTATCAGTATGTGCTCACAAGTCACCCAAGTGCAAGTATTCACACAAAAAAAAACGTGCCTCAGGATGCGATCTGTCGCAAGATCCTTTCTTTTTTTACACTTGATCTAAGCCAAAAGGCCTAGAGGGGATAACCGGGAAAGGGGTGGACCCAACCATGTCCCCTTCATGAGCACTCACATTACTCATAGGAATGGAAGGAAGGCTGGCAGCCAACCAGCCTCCCATACACTCTCTGGGTGGGTGGCAGTCAGCCACCCATACATACATACAGCACAGGCTAAACCCACATCATCACTTAAAAAAAGGACAGGCGACCATTGCACTCTGATGGAGCATTTAGCAATGCAATCCATAGCCTGGCTTTTGCCTGAACCCCCATCACTCCTCCTCTTGCATATAAGACAATATTTCAGATCTGCATATGAAAACAACACGCCTACCTTTGTTGCACATAGCTGCCTGCCTGTCTCTAGTTACCCCACTGGCTGTAGCTGCGTCCCTTCCGACATGGAATAACACCAACTGTAACGATAAACTGAAAATTAACAGTATAAACCTGCATCATTTTGGACTCTGGTATTTGCTGAATCCGGGTGACCTGACAATCGATGGTGGTGCCGCTGGTGATTCTGGCCTTCTTGGAATCTGTTGGGCCTATGTGTTAGCTCACACATCACTTGGGTATCCATGGTAACTACCACAACATGGTCATCTGCAGTTTACATCTAGCCCGTGGCATTGAATGGCATTTTAAAAGTGCTAAGGGTCCTGGTGCAATAATCCTCCCATGAGGATCAGCCTCAACGGCTTTGTAGATTGCACTCATGTCAGCAACTCCATATACATTTTTTTTTCTTCATGCTTCTTTCTTCATCCTTTTTTCTTTCTGTCATTCAGACTTTCATTCATTCGATCTCTCTCACTCACTTGCTTTAACTCATTTGTTCTCACTCACTCACTCACTCACTCAATCACTCACTCACTCATTCACTCTCACTCACTCTCACTCTCTCACTCACTCGCTCACTAAGTCAGTCTCTCTCTCTCTCTCTCTCTTTTTCTTTTTATATATATTTTTTTCCGTCTTCTTCTTCTTCTTCTTCTTCTTCTTCAGACCCTGTCATAGCACTAATGCCTTTCCAATACCACCAGCAGATGGAGACACTCCATTGCAACATTGGTTGTGAGCAGCAGTTTCTAAAAACAAATGCCTCATGGCGGATTTCCCATCCATCAATGGATGGTAAATTTTGTTTTTATCATTCACTGACCACAGATACCAATGCATGGTCAAGCAACAGCAATGACACACCCTTGTGTATAGGCATGAGACCCTCACGTCATTTAACAGGATTCAGCACCACCCACAAGACAGCTACCTGTCATGTCATGTCAAACCTGCACAGGTGTGCTAGATTATTATTATTTAGTTTTATTTTATTTTTTTACACCAATCAGTGTGCAAACATGGTCATTAAAACGCTAAATGAATAGACGTTCATAAACCAGTCAGTGCAACTCATCATTTTGGTCTCCAATTCTCAAACTCAAATTCTCACCCACGGAGGATTAAATGAGAATCTTTCTTGTTTAACACTGGAATGGGGTGGTGCACTGTTCACTACCCGAATATACTGCCACATCGGGTCAATGCATAGGGCGACAGAAGCAAGCTTCCAAATCAGCTCCCTTTCTCAAAAATCCATTTAATTTATGGTCCCCAGATAGGGAACGTATGTATCAGTATGTGCTCACAAGTCACCCAAGTGCAAGTATTCACACAAAAAAAAACGTGCCTCAGGATGCGATCTGTCGCAAGATCCTTTCTTTTTTTACACTTGATCTAAGCCAAAAGGCCTAGAGGGGATAACCGGGAAAGGGGTGGACCCAACCATGTCCCCTTCATGAGCACTCACATTACTCATAGGAATGGAAGGAAGGCTGGCAGCCAACCAGCCTCCCATACACTCTCTGGGTGGGTGGCAGTCAGCCACCCATACATACATACAGCACAGGCTAAACCCACATCATCACTTAAAAAAAGGACAGGCGACCATTGCACTCTGATGGAGCATTTAGCAATGCAATCCATAGCCTGGCTTTTGCCTGAACCCCCATCACTCCTCCTCTTGCATATAAGACAATATTTCAGATCTGCATATGAAAACAACACGCCTACCTTTGTTGCACATAGCTGCCTGCCTGTCTCTAGTTACCCCACTGGCTGTAGCTGCGTCCCTTCCGACATGGAATAACACCAACTGTAACGATAAACTGAAAATTAACAGTATAAACCTGCATCATTTTGGACTCTGGTATTTGCTGAATCCGGGTGACCTGACAATCGATGGTGGTGCCGCTGGTGATTCTGGCCTTCTTGGAATCTGTTGGGCCTATGTGTTAGCTCACACATCACTTGGGTATCCATGGTAACTACCACAACATGGTCATCTGCAGTTTACATCTAGCCCGTGGCATTGAATGGCATTTTAAAAGTGCTAAGGGTCCTGGTGCAATAATCCTCCCATGAGGATCAGCCTCAACGGCTTTGTAGATTGCACTCATGTCAGCAACTCCATATACATTTTTTTTTCTTCATGCTTCTTTCTTCATCCTTTTTTCTTTCTGTCATTCAGACTTTCATTCATTCGATCTCTCTCACTCACTTGCTTTAACTCATTTGTTCTCACTCACTCACTCACTCACTCAATCACTCACTCACTCATTCACTCTCACTCACTCTCACTCTCTCACTCACTCGCTCACTAAGTCAGTCTCTCTCTCTCTCTCTCTCTTTTTCTTTTTATATATATTTTTTTCCGTCTTCTTCTTCTTCTTCTTCTTCTTCTTCTTCTTCTTCAGACCCTGTCATAGCACTAATGCCTTTCCAATACCACCAGCAGATGGAGACACTCCATTGCAACATTGGTTGTGAGCAGCAGTTTCTAAAAACAAATGCCTCATGGCGGATTTCCCATCCATCAATGGATGGTAAATTTTGTTTTTATCATTCACTGACCACAGATACCAATGCATGGTCAAGCAACAGCAATGACACACCCTTGTGTATAGGCATGAGACCCTCACGTCATTTAACAGGATTCAGCACCACCCACAAGACAGCTACCTGTCATGTCATGTCAAACCTGCACAGGTGTGCTAGATTATTATTATTTAGTTTTATTTTATTTTTTTACACCAATCAGTGTGCAAACATGGTCATTAAAACGCTAAATGAATAGACGTTCATAAACCAGTCAGTGCAACTCATCATTTTGGTCTCCAATTCTCAAACTCAAATTCTCACCCACGGAGGATTAAATGAGAATCTTTCTTGTTTAACACTGGAATGGGGTGGTGCACTGTTCACTACCCGAATATACTGCCACATCGGGTCAATGCATAGGGCGACAGAAGCAAGCTTCCAAATCAGCTCCCTTTCTCAAAAATCCATTTAATTTATGGTCCCCAGATAGGGAACGTATGTATCAGTATGTGCTCACAAGTCACCCAAGTGCAAGTATTCACACAAAAAAAAACGTGCCTCAGGATGCGATCTGTCGCAAGATCCTTTCTTTTTTTACACTTGATCTAAGCCAAAAGGCCTAGAGGGGATAACCGGGAAAGGGGTGGACCCAACCATGTCCCCTTCATGAGCACTCACATTACTCATAGGAATGGAAGGAAGGCTGGCAGCCAACCAGCCTCCCATACACTCTCTGGGTGGGTGGCAGTCAGCCACCCATACATACATACAGCACAGGCTAAACCCACATCATCACTTAAAAAAAGGACAGGCGACCATTGCACTCTGATGGAGCATTTAGCAATGCAATCCATAGCCTGGCTTTTGCCTGAACCCCCATCACTCCTCCTCTTGCATATAAGACAATATTTCAGATCTGCATATGAAAACAACACGCCTACCTTTGTTGCACATAGCTGCCTGCCTGTCTCTAGTTACCCCACTGGCTGTAGCTGCGTCCCTTCCGACATGGAATAACACCAACTGTAACGATAAACTGAAAATTAACAGTATAAACCTGCATCATTTTGGACTCTGGTATTTGCTGAATCCGGGTGACCTGACAATCGATGGTGGTGCCGCTGGTGATTCTGGCCTTCTTGGAATCTGTTGGGCCTATGTGTTAGCTCACACATCACTTGGGTATCCATGGTAACTACCACAACATGGTCATCTGCAGTTTACATCTAGCCCGTGGCATTGAATGGCATTTTAAAAGTGCTAAGGGTCCTGGTGCAATAATCCTCCCATGAGGATCAGCCTCAACGGCTTTGTAGATTGCACTCATGTCAGCAACTCCATATACATTTTTTTTTCTTCATGCTTCTTTCTTCATCCTTTTTTCTTTCTGTCATTCAGACTTTCATTCATTCGATCTCTCTCACTCACTTGCTTTAACTCATTTGTTCTCACTCACTCACTCACTCAATCACTCACTCACTCATTCACTCTCACTCACTCTCACTCTCTCACTCACTCGCTCACTAAGTCAGTCTCTCTCTCTCTCTCTCTCTTTTTCTTTTTATATATATTTTTTTCCGTCTTCTTCTTCTTCTTCTTCTTCTTCTTCTTCAGACCCTGTCATAGCACTAATGCCTTTCCAATACCACCAGCAGATGGAGACACTCCATTGCAACATTGGTTGTGAGCAGCAGTTTCTAAAAACAAATGCCTCATGGCGGATTTCCCATCCATCAATGGATGGTAAATTTTGTTTTTATCATTCACTGACCACAGATACCAATGCATGGTCAAGCAACAGCAATGACACACCCTTGTGTATAGGCATGAGACCCTCACGTCATTTAACAGGATTCAGCACCACCCACAAGACAGCTACCTGTCATGTCATGTCAAACCTGCACAGGTGTGCTAGATTATTATTATTTAGTTTTATTTTATTTTTTTACACCAATCAGTGTGCAAACATGGTCATTAAAACGCTAAATGAATAGACGTTCATAAACCAGTCAGTGCAACTCATCATTTTGGTCTCCAATTCTCAAACTCAAATTCTCACCCACGGAGGATTAAATGAGAATCTTTCTTGTTTAACACTGGAATGGGGTGGTGCACTGTTCACTACCCGAATATACTGCCACATCGGGTCAATGCATAGGGCGACAGAAGCAAGCTTCCAAATCAGCTCCCTTTCTCAAAAATCCATTTAATTTATGGTCCCCAGATAGGGAACGTATGTATCAGTATGTGCTCACAAGTCACCCAAGTGCAAGTATTCACACAAAAAAAAACGTGCCTCAGGATGCGATCTGTCGCAAGATCCTTTCTTTTTTTACACTTGATCTAAGCCAAAAGGCCTAGAGGAGATAACCGGGAAAGGGGTGGACCCAACCATGTCCCCTTCATGAGCACTCACATTACTCATAGGAATGGAAGGAAGGCTGGCAGCCAACCAGCCTCCCATACACTCTCTGGGTGGGTGGCAGTCAGCCACCCATACATACATACAGCACAGGCTAAACCCACATCATCACTTAAAAAAAGGACAGGCGACCATTGCACTCTGATGGAGCATTTAGCAATGCAATCCATAGCCTGGCTTTTGCCTGAACCCCCATCACTCCTCCTCTTGCATATAAGACAATATTTCAGATCTGCATATGAAAACAACACGCCTACCTTTGTTGCACATAGCTGCCTGCCTGTCTCTAGTTACCCCACTGGCTGTAGCTGCGTCCCTTCCGACATGGAATAACACCAACTGTAACGATAAACTGAAAATTAACAGTATAAACCTGCATCATTTTGGACTCTGGTATTTGCTGAATCCGGGTGACCTGACAATCGATGGTGGTGCCGCTGGTGATTCTGGCCTTCTTGGAATCTGTTGGGCCTATGTGTTAGCTCACACATCACTTGGGTATCCATGGTAACTACCACAACATGGTCATCTGCAGTTTACATCTAGCCCGTGGCATTGAATGGCATTTTAAAAGTGCTAAGGGTCCTGGTGCAATAATCCTCCCATGAGGATCAGCCTCAACGGCTTTGTAGATTGCACTCATGTCAGCAACTCCATATACATTTTTTTTTCTTCATGCTTCTTTCTTCATCCTTTTTTCTTTCTGTCATTCAGACTTTCATTCATTCGATCTCTCTCACTCACTTGCTTTAACTCATTTGTTCTCACTCACTCACTCACTCACTCACTCACTCACTCATTCACTCTCACTCACTCTCACTCTCTCACTCACTCGCTCACTAAGTCAGTCTCTCTCTCTCTCTCTTTTTCTTTTTATATATATTTTTTTCCGTCTTCTTCTTCTTCTTCTTCTTCTTCTTCAGACCCTGTCATAGCACTAATGCCTTTCCAATACCACCAGCAGATGGAGACACTCCATTGCAACATTGGTTGTGAGCAGCAGTTTCTAAAAACAAATGCCTCATGGCGGATTTCCCATCCATCAATGGATGGTAAATTTTGTTTTTATCATTCACTGACCACAGATACCAATGCATGGTCAAGCAACAGCAATGACACACCCTTGTGTATAGGCATGAGACCCTCACGTCATTTAACAGGATTCAGCACCACCCACAAGACAGCTACCTGTCATGTCATGTCAAACCTGCACAGGTGTGCTAGATTATTATTATTTAGTTTTATTTTATTTTTTTACACCAATCAGTGTGCAAACATGGTCATTAAAACGCTAAATGAATAGACGTTCATAAACCAGTCAGTGCAACTCATCATTTTGGTCTCCAATTCTCAAACTCAAATTCTCACCCACGGAGGATTAAATGAGAATCTTTCTTGTTTAACACTGGAATGGGGTGGTGCACTGTTCACTACCCGAATATACTGCCACATCGGGTCAATGCATAGGGCGACAGAAGCAAGCTTCCAAATCAGCTCCCTTTCTCAAAAATCCATTTAATTTATGGTCCCCAGATAGGGAACGTATGTATCAGTATGTGCTCACAAGTCACCCAAGTGCAAGTATTCACACAAAAAAAAACGTGCCTCAGGATGCGATCTGTCGCAAGATCCTTTCTTTTTTTACACTTGATCTAAGCCAAAAGGCCTAGAGGGGATAACCGGGAAAGGGGTGGACCCAACCATGTCCCCTTCATGAGCACTCACATTACTCATAGGAATGGAAGGAAGGCTGGCAGCCAACCAGCCTCCCATACACTCTCTGGGTGGGTGGCAGTCAGCCACCCATACATACATACAGCACAGGCTAAACCCACATCATCACTTAAAAAAAGGACAGGCGACCATTGCACTCTGATGGAGCATTTAGCAATGCAATCCATAGCCTGGCTTTTGCCTGAACCCCCATCACTCCTCCTCTTGCATATAAGACAATATTTCAGATCTGCATATGAAAACAACACGCCTACCTTTGTTGCACATAGCTGCCTGCCTGTCTCTAGTTACCCCACTGGCTGTAGCTGCGTCCCTTCCGACATGGAATAACACCAACTGTAACGATAAACTGAAAATTAACAGTATAAACCTGCATCATTTTGGACTCTGGTATTTGCTGAATCCGGGTGACCTGACAATCGATGGTGGTGCCGCTGGTGATTCTGGCCTTCTTGGAATCTGTTGGGCCTATGTGTTAGCTCACACATCACTTGGGTATCCATGGTAACTACCACAACATGGTCATCTGCAGTTTACATCTAGCCCGTGGCATTGAATGGCATTTTAAAAGTGCTAAGGGTCCTGGTGCAATAATCCTCCCATGAGGATCAGCCTCAACGGCTTTGTAGATTGCACTCATGTCAGCAACTCCATATACATTTTTTTTTCTTCATGCTTCTTTCTTCATCCTTTTTTCTTTCTGTCATTCAGACTTTCATTCATTCGATCTCTCTCACTCACTTGCTTTAACTCATTTGTTCTCACTCACTCACTCACTCACTCAATCACTCACTCACTCATTCACTCTCACTCACTCTCACTCTCTCACTCACTCGCTCACTAAGTCAGTCTCTCTCTCTCTCTCTCTCTCTTTTTCTTTTTATATATATTTTTTTCCGTCTTCTTCTTCTTCTTCTTCTTCTTCTTCTTCTTCTTCTTCAGACCCTGTCATAGCACTAATGCCTTTCCAATACCACCAGCAGATGGAGACACTCCATTGCAACATTGGTTGTGAGCAGCAGTTTCTAAAAACAAATGCCTCATGGCGGATTTCCCATCCATCAACGGATGGTAAATTTTGTTTTTATCATTCACTGACCACAGATACCAATGCATGGTCAAGCAACAGCAATGACACACCCTTGTGTATAGGCATGAGACCCTCACGTCATTTAACAGGATTCAGCACCACCCACAAGACAGCTACCTGTCATGTCATGTCAAACCTGCACAGGTGTGCTAGATTATTATTATTTAGTTTTATTTTATTTTTTTACACCAATCAGTGTGCAAACATGGTCATTAAAACGCTAAATGAATAGACGTTCATAAACCAGTCAGTGCAACTCATCATTTTGGTCTCCAATTCTCAAACTCAAATTCTCACCCACGGAGGATTAAATGAGAATCTTTCTTGTTTAACACTGGAATGGGGTGGTGCACTGTTCACTACCCGAATATACTGCCACATCGGGTCAATGCATAGGGCGACAGAAGCAAGCTTCCAAATCAGCTCCCTTTCTCAAAAATCCATTTAATTTATGGTCCCCAGATAGGGAACGTATGTATCAGTATGTGCTCACAAGTCACCCAAGTGCAAGTATTCACACAAAAAAAAACGTGCCTCAGGATGCGATCTGTCGCAAGATCCTTTCTTTTTTTACACTTGATCTAAGCCAAAAGGCCTAGAGGGGATAACCGGGAAAGGGGTGGACCCAACCATGTCCCCTTCATGAGCACTCACATTACTCATAGGAATGGAAGGAAGGCTGGCAGCCAACCAGCCTCCCATACACTCTCTGGGTGGGTGGCAGTCAGCCACCCATACATACATACAGCACAGGCTAAACCCACATCATCACTTAAAAAAAGGACAGGCGACCATTGCACTCTGATGGAGCATTTAGCAATGCAATCCATAGCCTGGCTTTTGCCTGAACCCCCATCACTCCTCCTCTTGCATATAAGACAATATTTCAGATCTGCATATGAAAACAACACGCCTACCTTTGTTGCACATAGCTGCCTGCCTGTCTCTAGTTACCCCACTGGCTGTAGCTGCGTCCCTTCCGACATGGAATAACACCAACTGTAACGATAAACTGAAAATTAACAGTATAAACCTGCATCATTTTGGACTCTGGTATTTGCTGAATCCGGGTGACCTGACAATCGATGGTGGTGCCGCTGGTGATTCTGGCCTTCTTGGAATCTGTTGGGCCTATGTGTTAGCTCACACATCACTTGGGTATCCATGGTAACTACCACAACATGGTCATCTGCAGTTTACATCTAGCCCGTGGCATTGAATGGCATTTTAAAAGTGCTAAGGGTCCTGGTGCAATAATCCTCCCATGAGGATCAGCCTCAACGGCTTTGTAGATTGCACTCATGTCAGCAACTCCATATACATTTTTTTTTCTTCATGCTTCTTTCTTCATCCTTTTTTCTTTCTGTCATTCAGACTTTCATTCATTCGATCTCTCTCACTCACTTGCTTTAACTCATTTGTTCTCACTCACTCACTCACTCACTCAATCACTCACTCACTCATTCACTCTCACTCACTCTCACTCTCTCACTCACTCGCTCACTAAGTCAGTCTCTCTCTCTCTCTCTCTCTTTTTCTTTTTATATATATTTTTTTCCGTCTTCTTCTTCTTCTTCTTCAGACCCTGTCATAGCACTAATGCCTTTCCAATACCACCAGCAGATGGAGACACTCCATTGCAACATTGGTTGTGAGCAGCAGTTTCTAAAAACAAATGCCTCATGGCGGATTTCCCATCCATCAATGGATGGTAAATTTTGTTTTTATCATTCACTGACCACAGATACCAATGCATGGTCAAGCAACAGCAATGACACACCCTTGTGTATAGGCATGAGACCCTCACGTCATTTAACAGGATTCAGCACCACCCACAAGACAGCTACCTGTCATGTCATGTCAAACCTGCACAGGTGTGCTAGATTATTATTATTTAGTTTTATTTTATTTTTTTACACCAATCAGTGTGCAAACATGGTCATTAAAACGCTAAATGAATAGACGTTCATAAACCAGTCAGTGCAACTCATCATTTTGGTCTCCAATTCTCAAACTCAAATTCTCACCCACGGAGGATTAAATGAGAATCTTTCTTGTTTAACACTGGAATGGGGTGGTGCACTGTTCACTACCCGAATATACTGCCACATCGGGTCAATGCATAGGGCGACAGAAGCAAGCTTCCAAATCAGCTCCCTTTCTCAAAAATCCATTTAATTTATGGTCCCCAGATAGGGAACGTATGTATCAGTATGTGCTCACAAGTCACCCAAGTGCAAGTATTCACACAAAAAAAAACGTGCCTCAGGATGCGATCTGTCGCAAGATCCTTTCTTTTTTTACACTTGATCTAAGCCAAAAGGCCTAGAGGGGATAACCGGGAAAGGGGTGGACCCAACCATGTCCCCTTCATGAGCACTCACATTACTCATAGGAATGGAAGGAAGGCTGGCAGCCAACCAGCCTCCCATACACTCTCTGGGTGGGTGGCAGTCAGCCACCCATACATACATACAGCACAGGCTAAACCCACATCATCACTTAAAAAAAGGACAGGCGACCATTGCACTCTGATGGAGCATTTAGCAATGCAATCCATAGCCTGGCTTTTGCCTGAACCCCCATCACTCCTCCTCTTGCATATAAGACAATATTTCAGATCTGCATATGAAAACAACACGCCTACCTTTGTTGCACATAGCTGCCTGCCTGTCTCTAGTTACCCCACTGGCTGTAGCTGCGTCCCTTCCGACATGGAATAACACCAACTGTAACGATAAACTGAAAATTAACAGTATAAACCTGCATCATTTTGGACTCTGGTATTTGCTGAATCCGGGTGACCTGACAATCGATGGTGGTGCCGCTGGTGATTCTGGCCTTCTTGGAATCTGTTGGGCCTATGTGTTAGCTCACACATCACTTGGGTATCCATGGTAACTACCACAACATGGTCATCTGCAGTTTACATCTAGCCCGTGGCATTGAATGGCATTTTAAAAGTGCTAAGGGTCCTGGTGCAATAATCCTCCCATGAGGATCAGCCTCAACGGCTTTGTAGATTGCACTCATGTCAGCAACTCCATATACATTTTTTTTTCTTCATGCTTCTTTCTTCATCCTTTTTTCTTTCTGTCATTCAGACTTTCATTCATTCGATCTCTCTCACTCACTTGCTTTAACTCATTTGTTCTCACTCACTCACTCACTCACTCAATCACTCACTCACTCATTCACTCTCACTCACTCTCACTCTCTCACTCACTCGCTCACTAAGTCAGTCTCTCTCTCTCTCTCTCTCTTTTTCTTTTTATATATATTTTTTTCCGTCTTCTTCTTCTTCTTCTTCTTCTTCTTCAGACCCTGTCATAGCACTAATGCCTTTCCAATACCACCAGCAGATGGAGACACTCCATTGCAACATTGGTTGTGAGCAGCAGTTTCTAAAAACAAATGCCTCATGGCGGATTTCCCATCCATCAATGGATGGTAAATTTTGTTTTTATCATTCACTGACCACAGATACCAATGCATGGTCAAGCAACAGCAATGACACACCCTTGTGTATAGGCATGAGACCCTCACGTCATTTAACAGGATTCAGCACCACCCACAAGACAGCTACCTGTCATGTCATGTCAAACCTGCACAGGTGTGCTAGATTATTATTATTTAGTTTTATTTTATTTTTTTACACCAATCAGTGTGCAAACATGGTCATTAAAACGCTAAATGAATAGACGTTCATAAACCAGTCAGTGCAACTCATCATTTTGGTCTCCAATTCTCAAACTCAAATTCTCACCCACGGAGGATTAAATGAGAATCTTTCTTGTTTAACACTGGAATGGGGTGGTGCACTGTTCACTACCCGAATATACTGCCACATCGGGTCAATGCATAGGGCGACAGAAGCAAGCTTCCAAATCAGCTCCCTTTCTCAAAAATCCATTTAATTTATGGTCCCCAGATAGGGAACGTATGTATCAGTATGTGCTCACAAGTCACCCAAGTGCAAGTATTCACACAAAAAAAAACGTGCCTCAGGATGCGATCTGTCGCAAGATCCTTTCTTTTTTTACACTTGATCTAAGCCAAAAGGCCTAGAGGGGATAACCGGGAAAGGGGTGGACCCAACCATGTCCCCTTCATGAGCACTCACATTACTCATAGGAATGGAAGGAAGGCTGGCAGCCAACCAGCCTCCCATACACTCTCTGGGTGGGTGGCAGTCAGCCACCCATACATACATACAGCACAGGCTAAACCCACATCATCACTTAAAAAAAGGACAGGCGACCATTGCACTCTGATGGAGCATTTAGCAATGCAATCCATAGCCTGGCTTTTGCCTGAACCCCCATCACTCCTCCTCTTGCATATAAGACAATATTTCAGATCTGCATATGAAAACAACACGCCTACCTTTGTTGCACATAGCTGCCTGCCTGTCTCTAGTTACCCCACTGGCTGTAGCTGCGTCCCTTCCGACATGGAATAACACCAACTGTAACGATAAACTGAAAATTAACAGTATAAACCTGCATCATTTTGGACTCTGGTATTTGCTGAATCCGGGTGACCTGACAATCGATGGTGGTGCCGCTGGTGATTCTGGCCTTCTTGGAATCTGTTGGGCCTATGTGTTAGCTCACACATCACTTGGGTATCCATGGTAACTACCACAACATGGTCATCTGCAGTTTACATCTAGCCCGTGGCATTGAATGGCATTTTAAAAGTGCTAAGGGTCCTGGTGCAATAATCCTCCCATGAGGATCAGCCTCAACGGCTTTGTAGATTGCACTCATGTCAGCAACTCCATATACATTTTTTTTTCTTCATGCTTCTTTCTTCATCCTTTTTTCTTTCTGTCATTCAGACTTTCATTCATTCGATCTCTCTCACTCACTTGCTTTAACTCATTTGTTCTCACTCACTCACTCACTCACTCAATCACTCACTCACTCATTCACTCTCACTCACTCTCACTCTCTCACTCACTCGCTCACTAAGTCAGTCTCTCTCTCTCTCTCTCTCTTTTTCTTTTTATATATATTTTTTTCCGTCTTCTTCTTCTTCTTCTTCTTCTTCTTCTTCAGACCCTGTCATAGCACTAATGCCTTTCCAATACCACCAGCAGATGGAGACACTCCATTGCAACATTGGTTGTGAGCAGCAGTTTCTAAAAACAAATGCCTCATGGCGGATTTCCCATCCATCAATGGATGGTAAATTTTGTTTTTATCATTCACTGACCACAGATACCAATGCATGGTCAAGCAACAGCAATGACACACCCTTGTGTATAGGCATGAGACCCTCACGTCATTTAACAGGATTCAGCACCACCCACAAGACAGCTACCTGTCATGTCATGTCAAACCTGCACAGGTGTGCTAGATTATTATTATTTAGTTTTATTTTATTTTTTTACACCAATCAGTGTGCAAACATGGTCATTAAAACGCTAAATGAATAGACGTTCATAAACCAGTCAGTGCAACTCATCATTTTGGTCTCCAATTCTCAAACTCAAATTCTCACCCACGGAGGATTAAATGAGAATCTTTCTTGTTTAACACTGGAATGGGGTGGTGCACTGTTCACTACCCGAATATACTGCCACATCGGGTCAATGCATAGGGCGACAGAAGCAAGCTTCCAAATCAGCTCCCTTTCTCAAAAATCCATTTAATTTATGGTCCCCAGATAGGGAACGTATGTATCAGTATGTGCTCACAAGTCACCCAAGTGCAAGTATTCACACAAAAAAAAACGTGCCTCACGATGCGATCTGTCGCAAGATCCTTTCTTTTTTTACACTTGATCTAAGCCAAAAGGCCTAGAGGGGATAACCGGGAAAGGGGTGGACCCAACCATGTCCCCTTCATGAGCACTCACATTACTCATAGGAATGGAAGGAAGGCTGGCAGCCAACCAGCCTCCCATACACTCTCTGGGTGGGTGGCAGTCAGCCACCCATACATACATACAGCACAGGCTAAACCCACATCATCACTTAAAAAAAGGACAGGCGACCATTGCACTCTGATGGAGCATTTAGCAATGCAATCCATAGCCTGGCTTTTGCCTGAACCCCCATCACTCCTCCTCTTGCATATAAGACAATATTTCAGATCTGCATATGAAAACAACACGCCTACCTTTGTTGCACATAGCTGCCTGCCTGTCTCTAGTTACCCCACTGGCTGTAGCTGCGTCCCTTCCGACATGGAATAACACCAACTGTAACGATAAACTGAAAATTAACAGTATAAACCTGCATCATTTTGGACTCTGGTATTTGCTGAATCCGGGTGACCTGACAACCGATGGTGGTGCCGCTGGTGATTCTGGCCTTCTTGGAATCTGTTGGGCCTATGTGTTAGCTCACACATCACTTGGGTATCCATGGTAACTACCACAACATGGTCATCTGCAGTTTACATCTAGCCCGTGGCATTGAATGGCATTTTAAAAGTGCTAAGGGTCCTGGTGCAATAATCCTCCCATGAGGATCAGCCTCAACGGCTTTGTAGATTGCACTCATGTCAGCAACTCCATATACATTTTTTTTTCTTCATGCTTCTTTCTTCATCCTTTTTTCTTTCTGTCATTCAGACTTTCATTCATTCGATCTCTCTCACTCACTTGCTTTAACTCATTTGTTCTCACTCACTCACTCACTCACTCAATCACTCACTCACTCATTCACTCTCACTCACTCTCACTCTCTCACTCACTCGCTCACTAAGTCAGTCTCTCTCTCTCTCTCTCTCTTTTTCTTTTTATATATATTTTTTTCCGTCTTCTTCTTCTTCTTCTTCTTCTTCAGACCCTGTCATAGCACTAATGCCTTTCCAATACCACCAGCAGACGGAGACACTCCATTGCAACATTGGTTGTGAGCAGCAGTTTCTAAAAACAAATGCCTCATGGCGGATTTCCCATCCATCAATGGATGGTAAATTTTGTTTTTATCATTCACTGACCACAGATACCAATGCATGGTCAAGCAACAGCAATGACACACCCTTGTGTATAGGCATGAGACCCTCACGTCATTTAACAGGATTCAGCACCACCCACAAGACAGCTACCTGTCATGTCATGTCAAACCTGCACAGGTGTGCTAGATTATTATTATTTAGTTTTATTTTATTTTTTTACACCAATCAGTGTGCAAACATGGTCATTAAAACGCTAAATGAATAGACGTTCATAAACCAGTCAGTGCAACTCATCATTTTGGTCTCCAATTCTCAAACTCAAATTCTCACCCACGGAGGATTAAATGAGAATCTTTCTTGTTTAACACTGGAATGGGGTGGTGCACTGTTCACTACCCGAATATACTGCCACATCGGGTCAATGCATAGGGCGACAGAAGCAAGCTTCCAAATCAGCTCCCTTTCTCAAAAATCCATTTAATTTATGGTCCCCAGATAGGGAACGTATGTATCAGTATGTGCTCACAAGTCACCCAAGTGCAAGTATTCACACAAAAAAAAACGTGCCTCAGGATGCGATCTGTCGCAAGATCCTTTCTTTTTTTACACTTGATCTAAGCCAAAAGGCCTAAAGGGGATAACCGGGAAAGGGGTGGACCCAACCATGTCCCCTTCATGAGCACTCACATTACTCATAGGAATGGAAGGAAGGCTGGCAGCCAACCAGCCTCCCATACACTCTCTGGGTGGGTGGCAGTCAGCCACCCATACATACATACAGCACAGGCTAAACCCACATCATCACTTAAAAAAAGGACAGGCGACCATTGCACTCTGATGGAGCATTTAGCAATGCAATCCATAGCCTGGCTTTTGCCTGAACCCCCATCACTCCTCCTCTTGCATATAAGACAATATTTCAGATCTGCATATGAAAACAACACGCCTACCTTTGTTGCACATAGCTGCCTGCCTGTCTCTAGTTACCCCACTGGCTGTAGCTGCGTCCCTTCCGACATGGAATAACACCAACTGTAACGATAAACTGAAAATTAACAGTATAAACCTGCATCATTTTGGACTCTGGTATTTGCTGAATCCGGGTGACCTGACAATCGATGGTGGTGCCGCTGGTGATTCTGGCCTTCTTGGAATCTGTTGGGCCTATGTGTTAGCTCACACATCACTTGGGTATCCATGGTAACTACCACAACATGGTCATCTGCAGTTTACATCTAGCCCGTGGCATTGAATGGCATTTTAAAAGTGCTAAGGGTCCTGGTGCAATAATCCTCCCATGAGGATCAGCCTCAACGGCTTTGTAGATTGCACTCATGTCAGCAACTCCATATACATTTTTTTTTCTTCATGCTTCTTTCTTCATCCTTTTTTCTTTCTGTCATTCAGACTTTCATTCATTCGATCTCTCTCACTCACTTGCTTTAACTCATTTGTTCTCACTCACTCACTCACTCACTCAATCACTCACTCACTCATTCACTCTCACTCACTCTCACTCTCTCACTCACTCGCTCACTAAGTCAGTCTCTCTCTCTCTCTCTCTCTTTTTCTTTTTATATATATTTTTTTCCGTCTTCTTCTTCTTCTTCTTCTTCTTCTTCTTCTTCTTCAGACCCTGTCATAGCACTAATGCCTTTCCAATACCACCAGCAGATGGAGACACTCCATTGCAACATTGGTTGTGAGCAGCAGTTTCTAAAAACAAATGCCTCATGGCGGATTTCCCATCCATCAATGGATGGTAAATTTTGTTTTTATCATTCACTGACCACAGATACCAATGCATGGTCAAGCAACAGCAATGACACACCCTTGTGTATAGGCATGAGACCCTCACGTCATTTAACAGGATTCAGCACCACCCACAAGACAGCTACCTGTCATGTCATGTCAAACCTGCACAGGTGTGCTAGATTATTATTATTTAGTTTTATTTTATTTTTTTACACCAATCAGTGTGCAAACATGGTCATTAAAACGCTAAATGAATAGACGTTCATAAACCAGTCAGTGCAACTCATCATTTTGGTCTCCAATTCTCAAACTCAAATTCTCACCCACGGAGGATTAAATGAGAATCTTTCTTGTTTAACACTGGAATGGGGTGGTGCACTGTTCACTACCCGAATATACTGCCACATCGGGTCAATGCATAGGGCGACAGAAGCAAGCTTCCAAATCAGCTCCCTTTCTCAAAAATCCATTTAATTTATGGTCCCCAGATAGGGAACGTATGTATCAGTATGTGCTCACAAGTCACCCAAGTGCAAGTATTCACACAAAAAAAAACGTGCCTCAGGATGCGATCTGTCGCAAGATCCTTTCTTTTTTTACACTTGATCTAAGCCAAAAGGCCTAGAGGGGATAACCGGGAAAGGGGTGGACCCAACCATGTCCCCTACATGAGCACTCACATTACTCATAGGAATGGAAGGAAGGCTGGCAGCCAACCAGCCTCCCATACACTCTCTGGGTGGGTGGCAGTCAGCCACCCATACATACATACAGCACAGGCTAAACCCACATCATCACTTAAAAAAAGGACAGGCGACCATTGCACTCTGATGGAGCATTTAGCAATGCAATCCATAGCCTGGCTTTTGCCTGAACCCCCATCACTCCTCCTCTTGCATATAAGACAATATTTCAGATCTGCATATGAAAACAACACGCCTACCTTTGTTGCACATAGCTGCCTGCCTGTCTCTAGTTACCCCACTGGCTGTAGCTGCGTCCCTTCCGACATGGAATAACACCAACTGTAACGATAAACTGAAAATTAACAGTATAAACCTGCATCATTTTGGACTCTGGTATTTGCTGAATCCGGGTGACCTGACAATCGATGGTGGTGCCGCTGGTGATTCTGGCCTTCTTGGAATCTGTTGGGCCTATGTGTTAGCTCACACATCACTTGGGTATCCATGGTAACTACCACAACATGGTCATCTGCAGTTTACATCTAGCCCGTGGCATTGAATGGCATTTTAAAAGTGCTAAGGGTCCTGGTGCAATAATCCTCCCATGAGGATCAGCCTCAACGGCTTTGTAGATTGCACTCATGTCAGCAACTCCATATACATTTTTTTTTCTTCATGCTTCTTTCTTCATCCTTTTTTCTTTCTGTCATTCAGACTTTCATTCATTCGATCTCTCTCACTCACTTGCTTTAACTCATTTGTTCTCACTCACTCACTCACTCAATCACTCACTCACTCATTCACTCTCACTCACTCTCACTCTCTCACTCACTCGCTCACTAAGTCAGTCTCTCTCTCTCTCTCTCTCTTTTTCTTTTTATATATATTTTTTTCCGTCTTCTTCTTCTTCTTCTTCTTCTTCTTCTTCTTCTTCTTCAGACCCTGTCATAGCACTAATGCCTTTCCAATACCACCAGCAGATGGAGACACTCCATTGCAACATTGGTTGTGAGCAGCAGTTTCTAAAAACAAATGCCTCATGGCGGATTTCCCATCCATCAATGGATGGTAAATTTTGTTTTTATCATTCACTGACCACAGATACCAATGCATGGTCAAGCAACAGCAATGACACACCCTTGTGTATAGGCATGAGACCCTCACGTCATTTAACAGGATTCAGCACCACCCACAAGACAGCTACCTGTCATGTCATGTCAAACCTGCACAGGTGTGCTAGATTATTATTATTTAGTTTTATTTTATTTTTTTACACCAATCAGTGTGCAAACATGGTCATTAAAACGCTAAATGAATAGACGTTCATAAACCAGTCAGTGCAACTCATCATTTTGGTCTCCAATTCTCAAACTCAAATTCTCACCCACGGAGGATTAAATGAGAATCTTTCTTGTTTAACACTGGAATGGGGTGGTGCACTGTTCACTACCCGAATATACTGCCACATCGGGTCAATGCATAGGGCGACAGAAGCAAGCTTCCAAATCAGCTCCCTTTCTCAAAAATCCATTTAATTTATGGTCCCCAGATAGGGAACGTATGTATCAGTATGTGCTCACAAGTCACCCAAGTGCAAGTATTCACACAAAAAAAAACGTGCCTCAGGATGCGATCTGTCGCAAGATCCTTTCTTTTTTTACACTTGATCTAAGCCAAAAGGCCTAGAGGGGATAACCGGGAAAGGGGTGGACCCAACCATGTCCCCTTCATGAGCACTCACATTACTCATAGGAATGGAAGGAAGGCTGGCAGCCAACCAGCCTCCCATACACTCTCTGGGTGGGTGGCAGTCAGCCACCCATACATACATACAGCACAGGCTAAACCCACATCATCACTTAAAAAAAGGACAGGCGACCATTGCACTCTGATGGAGCATTTAGCAATGCAATCCATAGCCTGGCTTTTGCCTGAACCCCCATCACTCCTCCTCTTGCATATAAGACAATATTTCAGATCTGCATATGAAAACAACACGCCTACCTTTGTTGCACATAGCTGCCTGCCTGTCTCTAGTTACCCCACTGGCTGTAGCTGCGTCCCTTCCGACATGGAATAACACCAACTGTAACGATAAACTGAAAATTAACAGTATAAACCTGCATCATTTTGGACTCTGGTATTTGCTGAATCCGGGTGACCTGACAATCGATGGTGGTGCCGCTGGTGATTCTGGCCTTCTTGGAATCTGTTGGGCCTATGTGTTAGCTCACACATCACTTGGGTATCCATGGTAACTACCACAACATGGTCATCTGCAGTTTACATCTAGCCCGTGGCATTGAATGGCATTTTAAAAGTGCTAAGGGTCCTGGTGCAATAATCCTCCCATGAGGATCAGCCTCAACGGCTTTGTAGATTGCACTCATGTCAGCAACTCCATATACATTTTTTTTTCTTCATGCTTCTTTCTTCATCCTTTTTTCTTTCTGTCATTCAGACTTTCATTCATTCGATCTCTCTCACTCACTTGCTTTAACTCATTTGTTCTCACTCACTCACTCACTCACTCAATCACTCACTCACTCATTCACTCTCACTCACTCTCACTCTCTCACTCACTCGCTCACTAAGTCAGTCTCTCTCTCTCTCTCTCTCTTTTTCTTTTTATATATATTTTTTTCCGTCTTCTTCTTCTTCTTCTTCTTCTTCTTCTTCAGACCCTGTCATAGCACTAATGCCTTTCCAATACCACCAGCAGATGGAGACACTCCATTGCAACATTGGTTGTGAGCAGCAGTTTCTAAAAACAAATGCCTCATGGCGGATTTCCCATCCATCAATGGATGGTAAATTTTGTTTTTATCATTCACTGACCACAGATACCAATGCATGGTCAAGCAACAGCAATGACACACCCTTGTGTATAGGCATGAGACCCTCACGTCATTTAACAGGATTCAGCACCACCCACAAGACAGCTACCTGTCATGTCATGTCAAACCTGCACAGGTGTGCTAGATTATTATTATTTAGTTTTATTTTATTTTTTTACACCAATCAGTGTGCAAACATGGTCATTAAAACGCTAAATGAATAGACGTTCATAAACCAGTCAGTGCAACTCATCATTTTGGTCTCCAATTCTCAAACTCAAATTCTCACCCACGGAGGATTAAATGAGAATCTTTCTTGTTTAACACTGGAATGGGGTGGTGCACTGTTCACTACCCGAATATACTGCCACATCGGGTCAATGCATAGGGCGACAGAAGCAAGCTTCCAAATCAGCTCCCTTTCTCAAAAATCCATTTAATTTATGGTCCCCAGATAGGGAACGTATGTATCAGTATGTGCTCACAAGTCACCCAAGTGCAAGTATTCACACAAAAAAAAACGTGCCTCAGGATGCGATCTGTCGCAAGATCCTTTCTTTTTTTACACTTGATCTAAGCCAAAAGGCCTAGAGGGGATAACCGGGAAAGGGGTGGACCCAACCATGTCCCCTTCATGAGCACTCACATTACTCATAGGAATGGAAGGAAGGCTGGCAGCCAACCAGCCTCCCATACACTCTCTGGGTGGGTGGCAGTCAGCCACCCATACATACATACAGCACAGGCTAAACCCACATCATCACTTAAAAAAAGGACAGGCGACCATTGCACTCTGATGGAGCATTTAGCAATGCAATCCATAGCCTGGCTTTTGCCTGAACCCCCATCACTCCTCCTCTTGCATATAAGACAATATTTCAGATCTGCATATGAAAACAACACGCCTACCTTTGTTGCACATAGCTGCCTGCCTGTCTCTAGTTACCCCACTGGCTGTAGCTGCGTCCCTTCCGACATGGAATAACACCAACTGTAACGATAAACTGAAAATTAACAGTATAAACCTGCATCATTTTGGACTCTGGTATTTGCTGAATCCGGGTGACCTGACAATCGATGGTGGTGCCGCTGGTGATTCTGGCCTTCTTGGAATCTGTTGGGCCTATGTGTTAGCTCACACATCACTTGGGTATCCATGGTAACTACCACAACATGGTCATCTGCAGTTTACATCTAGCCCGTGGCATTGAATGGCATTTTAAAAGTGCTAAGGGTCCTGGTGCAATAATCCTCCCATGAGGATCAGCCTCAACGGCTTTGTAGATTGCACTCATGTCAGCAACTCCATATACATTTTTTTTTCTTCATGCTTCTTTCTTCATCCTTTTTTCTTTCTGTCATTCAGACTTTCATTCATTCGATCTCTCTCACTCACTTGCTTTAACTCATTTGTTCTCACTCACTCACTCACTCACTCAATCACTCACTCACTCATTCACTCTCACTCACTCTCACTCTCTCACTCACTCGCTCACTAAGTCAGTCTCTCTCTCTCTCTCTCTCTCTTTTTCTTTTTATATATATTTTTTTCCGTCTTCTTCTTCTTCTTCTTCTTCTTCTTCTTCAGACCCTGTCATAGCACTAATGCCTTTCCAATACCACCAGCAGATGGAGACACTCCATTGCAACATTGGTTGTGAGCAGCAGTTTCTAAAAACAAATGCCTCATGGCGGATTTCCCATCCATCAATGGATGGTAAATTTTGTTTTTATCATTCACTGACCACAGATACCAATGCATGGTCAAGCAACAGCAATGACACACCCTTGTGTATAGGCATGAGACCCTCACGTCATTTAACAGGATTCAGCACCACCCACAAGACAGCTACCTGTCATGTCATGTCAAACCTGCACAGGTGTGCTAGATTATTATTATTTAGTTTTATTTTATTTTTTTACACCAATCAGTGTGCAAACATGGTCATTAAAACGCTAAATGAATAGACGTTCATAAACCAGTCAGTGCAACTCATCATTTTGGTCTCCAATTCTCAAACTCAAATTCTCAC
The DNA here is from genome assembly GCF_029499605.1 of Hyla sarda. Lineage (NCBI taxonomy): Eukaryota > Metazoa > Chordata > Amphibia > Anura > Hylidae > Hyla > Hyla sarda. The sequence goes on along the minus strand of NW_026609890.1, from coordinate 94,148 downwards.
CCACGGAGGATTAAATGAGAATCTTTCTTGTTTAACACTGGAATGGGGTGGTGCACTGTTCACTACCCGAATATACTGCCACATCGGGTCAATGCATAGGGCGACAGAAGCAAGCTTCCAAATCAGCTCCCTTTCTCAAAAATCCATTTAATTTATGGTCCCCAGATAGGGAACGTATGTATCAGTATGTGCTCACAAGTCACCCAAGTGCAAGTATTCACACAAAAAAAAACGTGCCTCAGGATGCGATCTGTCGCAAGATCCTTTCTTTTTTTACACTTGATCTAAGCCAAAAGGCCTAGAGGGGATAACCGGGAAAGGGGTGGACCCAACCATGTCCCCTTCATGAGCACTCACATTACTCATAGGAATGGAAGGAAGGCTGGCAGCCAACCAGCCTCCCATACACTCTCTGGGTGGGTGGCAGTCAGCCACCCATACATACATACAGCACAGGCTAAACCCACATCATCACTTAAAAAAAGGACAGGCGACCATTGCACTCTGATGGAGCATTTAACAATGCAATCCATAGCCTGGCTTTTGCCTGAACCCCCATCACTCCTCCTCTTGCATATAAGACAATATTTCAGATCTGCATATGAAAACAACACGCCTACCTTTGTTGCACATAGCTGCCTGCCTGTCTCTAGTTACCCCACTGGCTGTAGCTGCGTCCCTTCCGACATGGAATAACACCAACTGTAACGATAAACTGAAAATTAACAGTATAAACCTGCATCATTTTGGACTCTGGTATTTGCTGAATCCGGGTGACCTGACAATCGATGGTGGTGCCGCTGGTGATTCTGGCCTTCTTGGAATCTGTTGGGCCTATGTGTTAGCTCACACATCACTTGGGTATCCATGGTAACTACCACAACATGGTCATCTGCAGTTTACATCTAGCCCGTGGCATTGAATGGCATTTTAAAAGTGCTAAGGGTCCTGGTGCAATAATCCTCCCATGAGGATCAGCCTCAACGGCTTTGTAGATTGCACTCATGTCAGCAACTCCATATACATTTTTTTTTCTTCATGCTTCTTTCTTCATCCTTTTTTCTTTCTGTCATTCAGACTTTCATTCATTCGATCTCTCTCACTCACTTGCTTTAACTCATTTGTTCTCACTCACTCACTCACTCACTCAATCACTCACTCACTCATTCACTCTCACTCACTCTCACTCTCTCACTCACTCGCTCACTAAGTCAGTCTCTCTCTCTCTCTCTCTCTTTTTCTTTTTATATATATTTTTTTCCGTCTTCTTCTTCTTCTTCTTCTTCTTCAGACCCTGTCATAGCACTAATGCCTTTCCAATACCACCAGCAGATGGAGACACTCCATTGCAACATTGGTTGTGAGCAGCAGTTTCTAAAAACAAATGCCTCATGGCGGATTTCCCATCCATCAATGGATGGTAAATTTTGTTTTTATCATTCACTGACCACAGATACCAATGCATGGTCAAGCAACAGCAATGACACACCCTTGTGTATAGGCATGAGACCCTCACGTCATTTAACAGGATTCAGCACCACCCACAAGACAGCTACCTGTCATGTCATGTCAAACCTGCACAGGTGTGCTAGATTATTATTATTTAGTTTTATTTTATTTTTTTACACCAATCAGTGTGCAAACATGGTCATTAAAACGCTAAATGAATAGACGTTCATAAACCAGTCAGTGCAACTCATCATTTTGGTCTCCAATTCTCAAACTCAAATTCTCACCCACGGAGGATTAAATGAGAATCTTTCTTGTTTAACACTGGAATGGGGTGGTGCACTGTTCACTACCCGAATATACTGCCACATCGGGTCAATGCATAGGGCGACAGAAGCAAGCTTCCAAATCAGCTCCCTTTCTCAAAAATCCATTTAATTTATGGTCCCCAGATAGGGAACGTATGTATCAGTATGTGCTCACAAGTCACCCAAGTGCAAGTATTCACACAAAAAAAAACGTGCCTCAGGATGCGATCTGTCGCAAGATCCTTTCTTTTTTTACACTTGATCTAAGCCAAAAGGCCTAGAGGGGATAACCGGGAAAGGGGTGGACCCAACCATGTCCCCTTCATGAGCACTCACATTACTCATAGGAATGGAAGGAAGGCTGGCAGCCAACCAGCCTCCCATACACTCTCTGGGTGGGTGGCAGTCAGCCACCCATACATACATACAGCACAGGCTAAACCCACATCATCACTTAAAAAAAGGACAGGCGACCATTGCACTCTGATGGAGCATTTAGCAATGCAATCCATAGCCTGGCTTTTGCCTGAACCCCCATCACTCCTCCTCTTGCATATAAGACAATATTTCAGATCTGCATATGAAAACAACACGCCTACCTTTGTTGCACATAGCTGCCTGCCTGTCTCTAGTTACCCCACTGGCTGTAGCTGCGTCCCTTCCGACATGGAATAACACCAACTGTAACGATAAACTGAAAATTAACAGTATAAACCTGCATCATTTTGGACTCTGGTATTTGCTGAATCCGGGTGACCTGACAATCGATGGTGGTGCCGCTGGTGATTCTGGCCTTCTTGGAATCTGTTGGGCCTATGTGTTAGCTCACACATCACTTGGGTATCCATGGTAACTACCACAACATGGTCATCTGCAGTTTACATCTAGCCCGTGGCATTGAATGGCATTTTAAAAGTGCTAAGGGTCCTGGTGCAATAATCCTCCCATGAGGATCAGCCTCAACGGCTTTGTAGATTGCACTCATGTCAGCAACTCCATATACATTTTTTTTTCTTCATGCTTCTTTCTTCATCCTTTTTTCTTTCTGTCATTCAGACTTTCATTCATTCGATCTCTCTCACTCACTTGCTTTAACTCATTTGTTCTCACTCACTCACTCACTCACTCAATCACTCACTCACTCATTCACTCTCACTCACTCTCACTCTCTCACTCACTCGCTCACTAAGTCAGTCTCTCTCTCTCTCTCTCTCTTTTTCTTTTTATATATATTTTTTTCCGTCTTCTTCTTCTTCTTCTTCTTCTTCTTCTTCTTCTTCAGACCCTGTCATAGCACTAATGCCTTTCCAATACCACCAGCAGATGGAGACACTCCATTGCAACATTGGTTGTGAGCAGCAGTTTCTAAAAACAAATGCCTCATGGCGGATTTCCCATCCATCAATGGATGGTAAATTTTGTTTTTATCATTCACTGACCACAGATACCAATGCATGGTCAAGCAACAGCAATGACACACCCTTGTGTATAGGCATGAGACCCTCACGTCATTTAACAGGATTCAGCACCACCCACAAGACAGCTACCTGTCATGTCATGTCAAACCTGCACAGGTGTGCTAGATTATTATTATTTAGTTTTATTTTATTTTTTTACACCAATCAGTGTGCAAACATGGTCATTAAAACGCTAAATGAATAGACGTTCATAAACCAGTCAGTGCAACTCATCATTTTGGTCTCCAATTCTCAAACTCAAATTCTCACCCACGGAGGATTAAATGAGAATCTTTCTTGTTTAACACTGGAATGGGGTGGTGCACTGTTCACTACCCGAATATACTGCCACATCGGGTCAATGCATAGGGCGACAGAAGCAAGCTTCCAAATCAGCTCCCTTTCTCAAAAATCCATTTAATTTATGGTCCCCAGATAGGGAACGTATGTATCAGTATGTGCTCACAAATCACCCAAGTGCAAGTATTCACACAAAAAAAAACGTGCCTCAGGATGCGATCTGTCGCAAGATCCTTTCTTTTTTTACACTTGATCTAAGCCAAAAGGCCTAGAGGGGATAACCGGGAAAGGGGTGGACCCAACCATGTCCCCTTCATGAGCACTCACATTACTCATAGGAATGGAAGGAAGGCTGGCAGCCAACCAGCCTCCCATACACTCTCTGGGTGGGTGGCAGTCAGCCACCCATACATACATACAGCACAGGCTAAACCCACATCATCACTTAAAAAAAGGACAGGCGACCATTGCACTCTGATGGAGCATTTAGCAATGCAATCCATAGCCTGGCTTTTGCCTGAACCCCCATCACTCCTCCTCTTGCATATAAGACAATATTTCAGATCTGCATATGAAAACAACACGCCTACCTTTGTTGCACATAGCTGCCTGCCTGTCTCTAGTTACCCCACTGGCTGTAGCTGCGTCCCTTCCGACATGGAATAACACCAACTGTAACGATAAACTGAAAATTAACAGTATAAACCTGCATCATTTTGGACTCTGGTATTTGCTGAATCCGGGTGACCTGACAATCGATGGTGGTGCCGCTGGTGATTCTGGCCTTCTTGGAATCTGTTGGGCCTATGTGTTAGCTCACACATCACTTGGGTATCCATGGTAACTACCACAACATGGTCATCTGCAGTTTACATCTAGCCCGTGGCATTGAATGGCATTTTAAAAGTGCTAAGGGTCCTGGTGCAATAATCCTCCCATGAGGATCAGCCTCAACGGCTTTGTAGATTGCACTCATGTCAGCAACTCCATATACATTTTTTTTTCTTCATGCTTCTTTCTTCATCCTTTTTTCTTTCTGTCATTCAGACTTTCATTCATTCGATCTCTCTCACTCACTTGCTTTAACTCATTTGTTCTCACTCACTCACTCACTCACTCAATCACTCACTCACTCATTCACTCTCACTCACTCTCACTCTCTCACTCACTCGCTCACTAAGTCAGTCTCTCTCTCTCTCTCTCTCTTTTTCTTTTTATATATATTTTTTTCCGTCTTCTTCTTCTTCTTCTTCTTCTTCTTCTTCAGACCCTGTCATAGCACTAATGCCTTTCCAATACCACCAGCAGATGGAGACACTCCATTGCAACATTGGTTGTGAGCAGCAGTTTCTAAAAACAAATGCCTCATGGCGGATTTCCCATCCATCAATGGATGGTAAATTTTGTTTTTATCATTCACTGACCACAGATACCAATGCATGGTCAAGCAACAGCAATGACACACCCTTGTGTATAGGCATGAGACCCTCACGTCATTTAACAGGATTCAGCACCACCCACAAGACAGCTACCTGTCATGTCATGTCAAACCTGCACAGGTGTGCTAGATTATTATTATTTAGTTTTATTTTATTTTTTTACACCAATCAGTGTGCAAACATGGTCATTAAAACGCTAAATGAATAGACGTTCATAAACCAGTCAGTGCAACTCATCATTTTGGTCTCCAATTCTCAAACTCAAATTCTCACCCACGGAGGATTAAATGAGAATCTTTCTTGTTTAACACTGGAATGGGGTGGTGCACTGTTCACTACCCGAATATACTGCCACATCGGGTCAATGCATAGGGCGACAGAAGCAAGCTTCCAAATCAGCTCCCTTTCTCAAAAATCCATTTAATTTATGGTCCCCAGATAGGGAACGTATGTATCAGTATGTGCTCACAAGTCACCCAAGTGCAAGTATTCACACAAAAAAAAACGTGCCTCAGGATGCGATCTGTCGCAAGATCCTTTCTTTTTTTACACTTGATCTAAGCCAAAAGGCCTAGAGGGGATAACCGGGAAAGGGGTGGACCCAACCATGTCCCCTTCATGAGCACTCACATTACTCATAGGAATGGAAGGAAGGCTGGCAGCCAACCAGCCTCCCATACACTCTCTGGGTGGGTGGCAGTCAGCCACCCATACATACATACAGCACAGGCTAAACCCACATCATCACTTAAAAAAAGGACAGGCGACCATTGCACTCTGATGGAGCATTTAGCAATGCAATCCATAGCCTGGCTTTTGCCTGAACCCCCATCACTCCTCCTCTTGCATATAAGACAATATTTCAGATCTGCATATGAAAACAACACGCCTACCTTTGTTGCACATAGCTGCCTGCCTGTCTCTAGTTACCCCACTGGCTGTAGCTGCGTCCCTTCCGACATGGAATAACACCAACTGTAACGATAAACTGAAAATTAACAGTATAAACCTGCATCATTTTGGACTCTGGTATTTGCTGAATCCGGGTGACCTGACAATCGATGGTGGTGCCGCTGGTGATTCTGGCCTTCTTGGAATCTGTTGGGCCTATGTGTTAGCTCACACATCACTTGGGTATCCATGGTAACTACCACAACATGGTCATCTGCAGTTTACATCTAGCCCGTGGCATTGAATGGCATTTTAAAAGTGCTAAGGGTCCTGGTGCAATAATCCTCCCATGAGGATCAGCCTCAACGGCTTTGTAGATTGCACTCATGTCAGCAACTCCATATACATTTTTTTTTCTTCATGCTTCTTTCTTCATCCTTTTTTCTTTCTGTCATTCAGACTTTCATTCATTCGATCTCTCTCACTCACTTGCTTTAACTCATTTGTTCTCACTCACTCACTCAATCACTCACTCACTCATTCACTCTCACTCACTCTCACTCTCTCACTCACTCGCTCACTAAGTCAGTCTCTCTCTCTCTCTCTCTCTTTTTCTTTTTATATATATTTTTTTCCGTCTTCTTCTTCTTCTTCTTCTTCTTCTTCTTCTTCAGACCCTGTCATAGCACTAATGCCTTTCCAATACCACCAGCAGATGGAGACACTCCATTGCAACATTGGTTGTGAGCAGCAGTTTCTAAAAACAAATGCCTCATGGCGGATTTCCCATCCATCAATGGATGGTAAATTTTGTTTTTATCATTCACTGACCACAGATACCAATGCATGGTCAAGCAACAGCAATGACACACCCTTGTGTATAGGCATGAGACCCTCACGTCATTTAACAGGATTCAGCACCACCCACAAGACAGCTACCTGTCATGTCATGTCAAACCTGCACAGGTGTGCTAGATTATTATTATTTAGTTTTATTTTATTTTTTTACACCAATCAGTGTGCAAACATGGTCATTAAAACGCTAAATGAATAGACGTTCATAAACCAGTCAGTGCAACTCATCATTTTGGTCTCCAATTCTCAAACTCAAATTCTCACCCACGGAGGATTAAATGAGAATCTTTCTTGTTTAACACTGGAATGGGGTGGTGCACTGTTCACTACCCGAATATACTGCCACATCGGGTCAATGCATAGGGCGACAGAAGCAAGCTTCCAAATCAGCTCCCTTTCTCAAAAATCCATTTAATTTATGGTCCCCAGATAGGGAACGTATGTATCAGTATGTGCTCACAAGTCACCCAAGTGCAAGTATTCACACAAAAAAAAACGTGCCTCAGGATGCGATCTGTCGCAAGATCCTTTCTTTTTTTACACTTGATCTAAGCCAAAAGGCCTAGAGGGGATAACCGGGAAAGGGGTGGACCCAACCATGTCCCCTACATGAGCACTCACATTACTCATAGGAATGGAAGGAAGGCTGGCAGCCAACCAGCCTCCCATACACTCTCTGGGTGGGTGGCAGTCAGCCACCCATACATACATACAGCACAGGCTAAACCCACATCATCACTTAAAAAAAGGACAGGCGACCATTGCACTCTGATGGAGCATTAGCAATGCAATCCATAGCCTGGCTTTTGCCTGAACCCCCATCACTCCTCCTCTTGCATATAAGACAATATTTCAGATCTGCATATGAAAACAACACGCCTACCTTTGTTGCACATAGCTGCCTGCCTGTCTCTAGTTACCCCACTGGCTGTAGCTGCGTCCCTTCCGACATGGAATAACACCAACTGTAACGATAAACTGAAAATTAACAGTATAAACCTGCATCATTTTGGACTCTGGTATTTGCTGAATCCGGGTGACCTGACAATCGATGGTGGTGCCGCTGGTGATTCTGGCCTTCTTGGAATCTGTTGGGCCTATGTGTTAGCTCACACATCACTTGGGTATCCATGGTAACTACCACAACATGGTCATCTGCAGTTTACATCTAGCCCGTGGCATTGAATGGCATTTTAAAAGTGCTAAGGGTCCTGGTGCAATAATCCTCCCATGAGGATCAGCCTCAACGGCTTTGTAGATTGCACTCATGTCAGCAACTCCATATACATTTTTTTTTCTTCATGCTTCTTTCTTCATCCTTTTTTCTTTCTGTCATTCAGACTTTCATTCATTCGATCTCTCTCACTCACTTGCTTTAACTCATTTGTTCTCACTCACTCACTCACTCACTCAATCACTCACTCACTCATTCACTCTCACTCACTCTCACTCTCTCACTCACTCGCTCACTAAGTCAGTCTCTCTCTCTCTCTCTCTCTTTTTCTTTTTATATATATTTTTTTCCGTCTTCTTCTTCTTCTTCTTCTTCTTCAGACCCTGTCATAGCACTAATGCCTTTCCAATACCACCAGCAGATGGAGACACTCCATTGCAACATTGGTTGTGAGCAGCAGTTTCTAAAAACAAATGCCTCATGGCGGATTTCCCATCCATCAATGGATGGTAAATTTTGTTTTTATCATTCACTGACCACAGATACCAATGCATGGTCAAGCAACAGCAATGACACACCCTTGTGTATAGGCATGAGACCCTCACGTCATTTAACAGGATTCAGCACCACCCACAAAACAGCTACCTGTCATGTCATGTCAAACCTGCACAGGTGTGCTAGATTATTATTATTTAGTTTTATTTTATTTTTTTACACCAATCAGTGTGCAAACATGGTCATTAAAACGCTAAATGAATAGACGTTCATAAACCAGTCAGTGCAACTCATCATTTTGGTCTCCAATTCTCAAACTCAAATTCTCACCCACGGAGGATTAAATGAGAATCTTTCTTGTTTAACACTGGAATGGGGTGGTGCACTGTTCACTACCCGAATATACTGCCACATCGGGTCAATGCATAGGGCGACAGAAGCAAGCTTCCAAATCAGCTCCCTTTCTCAAAAATCCATTTAATTTATGGTCCCCAGATAGGGAACGTATGTATCAGTATGTGCTCACAAGTCACCCAAGTGCAAGTATTCACACAAAAAAAAACGTGCCTCAGGATGCGATCTGTCGCAAGATCCTTTCTTTTTTTACACTTGATCTAAGCCAAAAGGCCTAGAGGGGATAACCGGGAAAGGGGTGGACCCAACCATGTCCCCTTCATGAGCACTCACATTACTCATAGGAATGGAAGGAAGGCTGGCAGCCAACCAGCCTCCCATACACTCTCTGGATGGGTGGCAGTCAGCCACCCATACATACATACAGCACAGGCTAAACCCACATCATCACTTAAAAAAAGGACAGGCGACCATTGCACTCTGATGGAGCATTTAGCAATGCAATCCATAGCCTGGCTTTTGCCTGAACCCCCATCACTCCTCCTCTTGCATATAAGACAATATTTCAGATCTGCATATGAAAACAACACGCCTACCTTTGTTGCACATAGCTGCCTGCCTGTCTCTAGTTACCCCACTGGCTGTAGCTGCGTCCCTTCCGACATGGAATAACACCAACTGTAACGATAAACTGAAAATTAACAGTATAAACCTGCATCATTTTGGACTCTGGTATTTGCTGAATCCGGGTGACCTGACAATCGATGGTGGTGCCGCTGGTGATTCTGGCCTTCTTGGAATCTGTTGGGCCTATGTGTTAGCTCACACATCACTTGGGTATCCATGGTAACTACCACAACATGGTCATCTGCAGTTTACATCTAGCCCGTGGCATTGAATGGCATTTTAAAAGTGCTAAGGGTCCTGGTGCAATAATCCTCCCATGAGGATCAGCCTCAACGGCTTTGTAGATTGCACTCATGTCAGCAACTCCATATACATTTTTTTTTCTTCATGCTTCTTTCTTCATCCTTTTTTCTTTCTGTCATTCAGACTTTCATTCATTCGATCTCTCTCACTCACTTGCTTTAACTCATTTGTTCTCACTCACTCACTCACTCACTCAATCACTCACTCACTCATTCACTCTCACTCACTCTCACTCTCTCACTCACTCGCTCACTAAGTCAGTCTCTCTCTCTCTCTCTCTCTTTTTCTTTTTATATATATTTTTTTCCGTCTTCTTCTTCTTCTTCTTCTTCTTCTTCTTCAGACCCTGTCATAGCACTAATGCCTTTCCAATACCACCAGCAGATGGAGACACTCCATTGCAACATTGGTTGTGAGCAGCAGTTTCTAAAAACAAATGCCTCATGGCGGATTTCCCATCCATCAATGGATGGTAAATTTTGTTTTTATCATTCACTGACCACAGATACCAATGCATGGTCAAGCAACAGCAATGACACACCCTTGTGTATAGGCATGAGACCCTCACGTCATTTAACAGGATTCAGCACCACCCACAAGACAGCTACCTGTCATGTCATGTCAAACCTGCACAGGTGTGCTAGATTATTATTATTTAGTTTTATTTTATTTTTTTACACCAATCAGTGTGCAAACATGGTCATTAAAACGCTAAATGAATAGACGTTCATAAACCAGTCAGTGCAACTCATCATTTTGGTCTCCAATTCTCAAACTCAAATTCTCACCCACGGAGGATTAAATGAGAATCTTTCTTGTTTAACACTGGAATGGGGTGGTGCACTGTTCACTACCCGAATATACTGCCACATCGGGTCAATGCATAGGGCGACAGAAGCAAGCTTCCAAATCAGCTCCCTTTCTCAAAAATCCATTTAATTTATGGTCCCCAGATAGGGAACGTATGTATCAGTATGTGCTCACAAGTCACCCAAGTGCAAGTATTCACACAAAAAAAACGTGCCTCAGGATGCGATCTGTCGCAAGATCCTTTCTTTTTTTACACTTGATCTAAGCCAAAAGGCCTAGAGGGGATAACCGGGAAAGGGGTGGACCCAACCATGTCCCCTTCATGAGCACTCACATTACTCATAGGAATGGAAGGAAGGCTGGCAGCCAACCAGCCTCCCATACACTCTCTGGGTGGGTGGCAGTCAGCCACCCATACATACATACAGCACAGGCTAAACCCACATCATCACTTAAAAAAAGGACAGGCGACCATTGCACTCTGATGGAGCATTTAGCAATGCAATCCATAGCCTGGCTTTTGCCTGAACCCCCATCACTCCTCCTCTTGCATATAAGACAATATTTCAGATCTGCATATGAAAACAACACGCCTACCTTTGTTGCACATAGCTGCCTGCCTGTCTCTAGTTACCCCACTGGCTGTAGCTGCGTCCCTTCCGACATGGAATAACACCAACTGTAACGATAAACTGAAAATTAACAGTATAAACCTGCATCATTTTGGACTCTGGTATTTGCTGAATCCGGGTGACCTGACAATCGATGGTGGTGCCGCTGGTGATTCTGGCCTTCTTGGAATCTGTTGGGCCTATGTGTTAGCTCACACATCACTTGGGTATCCATGGTAACTACCACAACATGGTCATCTGCAGTTTACATCTAGCCCGTGGCATTGAATGGCATTTTAAAAGTGCTAAGGGTCCTGGTGCAATAATCCTCCCATGAGGATCAGCCTCAACGGCTTTGTAGATTGCACTCATGTCAGCAACTCCATATACATTTTTTTTTCTTCATGCTTCTTTCTTCATCCTTTTTTCTTTCTGTCATTCAGACTTTCATTCATTCGATCTCTCTCACTCACTTGCTTTAACTCATTTGTTCTCACTCACTCACTCACTCACTCAATCACTCACTCACTCATTCACTCTCACTCACTCTCACTCTCTCACTCACTCGCTCACTAAGTCAGTCTCTCTCTCTCTCTCTCTCTTTTTCTTTTTATATATATTTTTTTCCGTCTTCTTCTTCTTCTTCTTCTTCTTCTTCTTCAGACCCTGTCATAGCACTAATGCCTTTCCAATACCACCAGCAGATGGAGACACTCCATTGCAACATTGGTTGTGAGCAGCAGTTTCTAAAAACAAATGCCTCATGGCGGATTTCCCATCCATCAATGGATGGTAAATTTTGTTTTTATCATTCACTGACCACAGATACCAATGCATGGTCAAGCAACAGCAATGACACACCCTTGTGTATAGGCATGAGACCCTCACGTCATTTAACAGGATTCAGCACCACCCACAAGACAGCTACCTGTCATGTCATGTCAAACCTGCACAGGTGTGCTAGATTATTATTATTTAGTTTTATTTTATTTTTTTACACCAATCAGTGTGCAAACATGGTCATTAAAACGCTAAATGAATAGACGTTCATAAACCAGTCAGTGCAACTCATCATTTTGGTCTCCAATTCTCAAACTCAAATTCTCACCCACGGAGGATTAAATGAGAATCTTTCTTGTTTAACACTGGAATGGGGTGGTGCACTGTTCACTACCCGAATATACTGCCACATCGGGTCAATGCATAGGGCGACAGAAGCAAGCTTCCAAATCAGCTCCCTTTCTCAAAAATCCATTTAATTTATGGTCCCCAGATAGGGAACGTATGTATCAGTATGTGCTCACAAGTCACCCAAGTGCAAGTATTCACACAAAAAAAAACGTGCCTCAGGATGCGATCTGTCGCAAGATCCTTTCTTTTTTTACACTTGATCTAAGCCAAAAGGCCTAGAGGGGATAACCGGGAAAGGGGTGGACCCAACCATGTCCCCTTCATGAGCACTCACATTACTCATAGGAATGGAAGGAAGGCTGGCAGCCAACCAGCCTCCCATACACTCTCTGGGTGGGTGGCAGTCAGCCACCCATACATACATACAGCACAGGCTAAACCCACATCATCACTTAAAAAAAGGACAGGCGACCATTGCACTCTGATGGAGCATTTAGCAATGCAATCCATAGCCTGGCTTTTGCCTGAACCCCCATCACTCCTCCTCTTGCATATAAGACAATATTTCAGATCTGCATATGAAAACAACACGCCTACCTTTGTTGCACATAGCTGCCTGCCTGTCTCTAGTTACCCCACTGGCTGTAGCTGCGTCCCTTCCGACATGGAATAACACCAACTGTAACGATAAACTGAAAATTAACAGTATAAACCTGCATCATTTTGGACTCTGGTATTTGCTGAATCCGGGTGACCTGACAATCGATGGTGGTGCCGCTGGTGATTCTGGCCTTCTTGGAATCTGTTGGGCCTATGTGTTAGCTCACACATCACTTGGGTATCCATGGTAACTACCACAACATGGTCATCTGCAGTTTACATCTAGCCCGTGGCATTGAATGGCATTTTAAAAGTGCTAAGGGTCCTGGTGCAATAATCCTCCCATGAGGATCAGCCTCAACGGCTTTGTAGATTGCACTCATGTCAGCAACTCCATATACATTTTTTTTTCTTCATGCTTCTTTCTTCATCCTTTTTTCTTTCTGTCATTCAGACTTTCATTCATTCGATCTCTCTCACTCACTTGCTTTAACTCATTTGTTCTCACTCACTCACTCACTCACTCAATCACTCACTCACTCATTCACTCTCACTCACTCTCACTCTCTCACTCACTCGCTCACTAAGTCAGTCTCTCTCTCTCTCTCTCTCTTTTTCTTTTTATATATATTTTTTTCCGTCTTCTTCTTCTTCTTCTTCTTCTTCTTCTTCTTCAGACCCTGTCATAGCACTAATGCCTTTCCAATACCACCAGCAGATGGAGACACTCCATTGCAACATTGGTTGTGAGCAGCAGTTTCTAAAAACAAATGCCTCATGGCGGATTTCCCATCCATCAATGGATGGTAAATTTTGTTTTTATCATTCACTGACCACAGATACCAATGCATGGTCAAGCAACAGCAATGACACACCCTTGTGTATAGGCATGAGACCCTCACGTCATTTAACAGGATTCAGCACCACCCACAAGACAGCTACCTGTCATGTCATGTCAAACCTGCACAGGTGTGCTAGATTATTATTATTTAGTTTTATTTTATTTTTTTACACCAATCAGTGTGCAAACATGGTCATTAAAACGCTAAATGAATAGACGTTCATAAACCAGTCAGTGCAACTCATCATTTTGGTCTCCAATTCTCAAACTCAAATTCTCACCCACGGAGGATTAAATGAGAATCTTTCTTGTTTAACACTGGAATGGGGTGGTGCACTGTTCACTACCCGAATATACTGCCACATCGGGTCAATGCATAGGGCGACAGAAGCAAGCTTCCAAATCAGCTCCCTTTCTCAAAAATCCATTTAATTTATGGTCCCCAGATAGGGAACGTATGTATCAGTATGTGCTCACAAGTCACCCAAGTGCAAGTATTCACACAAAAAAAAAACGTGCCTCAGGAAGCGATCTGTCGCAAGATCCTTTCTTTTTTTACACTTGATCTAAGCCAAAAGGCCTAGAGGGGATAACCGGGAAAGGGGTGGACCCAACCATGTCCCCTTCATGAGCACTCACATTACTCATAGGAATGGAAGGAAGGCTGGCAGCCAACCAGCCTCCCATACACTCTCTGGGTGGGTGGCAGTCAGCCACCCATACATACATACAGCACAGGCTAAACCCACATCATCACTTAAAAAAAGGACAGGCGACCATTGCACTCTGATGGAGCATTTAGCAATGCAATCCATAGCCTGGCTTTTGCCTGAACCCCCATCACTCCTCCTCTTGCATATAAGACAATATTTCAGATCTGCATATGAAAACAACACGCCTACCTTTGTTGCACATAGCTGCCTGCCTGTCTCTAGTTACCCCACTGGCTGTAGCTGCGTCCCTTCCGACATGGAATAACACCAACTGTAACGATAAACTGAAAATTAACAGTATAAACCTGCATCATTTTGGACTCTGGTATTTGCTGAATCCGGGTGACCTGACAATCGATGGTGGTGCCGCTGGTGATTCTGGCCTTCTTAGAATCTGTTGGGCCTATGTGTTAGCTCACACATCACTTGGGTATCCATGGTAACTACCACAACATGGTCATCTGCAGTTTACATCTAGCCCGTGGCATTGAATGGCATTTTAAAAGTGCTAAGGGTCCTGGTGCAATAATCCTCCCATGAGGATCAGCCTCAACGGCTTTGTAGATTGCACTCATGTCAGCAACTCCATATACATTTTTTTTTCTTCATGCTTCTTTCTTCATCCTTTTTTCTTTCTGTCATTCAGACTTTCATTCATTCGATCTCTCTCACTCACTTGCTTTAACTCATTTGTTCTCACTCACTCACTCACTCACTCACTCAATCACTCACTCACTCATTCACTCTCACTCACTCTCACTCTCTCACTCACTCGCTCACTAAGTCAGTCTCTCTCTCTCTCTCTCTCTTTTTCTTTTTATATATATTTTTTTCCGTCTTCTTCTTCTTCTTCTTCTTCTTCAGACCCTGTCATAGCACTAATGCCTTTCCAATACCACCAGCAGATGGAGACACTCCATTGCAACATTGGTTGTGAGCAGCAGTTTCTAAAAACAAATGCCTCATGGCGGATTTCCCATCCATCAATGGATGGTAAATTTTGTTTTTATCATTCACTGACCACAGATACCAATGCATGGTCAAGCAACAGCAATGACACACCCTTGTGTATAGGCATGAGACCCTCACGTCATTTAACAGGATTCAGCACCACCCACAAGACAGCTACCTGTCATGTCATGTCAAACCTGCACAGGTGTGCTAGATTATTATTATTTAGTTTTATTTTATTTTTTTACACCAATCAGTGTGCAAACATGGTCATTAAAACGCTAAATGAATAGACGTTCATAAACCAGTCAGTGCAACTCATCATTTTGGTCTCCAATTCTCAAACTCAAATTCTCACCCACGGAGGATTAAATGAGAATCTTTCTTGTTTAACACTGGAATGGGGTGGTGCACTGTTCACTACCCGAATATACTGCCACATCGGGTCAATGCATAGGGCGACAGAAGCAAGCTTCCAAATCAGCTCCCTTTCTCAAAAATCCATTTAATTTATGGTCCCCAGATAGGGAACGTATGTATCAGTATGTGCTCACAAGTCACCCAAGTGCAAGTATTCACACAAAAAAAAAACATGCCTCAGGATGCGATCTGTCGCAAGATCCTTTCTTTTTTTTACACTTGATCTAAGCCAAAAGGCCTAGAGGGGATAACCGGGAAAGGGGTGGACCCAACCATGTCCCCTTCATGAGCACTCACATTACTCATAGGAATGGAAGGAAGGCTGGCAGCCAACCAGCCTCCCATACACTCTCTGGGTGGGTGGCAGTCAGCCACCCATACATACATACAGCACAGGCTAAACCCACATCATCACTTAAAAAAAGGACAGGCGACCATTGCACTCTGATGGAGCATTTAGCAATGCAATCCATAGCCTGGCTTTTGCCTGAACCCCCATCACTCCTCCTCTTGCATATAAGACAATATTTCAGATCTGCATATGAAAACAACACGCCTACCTTTGTTGCACATAGCTGCCTGCCTGTCTCTAGTTACCCCACTGGCTGTAGCTGCGTCCCTTCCGACATGGAATAACACCAACTGTAACGATAAACTGAAAATTAACAGTATAAACCTGCATCATTTTGGACTCTGGTATTTGCTGAATCCGGGTGACCTGACAATCGATGGTGGTGCCGCTGGTGATTCTGGCCTTCTTGGAATCTGTTGGGCCTATGTGTTAGCTCACACATCACTTGGGTATCCATGGTAACTACCACAACATGGTCATCTGCAGTTTACATCTAGCCCGTGGCATTGAATGGCATTTTAAAAGTGCTAAGGGTCCTGGTGCAATAATCCTCCCATGAGGATCAGCCTCAACGGCTTTGTAGATTGCACTCATGTCAGCAACTCCATATACATTTTTTTTTCTTCATGCTTCTTTCTTCATCCTTTTTTCTTTCTGTCATTCAGACTTTCATTCATTCGATCTCTCTCACTCACTTGCTTTAACTCATTTGTTCTCACTCACTCACTCACTCACTCAATCACTCACTCACTCATTCACTCTCACTCACTCTCACTCTCTCACTCACTCGCTCACTAAGTCAGTCTCTCTCTCTCTCTCTCTCTTTTTCTTTTTATATATATTTTTTTCCGTCTTCTTCTTCTTCTTCTTCTTCTTCTTCTTCTTCTTCAGACCCTGTCATAGCACTAATGCCTTTCCAATACCACCAGCAGATGGAGACACTCCATTGCAACATTGGTTGTGAGCAGCAGTTTCTAAAAACAAATGCCTCATGGCGGATTTCCCATCCATCAATGGATGGTAAATTTTGTTTTTATCATTCACTGACCACAGATACCAATGCATGGTCAAGCAACAGCAATGACACACCCTTGTGTATAGGCATGAGACCCTCACGTCATTTAACAGGATTCAGCACCACCCACAAGACAGCTACCTGTCATGTCATGTCAAACCTGCACAGGTGTGCTAGATTATTATTATTTAGTTTTATTTTATTTTTTTACACCAATCAGTGTGCAAACATGGTCATTAAAACGCTAAATGAATAGACGTTCATAAACCAGTCAGTGCAACTCATCATTTTGGTCTCCAATTCTCAAACTCAAATTCTCACCCACGGAGGATTAAATGAGAATCTTTCTTGTTTAACACTGGAATGGGGTGGTGCACTGTTCACTACCCGAATATACTGCCACATCGGGTCAATGCATAGGGCGACAGAAGCAAGCTTCCAAATCAGCTCCCTTTCTCAAAAATCCATTTAATTTATGGTCCCCAGATAGGGAACGTATGTATCAGTATGTGCTCACAAGTCACCCAAGTGCAAGTATTCACACAAAAAAAAAACGTGCCTCAGGATGCGATCTGTCGCAAGATCCTTTCTTTTTTTACACTTGATCTAAGCCAAAAGGCCTAGAGGGGATAACCGGGAAAGGGGTGGACCCAACCATGTCCCCTTCATGAGCACTCACATTACTCATAGGAATGGAAGGAAGGCTGGCAGCCAACCAGCCTCCCATACACTCTCTGGGTGGGTGGCAGTCAGCCACCCATACATACATACAGCACAGGCTAAACCCACATCATCACTTAAAAAAAGGACAGGCGACCATTGCACTCTGATGGAGCATTTAGCAATGCAATCCATAGCCTGGCTTTTGCCTGAACCCCCATCACTCCTCCTCTTGCATATAAGACAATATTTCAGATCTGCATATGAAAACAACACGCCTACCTTTGTTGCACATAGCTGCCTGCCTGTCTCTAGTTACCCCACTGGCTGTAGCTGCGTCCCTTCCGACATGGAATAACACCAACTGTAACGATAAACTGAAAATTAACAGTATAAACCTGCATCATTTTGGACTCTGGTATTTGCTGAATCCGGGTGACCTGACAATCGATGGTGGTGCCGCTGGTGATTCTGGCCTTCTTGGAATCTGTTGGGCCTATGTGTTAGCTCACACATCACTTGGGTATCCATGGTAACTACCACAACATGGTCATCTGCAGTTTACATCTAGCCCGTGGCATTGAATGGCATTTTAAAAGTGCTAAGGGTCCTGGTGCAATAATCCTCCCATGAGGATCAGCCTCAACGGCTTTGTAGATTGCACTCATGTCAGCAACTCCATATACATTTTTTTTTCTTCATGCTTCTTTCTTCATCCTTTTTTCTTTCTGTCATTCAGACTTTCATTCATTCGATCTCTCTCACTCACTTGCTTTAACTCATTTGTTCTCACTCACTCACTCACTCACTCAATCACTCACTCACTCATTCACTCTCACTCACTCTCACTCTCTCACTCACTCGCTCACTAAGTCAGTCTCTCTCTCTCTCTCTCTCTTTTTCTTTTTATATATATTTTTTTCCGTCTTCTTCTTCTTCTTCTTCAGACCCTGTCATAGCACTAATGCCTTTCCAATACCACCAGCAGATGGAGACACTCCATTGCAACATTGGTTGTGAGCAGCAGTTTCTAAAAACAAATGCCTCATGGCGGATTTCCCATCCATCAATGGATGGTAAATTTTGTTTTTATCATTCACTGACCACAGATACCAATGCATGGTCAAGCAACAGCAATGACACACCCTTGTGTATAGGCATGAGACCCTCACGTCATTTAACAGGATTCAGCACCACCCACAAGACAGCTACCTGTCATGTCATGTCAAACCTGCACAGGTGTGCTAGATTATTATTATTTAGTTTTATTTTATTTTTTTACACCAATCAGTGTGCAAACATGGTCATTAAAACGCTAAATGAATAGACGTTCATAAACCAGTCAGTGCAACTCATCATTTTGGTCTCCAATTCTCAAACTCAAATTCTCACCCACGGAGGATTAAATGAGAATCTTTCTTGTTTAACACTGGAATGGGGTGGTGCACTGTTCACTACCCGAATATACTGCCACATCGGGTCAATGCATAGGGCGACAGAAGCAAGCTTCCAAATCAGCTCCCTTTCTCAAAAATCCATTTAATTTATGGTCCCCAGATAGGGAACGTATGTATCAGTATGTGCTCACAAGTCACCCAAGTGCAAGTATTCACACAAAAAAAAAAACGTGCCTCAGGATGCGATCTGTCGCAAGATCCTTTCTTTTTTTACACTTGATCTAAGCCAAAAGGCCTAGAGGGGATAACCGGGAAAGGGGTGGACCCAACCATGTCCCCTTCATGAGCACTCACATTACTCATAGGAATGGAAGGAAGGCTGGCAGCCAACCAGCCTCCCATACACTCTCTGGGTGGGTGGCAGTCAGCCACCCATACATACATACAGCACAGGCTAAACCCACATCATCACTTAAAAAAAGGACAGGCGACCATTGCACTCTGATGGAGCATTTAGCAATGCAATCCATAGCCTGGCTTTTGCCTGAACCCCCATCACTCCTCCTCTTGCATATAAGACAATATTTCAGATCTGCATATGAAAACAACACGCCTACCTTTGTTGCACATAGCTGCCTGCCTGTCTCTAGTTACCCCACTGGCTGTAGCTGCGTCCCTTCCGACATGGAATAACACCAACTGTAACGATAAACTGAAAATTAACAGTATAAACCTGCATCATTTTGGACTCTGGTATTTGCTGAATCCGGGTGACCTGACAATCGATGGTGGTGCCGCTGGTGATTCTGGCCTTCTTGGAATCTGTTGGGCCTATGTGTTAGCTCACACATCACTTGGGTATCCATGGTAACTACCACAACATGGTCATCTGCAGTTTACATCTAGCCCGTGGCATTGAATGGCATTTTAAAAGTGCTAAGGGTCCTGGTGCAATAATCCTCCCATGAGGATCAGCCTCAACGGCTTTGTAGATTGCACTCATGTCAGCAACTCCATATACATTTTTTTTTCTTCATGCTTCTTTCTTCATCCTTTTTTCTTTCTGTCATTCAGACTTTCATTCATTCGATCTCTCTCACTCACTTGCTTTAACTCATTTGTTCCCACTCACTCACTCACTCACTCAATCACTCACTCACTCATTCACTCTCACTCACTCTCACTCTCTCACTCACTCGCTCACTAAGTCAGTCTCTCTCTCTCTCTCTCTTTTTCTTTTTATATATATTTTTTTCCGTCTTCTTCTTCTTCTTCTTCTTCTTCTTCTTCAGACCCTGTCATAGCACTAATGCCTTTCCAATACCACCAGCAGATGGAGACACTCCATTGCAACATTGGTTGTGAGCAGCAGTTTCTAAAAACAAATGCCTCATGGCGGATTTCCCATCCATCAATGGATGGTAAATTTTGTTTTTATCATTCACTGACCACAGATACCAATGCATGGTCAAGCAACAGCAATGACACACCCTTGTGTATAGGCATGAGACCCTCACGTCATTTAACAGGATTCAGCACCACCCACAAGACAGCTACCTGTCATGTCATGTCAAACCTGCACAGGTGTGCTAGATTATTATTATTTAGTTTTATTTTATTTTTTTACACCAATCAGTGTGCAAACATGGTCATTAAAACGCTAAATGAATAGACGTTCATAAACCAGTCAGTGCAACTCATCATTTTGGTCTCCAATTCTCAAACTCAAATTCTCACCCACGGAGGATTAAATGAGAATCTTTCTTGTTTAACACTGGAATGGGGTGGTGCACTGTTCACTACCCGAATATACTGCCACATCGGGTCAATGCATAGGGCGACAGAAGCAAGCTTCCAAATCAGCTCCCTTTCTCAAAAATCCATTTAATTTATGGTCCCCAGATAGGGAACGTATGTATCAGTATGTGCTCACAAGTCACCCAAGTGCAAGTATTCACACAAAAAAAAACGTGCCTCAGGATGCGATCTGTCGCAAGATCCTTTCTTTTTTTACACTTGATCTAAGCCAAAAGGCCTAGAGGGGATAACCGGGAAAGGGGTGGACCCAACCATGTCCCCTTCATGAGCACTCACATTACTCATAGGAATGGAAGGAAGGCTGGCAGCCAACCAGCCTCCCATACACTCTCTGGGTGGGTGGCAGTCAGCCACCCATACATACATACAGCACAGGCTAAACCCACATCATCACTTAAAAAAAGGACAGGCGACCATTGCACTCTGATGGAGCATTTAGCAATGCAATCCATAGCCTGGCTTTTGCCTGAACCCCCATCACTCCTCCTCTTGCATATAAGACAATATTTCAGATCTGCATATGAAAACAACACGCCTACCTTTGTTGCACATAGCTGCCTGCCTGTCTCTAGTTACCCCACTGGCTGTAGCTGCGTCCCTTCCGACATGGAATAACACCAACTGTAACGATAAACTGAAAATTAACAGTATAAACCTGCATCATTTTGGACTCTGGTATTTGCTGAATCCGGGTGACCTGACAATCGATGGTGGTGCCGCTGGTGATTCTGGCCTTCTTGGAATCTGTTGGGCCTATGTGTTAGCTCACACATCACTTGGGTATCCATGGTAACTACCACAACATGGTCATCTGCAGTTTACATCTAGCCCGTGGCATTGAATGGCATTTTAAAAGTGCTAAGGGTCCTGGTGCAATAATCCTCCCATGAGGATCAGCCTCAACGGCTTTGTAGATTGCACTCATGTCAGCAACTCCATATACATTTTTTTTTCTTCATGCTTCTTTCTTCATCCTTTTTTCTTTCTGTCATTCAGACTTTCATTCATTCGATCTCTCTCACTCACTTGCTTTAACTCATTTGTTCTCACTCACTCACTCACTCACTCAATCACTCACTCACTCATTCACTCTCACTCACTCTCACTCTCTCACTCACTCGCTCACTAAGTCAGTCTCTCTCTCTCTCTCTCTCTTTTTCTTTTTATATATATTTTTTTCCGTCTTCTTCTTCTTCTTCTTCTTCTTCTTCTTCAGACCCTGTCATAGCACTAATGCCTTTCCAATACCACCAGCAGATGGAGACACTCCATTGCAACATTGGTTGTGAGCAGCAGTTTCTAAAAACAAATGCCTCATGGCGGATTTCCCATCCATCAATGGATGGTAAATTTTGTTTTTATCATTCACTGACCACAGATACCAATGCATGGTCAAGCAACAGCAATGACACACCCTTGTGTATAGGCATGAGACCCTCACGTCATTTAACAGGATTCAGCACCACCCACAAGACAGCTACCTGTCATGTCATGTCAAACCTGCACAGGTGTGCTAGATTATTATTATTTAGTTTTATTTTATTTTTTTACACCAATCAGTGTGCAAACATGGTCATTAAAACGCTAAATGAATAGACGTTCATAAACCAGTCAGTGCAACTCATCATTTTGGTCTCCAATTCTCAAACTCAAATTCTCACCCACGGAGGATTAAATGAGAATCTTTCTTGTTTAACACTGGAATGGGGTGGTGCACTGTTCACTACCCGAATATACTGCCACATCGGGTCAATGCATAGGGCGACAGAAGCAAGCTTCCAAATCAGCTCCCTTTCTCAAAAATCCATTTAATTTATGGTCCCCAGATAGGGAACGTATGTATCAGTATGTGCTCACAAGTCACCCAAGTGCAAGTATTCACACAAAAAAAACGTGCCTCAGGATGCGATCTGTCGCAAGATCCTTTCTTTTTTTACACTTGATCTAAGCCAAAAGGCCTAGAGGGGATAACCGGGAAAGGGGTGGACCCAACCATGTCCCCTTCATGAGCACTCACATTACTCATAGGAATGGAAGGAAGGCTGGCAGCCAACCAGCCTCCCATACACTCTCTGGGTGGGTGGCAGTCAGCCACCCATACATACATACAGCACAGGCTAAACCCACATCATCACTTAAAAAAAGGACAGGCGACCATTGCACTCTGATGGAGCATTTAGCAATGCAATCCATAGCCTGGCTTTTGCCTGAACCCCCATCACTCCTCCTCTTGCATATAAGACAATATTTCAGATCTGCATATGAAAACAACACGCCTACCTTTGTTGCACATAGCTGCCTGCCTGTCTCTAGTTACCCCACTGGCTGTAGCTGCGTCCCTTCCGACATGGAATAACACCAACTGTAACGATAAACTGAAAATTAACAGTATAAACCTGCATCATTTTGGACTCTGGTATTTGCTGAATCCGGGTGACCTGACAATCGATGGTGGTGCCGCTGGTGATTCTGGCCTTCTTGGAATCTGTTGGGCCTATGTGTTAGCTCACACATCACTTGGGTATCCATGGTAACTACCACAACATGGTCATCTGCAGTTTACATCTAGCCCGTGGCATTGAATGGCATTTTAAAAGTGCTAAGGGTCCTGGTGCAATAATCCTCCCATGAGGATCAGCCTCAACGGCTTTGTAGATTGCACTCATGTCAGCAACTCCATATACATTTTTTTTTCTTCATGCTTCTTTCTTCATCCTTTTTTCTTTCTGTCATTCAGACTTTCATTCATTCGATCTCTCTCACTCACTTGCTTTAACTCATTTGTTCTCACTCACTCACTCACTCACTCAATCACTCACTCACTCATTCACTCTCACTCACTCTCACTCTCTCACTCACTTGCTCACTAAGTCAGTCTCTCTCTCTCTCTCTCTCTTTTTCTTTTTATATATATTTTTTTCCGTCTTCTTCTTCTTCTTCTTCTTCTTCTTCTTCAGACCCTGTCATAGCACTAATGCCTTTCCAATACCACCAGCAGATGGAGACACTCCATTGCAACATTGGTTGTGAGCAGCAGTTTCTAAAAACAAATGCCTCATGGCGGATTTCCCATCCATCAATGGATGGTAAATTTTGTTTTTATCATTCACTGACCACAGATACCAATGCATGGTCAAGCAACAGCAATGACACACCCTTGTGTATAGGCATGAGACCCTCACGTCATTTAACAGGATTCAGCACCACCCACAAGACAGCTACCTGTCATGTCATGTCAAACCTGCACAGGTGTGCTAGATTATTATTATTTAGTTTTATTTTATTTTTTTACACCAATCAGTGTGCAAACATGGTCATTAAAACGCTAAATGAATAGACGTTCATAAACCAGTCAGTGCAACTCATCATTTTGGTCTCCAATTCTCAAACTCAAATTCTCACCCACGGAGGATTAAATGAGAATCTTTCTTGTTTAACACTGGAATGGGGTGGTGCACTGTTCACTACCCGAATATACTGCCACATCGGGTCAATGCATAGGGCGACAGAAGCAAGCTTCCAAATCAGCTCCCTTTCTCAAAAATCCATTTAATTTATGGTCCCCAGATAGGGAACGTATGTATCAGTATGTGCTCACAAGTCACCCAAGTGCAAGTATTCACACAAAAAAAAAACGTGCCTCAGGATGCGATCTGTCGCAAGATCCTTTCTTTTTTTACACTTGATCTAAGCCAAAAGGCCTAGAGGGGATAACCGGGAAAGGGGTGGACCCAACCATGTCCCCTTCATGAGCACTCACATTACTCATAGGAATGGAAGGAAGGCTGGCAGCCAACCAGCCTCCCATACACTCTCTGGGTGGGTGGCAGTCAGCCACCCATACATACATACAGCACAGGCTAAACCCACATCATCACTTAAAAAAAGGACAGGCGACCATTGCACTCTGATGGAGCATTTAGCAATGCAATCCATAGCCTGGCTTTTGCCTGAACCCCCATCACTCCTCCTCTTGCATATAAGACAATATTTCAGATCTGCATATGAAAACAACACGCCTACCTTTGTTGCACATAGCTGCCTGCCTGTCTCTAGTTACCCCACTGGCTGTAGCTGCGTCCCTTCCGACATGGAATAACACCAACTGTAACGATAAACTGAAAATTAACAGTATAAACCTGCATCATTTTGGACTCTGGTATTTGCTGAATCCGGGTGACCTGACAATCGATGGTGGTGCCGCTGGTGATTCTGGCCTTCTTGGAATCTGTTGGGCCTATGTGTTAGCTCACACATCACTTGGGTATCCATGGTAACTACCACAACATGGTCATCTGCAGTTTACATCTAGCCCGTGGCATTGAATGGCATTTTAAAAGTGCTAAGGGTCCTGGTGCAATAATCCTCCCATGAGGATCAGCCTCAACGGCTTTGTAGATTGCACTCATGTCAGCAACTCCATATACATTTTTTTTTCTTCATGCTTCTTTCTTCATCCTTTTTTCTTTCTGTCATTCAGACTTTCATTCATTCGATCTCTCTCACTCACTTGCTTTAACTCATTTGTTCTCACTCACTCACTCACTCACTCAATCACTCACTCACTCATTCACTCTCACTCACTCTCACTCTCTCACTCACTCGCTCACTAAGTCAGTCTCTCTCTCTCTCTCTCTCTTTTTCTTTTTATATATATTTTTTTCCGTCTTCTTCTTCTTCTTCTTCTTCTTCTTCAGACCCTGTCATAGCACTAATGCCTTTCCAATACCACCAGCAGATGGAGACACTCCATTGCAACATTGGTTGTGAGCAGCAGTTTCTAAAAACAAATGCCTCATGGCGGATTTCCCATCCATCAATGGATGGTAAATTTTGTTTTTATCATTCACTGACCACAGATACCAATGCATGGTCAAGCAACAGCAATGACACACCCTTGTGTATAGGCATGAGACCCTCACGTCATTTAACAGGATTCAGCACCACCCACAAGACAGCTACCTGTCATGTCATGTCAAACCTGCACAGGTGTGCTAGATTATTATTATTTAGTTTTATTTTATTTTTTTACACCAATCAGTGTGCAAACATGGTCATTAAAACGCTAAATGAATAGACGTTCATAAACCAGTCAGTGCAACTCATCATTTTGGTCTCCAATTCTCAAACTCAAATTCTCACCCACGGAGGATTAAATGAGAATCTTTCTTGTTTAACACTGGAATGGGGTGGTGCACTGTTCACTACCCGAATATACTGCCACATCGGGTCAATGCATAGGGCGACAGAAGCAAGCTTCCAAATCAGCTCCCTTTCTCAAAAATCCATTTAATTTATGGTCCCCAGATAGGGAACGTATGTATCAGTATGTGCTCACAAGTCACCCAAGTGCAAGTATTCACACAAAAAAAAACGTGCCTCAGGATGCGATCTGTCGCAAGATCCTTTCTTTTTTTACACTTGATCTAAGCCAAAAGGCCTAGAGGGGATAACCGGGAAAGGGGTGGACCCAACCATGTCCCCTTCATGAGCACTCACATTACTCATAGGAATGGAAGGAAGGCTGGCAGCCAACCAGCCTCCCATACACTCTCTGGGTGGGTGGCAGTCAGCCACCCATACATACATACAGCACAGGCTAAACCCACATCATCACTTAAAAAAAGGACAGGCGACCATTGCACTCTGATGGAGCATTTAGCAATGCAATCCATAGCCTGGCTTTTGCCTGAACCCCCATCACTCCTCCTCTTGCATATAAGACAATATTTCAGATCTGCATATGAAAACAACACGCCTACCTTTGTTGCACATAGCTGCCTGCCTGTCTCTAGTTACCCCACTGGCTGTAGCTGCGTCCCTTCCGACATGGAATAACACCAACTGTAACGATAAACTGAAAATTAACAGTATAAACCTGCATCATTTTGGACTCTGGTATTTGCTGAATCCGGGTGACCTGACAATCGATGGTGGTGCCGCTGGTGATTCTGGCCTTCTTGGAATCTGTTGGGCCTATGTGTTAGCTCACACATCACTTGGGTATCCATGGTAACTACCACAACATGGTCATCTGCAGTTTACATCTAGCCCGTGGCATTGAATGGCATTTTAAAAGTGCTAAGGGTCCTGGTGCAATAATCCTCCCATGAGGATCAGCCTCAACGGCTTTGTAGATTGCACTCATGTCAGCAACTCCATATACATTTTTTTTTCTTCATGCTTCTTTCTTCATCCTTTTTTCTTTCTGTCATTCAGACTTTCATTCATTCGATCTCTCTCACTCACTTGCTTTAACTCATTTGTTCTCACTCACTCACTCACTCACTCATTCACTCTCACTCACTCTCACTCTCTCACTCACTCGCTCACTAAGTCAGTCTCTCTCTCTCTCTCTCTTTTTCTTTTTATATATATTTTTTTCCGTCTTCTTCTTCTTCTTCTTCTTCTTCTTCTTCAGACCCTGTCATAGCACTAATGCCTTTCCAATACCACCAGCAGATGGAGACACTCCATTGCAACATTGGTTGTGAGCAGCAGTTTCTAAAAACAAATGCCTCATGGCGGATTTCCCATCCATCAATGGATGGTAAATTTTGTTTTTATCATTCACTGACCACAGATACCAATGCATGGTCAAGCAACAGCAATGACACACCCTTGTGTATAGGCATGAGACCCTCACGTCATTTAACAGGATTCAGCACCACCCACAAGACAGCTACCTGTCATGTCATGTCAAACCTGCACAGGTGTGCTAGATTATTATTATTTAGTTTTATTTTATTTTTTTACACCAATCAGTGTGCAAACATGGTCATTAAAACGCTAAATGAATAGACGTTCATAAACCAGTCAGTGCAACTCATCATTTTGGTCTCCAATTCTCAAACTCAAATTCTCACCCACGGAGGATTAAATGAGAATCTTTCTTGTTTAACACTGGAATGGGGTGGTGCACTGTTCACTACCCGAATATACTGCCACATCGGGTCAATGCATAGGGCGACAGAAGCAAGCTTCCAAATCAGCTCCCTTTCTCAAAAATCCATTTAATTTATGGTCCCCAGATAGGGAACGTATGTATCAGTATGTGCTCACAAGTCACCCAAGTGCAAGTATTCACACAAAAAAAAACGTGCCTCAGGATGCGATCTGTCGCAAGATCCTTTCTTTTTTTACACTTGATCTAAGCCAAAAGGCCTAGAGGGGATAACCGGGAAAGGGGTGGACCCAACCATGTCCCCTTCATGAGCACTCACATTACTCATAGGAATGGAAGGAAGGCTGGCAGCCAACCAGCCTCCCATACACTCTCTGGGTGGGTGGCAGTCAGCCACCCATACATACATACAGCACAGGCTAAACCCACATCATCACTTAAAAAAAGGACAGGCGACCATTGCACTCTGATGGAGCATTTAGCAATGCAATCCATAGCCTGGCTTTTGCCTGAACCCCCATCACTCCTCCTCTTGCATATAAGACAATATTTCAGATCTGCATATGAAAACAACACGCCTACCTTTGTTGCACATAGCTGCCTGCCTGTCTCTAGTTACCCCACTGGCTGTAGCTGCGTCCCTTCCGACATGGAATAACACCAACTGTAACGATAAACTGAAAATTAACAGTATAAACCTGCATCATTTTGGACTCTGGTATTTGCTGAATCCGGGTGACCTGACAATCGATGGTGGTGCCGCTGGTGATTCTGGCCTTCTTGGAATCTGTTGGGCCTATGTGTTAGCTCACACATCACTTGGGTATCCATGGTAACTACCACAACATGGTCATCTGCAGTTTACATCTAGCCCGTGGCATTGAATGGCATTTTAAAAGTGCTAAGGGTCCTGGTGCAATAATCCTCCCATGAGGATCAGCCTCAACGGCTTTGTAGATTGCACTCATGTCAGCAACTCCATATACATTTTTTTTTCTTCATGCTTCTTTCTTCATCCTTTTTTCTTTCTGTCATTCAGACTTTCATTCATTCGATCTCTCTCACTCACTTGCTTTAACTCATTTGTTCTCACTCACTCACTCACTCACTCAATCACTCACTCACTCATTCACTCTCACTCACTCTCACTCTCTCACTCACTCGCTCACTAAGTCAGTCTCTCTCTCTCTCTCTCTCTTTTTCTTTTTATATATATTTTTTTCCGTCTTCTTCTTCTTCTTCTTCTTCTTCAGACCCTGTCATAGCACTAATGCCTTTCCAATACCACCAGCAGATGGAGACACTCCATTGCAACATTGGTTGTGAGCAGCAGTTTCTAAAAACAAATGCCTCATGGCGGATTTCCCATCCATCAATGGATGGTAAATTTTGTTTTTATCATTCACTGACCACAGATACCAATGCATGGTCAAGCAACAGCAATGACACACCCTTGTGTATAGGCATGAGACCCTCACGTCATTTAACAGGATTCAGCACCACCCACAAGACAGCTACCTGTCATGTCATGTCAAACCTGCACAGGTGTGCTAGATTATTATTATTTAGTTTTATTTTATTTTTTTACACCAATCAGTGTGCAAACATGGTCATTAAAACGCTAAATGAATAGACGTTCATAAACCAGTCAGTGCAACTCATCATTTTGGTCTCCAATTCTCAAACTCAAATTCTCACCCACGGAGGATTAAATGAGAATCTTTCTTGTTTAACACTGGAATGGGGTGGTGCACTGTTCACTACCCGAATATACTGCCACATCGGGTCAATGCATAGGGCGACAGAAGCAAGCTTCCAAATCAGCTCCCTTTCTCAAAAATCCATTTAATTTATGGTCCCCAGATAGGGAACGTATGTATCAGTATGTGCTCACAAGTCACCCAAGTGCAAGTATTCACACAAAAAAAAACGTGCCTCAGGATGCGATCTGTCGCAAGATCCTTTCTTTTTTTACACTTGATCTAAGCCAAAAGGCCTAGAGGGGATAACCGGGAAAGGGGTGGACCCAACCATGTCCCCTTCATGAGCACTCACATTACTCATAGGAATGGAAGGAAGGCTGGCAGCCAACCAGCCTCCCATACACTCTCTGGGTGGGTGGCAGTCAGCCACCCATACATACATACAGCACAGGCTAAACCCACATCATCACTTAAAAAAAGGACAGGCGACCATTGCACTCTGATGGAGCATTTAGCAATGCAATCCATAGCCTGGCTTTTGCCTGAACCCCCATCACTCCTCCTCTTGCATATAAGACAATATTTCAGATCTGCATATGAAAACAACACGCCTACCTTTGTTGCACATAGCTGCCTGCCTGTCTCTAGTTACCCCACTGGCTGTAGCTGCGTCCCTTCCGACATGGAATAACACCAACTGTAACGATAAACTGAAAATTAACAGTATAAACCTGCATCATTTTGGACTCTGGTATTTGCTGAATCCGGGTGACCTGACAATCGATGGTGGTGCCGCTGGTGATTCTGGCCTTCTTGGAATCTGTTGGGCCTATGTGTTAGCTCACACATCACTTGGGTATCCATGGTAACTACCACAACATGGTCATCTGCAGTTTACATCTAGCCCGTGGCATTGAATGGCATTTTAAAAGTGCTAAGGGTCCTGGTGCAATAATCCTCCCATGAGGATCAGCCTCAACGGCTTTGTAGATTGCACTCATGTCAGCAACTCCATATACATTTTTTTTTCTTCATGCTTCTTTCTTCATCCTTTTTTCTTTCTGTCATTCAGACTTTCATTCATTCGATCTCTCTCACTCACTTGCTTTAACTCATTTGTTCTCACTCACTCACTCACTCACTCATTCACTCTCACTCACTCTCACTCTCTCACTCACTCGCTCACTAAGTCAGTCTCTCTCTCTCTCTCTCTTTTTCTTTTTATATATATTTTTTTCCGTCTTCTTCTTCTTCTTCTTCTTCTTCTTCTTCAGACCCTGTCATAGCACTAATGCCTTTCCAATACCACCAGCAGATGGAGACACTCCATTGCAACATTGGTTGTGAGCAGCAGTTTCTAAAAACAAATGCCTCATGGCGGATTTCCCATCCATCAATGGATGGTAAATTTTGTTTTTATCATTCACTGACCACAGATACCAATGCATGGTCAAGCAACAGCAATGACACACCCTTGTGTATAGGCATGAGACCCTCACGTCATTTAACAGGATTCAGCACCACCCACAAGACAGCTACCTGTCATGTCATGTCAAACCTGCACAGGTGTGCTAGATTATTATTATTTAGTTTTATTTTATTTTTTTACACCAATCAGTGTGCAAACATGGTCATTAAAACGCTAAATGAATAGACGTTCATAAACCAGTCAGTGCAACTCATCATTTTGGTCTCCAATTCTCAAACTCAAATTCTCACCCACGGAGGATTAAATGAGAATCTTTCTTGTTTAACACTGGAATGGGGTGGTGCACTGTTCACTACCCGAATATACTGCCACATCGGGTCAATGCATAGGGCGACAGAAGCAAGCTTCCAAATCAGCTCCCTTTCTCAAAAATCCATTTAATTTATGGTCCCCAGATAGGGAACGTATGTATCAGTATGTGCTCACAAGTCACCCAAGTGCAAGTATTCACACAAAAAAAAACGTGCCTCAGGATGCGATCTGTCGCAAGATCCTTTCTTTTTTTACACTTGATCTAAGCCAAAAGGCCTAGAGGGGATAACCGGGAAAGGGGTGGACCCAACCATGTCCCCTTCATGAGCACTCACATTACTCATAGGAATGGAAGGAAGGCTGGCAGCCAACCAGCCTCCCATACACTCTCTGGGTGGGTGGCAGTCAGCCACCCATACATACATACAGCACAGGCTAAACCCACATCATCACTTAAAAAAAGGACAGGCGACCATTGCACTCTGATGGAGCATTTAGCAATGCAATCCATAGCCTGGCTTTTGCCTGAACCCCCATCACTCCTCCTCTTGCATATAAGACAATATTTCAGATCTGCATATGAAAACAACACGCCTACCTTTGTTGCACATAGCTGCCTGCCTGTCTCTAGTTACCCCACTGGCTGTAGCTGCGTCCCTTCCGACATGGAATAACACCAACTGTAACGATAAACTGAAAATTAACAGTATAAACCTGCATCATTTTGGACTCTGGTATTTGCTGAATCCGGGTGACCTGACAATCGATGGTGGTGCCGCTGGTGATTCTGGCCTTCTTGGAATCTGTTGGGCCTATGTGTTAGCTCACACATCACTTGGGTATCCATGGTAACTACCACAACATGGTCATCTGCAGTTTACATCTAGCCCGTGGCATTGAATGGCATTTTAAAAGTGCTAAGGGTCCTGGTGCAATAATCCTCCCATGAGGATCAGCCTCAACGGCTTTGTAGATTGCACTCATGTCAGCAACTCCATATACATTTTTTTTTCTTCATGCTTCTTTCTTCATCCTTTTTTCTTTCTGTCATTCAGACTTTCATTCATTCGATCTCTCTCACTCACTTGCTTTAACTCATTTGTTCTCACTCACTCACTCACTCACTCAATCACTCACTCACTCATTCACTCTCACTCACTCTCACTCTCTCACTCACTCGCTCACTAAGTCAGTCTCTCTCTCTCTCTCTCTCTTTTTCTTTTTATATATATTTTTTTCCGTCTTCTTCTTCTTCTTCTTCTTCTTCAGACCCTGTCATAGCACTAATGCCTTTCCAATACCACCAGCAGATGGAGACACTCCATTGCAACATTGGTTGTGAGCAGCAGTTTCTAAAAACAAATGCCTCATGGCGGATTTCCCATCCATCAATGGATGGTAAATTTTGTTTTTATCATTCACTGACCACAGATACCAATGCATGGTCAAGCAACAGCAATGACACACCCTTGTGTATAGGCATGAGACCCTCACGTCATTTAACAGGATTCAGCACCACCCACAAGACAGCTACCTGTCATGTCATGTCAAACCTGCACAGGTGTGCTAGATTATTATTATTTAGTTTTATTTTATTTTTTTACACCAATCAGTGTGCAAACATGGTCATTAAAACGCTAAATGAATAGACGTTCATAAACCAGTCAGTGCAACTCATCATTTTGGTCTCCAATTCTCAAACTCAAATTCTCACCCACGGAGGATTAAATGAGAATCTTTCTTGTTTAACACTGGAATGGGGTGGTGCACTGTTCACTACCCGAATATACTGCCACATCGGGTCAATGCATAGGGCGACAGAAGCAAGCTTCCAAATCAGCTCCCTTTCTCAAAAATCCATTTAATTTATGGTCCCCAGATAGGGAACGTATGTATCAGTATGTGCTCACAAGTCACCCAAGTGCAAGTATTCACACAAAAAAAAACGTGCCTCAGGATGCGATCTGTTGCAAGATCCTTTCTTTTTTTACACTTGATCTAAGCCAAAAGGCCTAGAGGGGATAACCGGGAAAGGGGTGGACCCAACCATGTCCCCTTCATGAGCACTCACATTACTCATAGGAATGGAAGGAAGGCTGGCAGCCAACCAGCCTCCCATACACTCTCTGGGTGGGTGGCAGTCAGCCACCCATACATACATACAGCACAGGCTAAACCCACATCATCACTTAAAAAAAGGACAGGCGACCATTGCACTCTGATGGAGCATTTAGCAATGCAATCCATAGCCTGGCTTTTGCCTGAACCCCCATCACTCCTCCTCTTGCATATAAGACAATATTTCAGATCTGCATATGAAAACAACACGCCTACCTTTGTTGCACATAGCTGCCTGCCTGTCTCTAGTTACCCCACTGGCTGTAGCTGCGTCCCTTCCGACATGGAATAACACCAACTGTAACGATAAACTGAAAATTAACAGTATAAACCTGCATCATTTTGGACTCTGGTATTTGCTGAATCCGGGTGACCTGACAATCGATGGTGGTGCCGCTGGTGATTCTGGCCTTCTTGGAATCTGTTGGGCCTATGTGTTAGCTCACACATCACTTGGGTATCCATGGTAACTACCACAACATGGTCATCTGCAGTTTACATCTAGCCCGTGGCATTGAATGGCATTTTAAAAGTGCTAAGGGTCCTGGTGCAATAATCCTCCCATGAGGATCAGCCTCAACGGCTTTGTAGATTGCACTCATGTCAGCAACTCCATATACATTTTTTTTTCTTCATGCTTCTTTCTTCATCCTTTTTTCTTTCTGTCATTCAGACTTTCATTCATTCGATCTCTCTCACTCACTTGCTTTAACTCATTTGTTCTCACTCACTCACTCACTCACTCAATCACTCACTCACTCATTCACTCTCACTCACTCACTAAGTCAGTCTCTCTCTCTCTCTCTCTCTTTTTCTTTTTATATATATTTTTTTCCGTCTTCTTCTTCTTCTTCTTCTTCTTCTTCTTCAGACCCTGTCATAGCACTAATGCCTTTCCAATACCACCAGCAGATGGAGACACTCCATTGCAACATTGGTTGTGAGCAGCAGTTTCTAAAAACAAATGCCTCATGGCGGATTTCCCATCCATCAATGGATGGTAAATTTTGTTTTTATCATTCACTGACCACAGATACCAATGCATGGTCAAGCAACAGCAATGACACACCCTTGTGTATAGGCATGAGACCCTCACGTCATTTAACAGGATTCAGCACCACCCACAAGACAGCTACCTGTCATGTCATGTCAAACCTGCACAGGTGTGCTAGATTATTATTATTTAGTTTTATTTTATTTTTTTACACCAATCAGTGTGCAAACATGGTCATTAAAACGCTAAATGAATAGACGTTCATAAACCAGTCAGTGCAACTCATCATTTTGGTCTCCAATTCTCAAACTCAAATTCTCACCCACGGAGGATTAAATGAGAATCTTTCTTGTTTAACACTGGAATGGGGTGGTGCACTGTTCACTACCCGAATATACTGCCACATCGGGTCAATGCATAGGGCGACAGAAGCAAGCTTCCAAATCAGCTCCCTTTCTCAAAAATCCATTTAATTTATGGTCCCCAGATAGGGAACGTATGTATCAGTATGTGCTCACAAGTCACCCAAGTGCAAGTATTCACACAAAAAAAAACGTGCCTCAGGATGCGATCTGTCGCAAGATCCTTTCTTTTTTTACACTTGATCTAAGCCAAAAGGCCTAGAGGGGATAACCGGGAAAGGGGTGGACCCAACCATGTCCCCTTCATGAGCACTCACATTACTCATAGGAATGGAAGGAAGGCTGGCAGCCAACCAGCCTCCCATACACTCTCTGGGTGGGTGGCAGTCAGCCACCCATACATACATACAGCACAGGCTAAACCCACATCATCACTTAAAAAAAGGACAGGCGACCATTGCACTCTGATGGAGCATTTAGCAATGCAATCCATAGCCTGGCTTTTGCCTGAACCCCCATCACTCCTCCTCTTGCATATAAGACAATATTTCAGATCTGCATATGAAAACAACACGCCTACCTTTGTTGCACATAGCTGCCTGCCTGTCTCTAGTTACCCCACTGGCTGTAGCTGCGTCCCTTCCGACATGGAATAACACCAACTGTAACGATAAACTGAAAATTAACAGTATAAACCTGCATCATTTTGGACTCTGGTATTTGCTGAATCCGGGTGACCTGACAATCGATGGTGGTGCCGCTGGTGATTCTGGCCTTCTTGGAATCTGTTGGGCCTATGTGTTAGCTCACACATCACTTGGGTATCCATGGTAACTACCACAACATGGTCATCTGCAGTTTACATCTAGCCCGTGGCATTGAATGGCATTTTAAAAGTGCTAAGGGTCCTGGTGCAATAATCCTCCCATGAGGATCAGCCTCAACGGCTTTGTAGATTGCACTCATGTCAGCAACTCCATATACATTTTTTTTTCTTCATGCTTCTTTCTTCATCCTTTTTTCTTTCTGTCATTCAGACTTTCATTCATTCGATCTCTCTCACTCACTTGCTTTAACTCATTTGTTCTCACTCACTCACTCACTCACTCAATCACTCACTCACTCATTCACTCTCACTCACTCTCACTCTCTCACTCACTCGCTCACTAAGTCAGTCTCTCTCTCTCTCTCTCTCTTTTTCTTTTTATATATATTTTTTTCCGTCTTCTTCTTCTTCTTCTTCTTCTTCAGACCCTGTCATAGCACTAATGCCTTTCCAATACCACCAGCAGATGGAGACACTCCATTGCAACATTGGTTGTGAGCAGCAGTTTCTAAAAACAAATGCCTCATGGCGGATTTCCCATCCATCAATGGATGGTAAATTTTGTTTTTATCATTCACTGACCACAGATACCAATGCATGGTCAAGCAACAGCAATGACACACCCTTGTGTATAGGCATGAGACCCTCACGTCATTTAACAGGATTCAGCACCACCCACAAGACAGCTACCTGTCATGTCATGTCAAACCTGCACAGGTGTGCTAGATTATTATTATTTAGTTTTATTTTATTTTTTTACACCAATCAGTGTGCAAACATGGTCATTAAAACGCTAAATGAATAGACGTTCATAAACCAGTCAGTGCAACTCATCATTTTGGTCTCCAATTCTCAAACTCAAATTCTCACCCACGGAGGATTAAATGAGAATCTTTCTTGTTTAACACTGGAATGGGGTGGTGCACTGTTCACTACCCGAATATACTGCCACATCGGGTCAATGCATAGGGCGACAGAAGCAAGCTTCCAAATCAGCTCCCTTTCTCAAAAATCCATTTAATTTATGGTCCCCAGATAGGGAACGTATGTATCAGTATGTGCTCACAAGTCACCCAAGTGCAAGTATTCACACAAAAAAAAACGTGCCTCAGGATGCGATCTGTCGCAAGATCCTTTCTTTTTTTACACTTGATCTAAGCCAAAAGGCCTAGAGGGGATAACCGGGAAAGGGGTGGACCCAACCATGTCCCCTTCATGAGCACTCACATTACTCATAGGAATGGAAGGAAGGCTGGCAGCCAACCAGCCTCCCATACACTCTCTGGGTGGGTGGCAGTCAGCCACCCATACATACATACAGCACAGGCTAAACCCACATCATCACTTAAAAAAAGGACAGGCGACCATTGCACTCTGATGGAGCATTTAGCAATGCAATCCATAGCCTGGCTTTTGCCTGCACCCCCATCACTCCTCCTCTTGCATATAAGACAATATTTCAGATCTGCATATGAAAACAACACGCCTACCTTTGTTGCACATAGCTGCCTGCCTGTCTCTAGTTACCCCACTGGCTGTAGCTGCGTCCCTTCCGACATGGAATAACACCAACTGTAACGATAAACTGAAAATTAACAGTATAAACCTGCATCATTTTGGACTCTGGTATTTGCTGAATCCGGGTGACCTGACAATCGATGGTGGTGCCGCTGGTGATTCTGGCCTTCTTGGAATCTGTTGGGCCTATGTGTTAGCTCACACATCACTTGGGTATCCATGGTAACTACCACAACATGGTCATCTGCAGTTTACATCTAGCCCGTGGCATTGAATGGCATTTTAAAAGTGCTAAGGGTCCTGGTGCAATAATCCTCCCATGAGGATCAGCCTCAACGGCTTTGTAGATTGCACTCATGTCAGCAACTCCATATACATTTTTTTTTCTTCATGCTTCTTTCTTCATCCTTTTTTCTTTCTGTCATTCAGACTTTCATTCATTCGATCTCTCTCACTCACTTGCTTTAACTCATTTGTTCTCACTCACTCACTCACTCACTCAATCACTCACTCACTCATTCACTCTCACTCACTCTCACTCTCTCACTCACTCGCTCACTAAGTCAGTCTCTCTCTCTCTCTCTCTCTTTTTCTTTTTATATATATTTTTTTCCGTCTTCTTCTTCTTCTTCTTCTTCTTCAGACCCTGTCATAGCACTAATGCCTTTCCAATACCACCAGCAGATGGAGACACTCCATTGCAACATTGGTTGTGAGCAGCAGTTTCTAAAAACAAATGCCTCATGGCGGATTTCCCATCCATCAATGGATGGTAAATTTTGTTTTTATCATTCACTGACCACAGATACCAATGCATGGTCAAGCAACAGCAATGACACACCCTTGTGTATAGGCATGAGACCCTCACGTCATTTAACAGGATTCAGCACCACCCACAAGACAGCTACCTGTCATGTCATGTCAAACCTGCACAGGTGTGCTAGATTATTATTATTTAGTTTTATTTTATTTTTTTACACCAATCAGTGTGCAAACATGGTCATTAAAACGCTAAATGAATAGACGTTCATAAACCAGTCAGTGCAACTCATCATTTTGGTCTCCAATTCTCAAACTCAAATTCTCACCCACGGAGGATTAAATGAGAATCTTTCTTGTTTAACACTGGAATGGGATGGTGCACTGTTCACTACCCGAATATACTGCCACATCGGGTCAATGCATAGGGCGACAGAAGCAAGCTTCCAAATCAGCTCCCTTTCTCAAAAATCCATTTAATTTATGGTCCCCAGATAGGGAACGTATGTATCAGTATGTGCTCACAAGTCACCCAAGTGCAAGTATTCACACAAAAAAAAAACGTGCCTCAGGATGCGATCTGTCGCAAGATCCTTTCTTTTTTTACACTTGATCTAAGCCAAAAGGCCTAGAGGGGATAACCGGGAAAGGGGTGGACCCAACCATGTCCCCTTCATGAGCACTCACATTACTCATAGGAATGGAAGGAAGGCTGGCAGCCAACCAGCCTCCCATACACTCTCTGGGTGGGTGGCAGTCAGCCACCCATACATACATACAGCACAGGCTAAACCCACATCATCACTTAAAAAAAGGACAGGCGACCATTGCACTCTGATGGAGCATTTAGCAATGCAATCCATAGCCTGGCTTTTGCCTGAACCCCCATCACTCCTCCTCTTGCATATAAGACAATATTTCAGATCTGCATATGAAAACAACACGCCTACCTTTGTTGCACATAGCTGCCTGCCTGTCTCTAGTTACCCCACTGGCTGTAGCTGCGTCCCTTCCGACATGGAATAACACCAACTGTAACGATAAACTGAAAATTAACAGTATAAACCTGCATCATTTTGGACTCTGGTATTTGCTGAATCCGGGTGACCTGACAATCGATGGTGGTGCCGCTGGTGATTCTGGCCTTCTTGGAATCTGTTGGGCCTATGTGTTAGCTCACACATCACTTGGGTATCCATGGTAACTACCACAACATGGTCATCTGCAGTTTACATCTAGCCCGTGGCATTGAATGGCATTTTAAAAGTGCTAAGGGTCCTGGTGCAATAATCCTCCCATGAGGATCAGCCTCAACGGCTTTGTAGATTGCACTCATGTCAGCAACTCCATATACATTTTTTTTTCTTCATGCTTCTTTCTTCATCCTTTTTTCTTTCTGTCATTCAGACTTTCATTCATTCGATCTCTCTCACTCACTTGCTTTAACTCATTTGTTCTCACTCACTCACTCACTCACTCAATCACTCACTCACTCATTCACTCTCACTCACTCTCACTCTCTCACTCACTCGCTCACTAAGTCAGTCTCTCTCTC
Source organism: Hyla sarda (assembly GCF_029499605.1). Lineage (NCBI taxonomy): Eukaryota > Metazoa > Chordata > Amphibia > Anura > Hylidae > Hyla > Hyla sarda. The sequence goes on along the minus strand of NW_026609890.1, from coordinate 54,697 downwards.
TCTCTCTCTCTTTTTCTTTTTATATATATTTTTTTCCGTCTTCTTCTTCTTCTTCTTCTTCTTCTTCAGACCCTGTCATAGCACTAATGCCTTTCCAATACCACCAGCAGATGGAGACACTCCATTGCAACATTGGTTGTGAGCAGCAGTTTCTAAAAACAAATGCCTCATGGCGGATTTCCCATCCATCAATGGATGGTAAATTTTGTTTTTATCATTCACTGACCACAGATACCAATGCATGGTCAAGCAACAGCAATGACACACCCTTGTGTATAGGCATGAGACCCTCACGTCATTTAACAGGATTCAGCACCACCCACAAGACAGCTACCTGTCATGTCATGTCAAACCTGCACAGGTGTGCTAGATTATTATTATTTAGTTTTATTTTATTTTTTTACACCAATCAGTGTGCAAACATGGTCATTAAAACGCTAAATGAATAGACGTTCATAAACCAGTCAGTGCAACTCATCATTTTGGTCTCCAATTCTCAAACTCAAATTCTCACCCACGGAGGATTAAATGAGAATCTTTCTTGTTTAACACTGGAATGGGGTGGTGCACTGTTCACTACCCGAATATACTGCCACATCGGGTCAATGCATAGGGCGACAGAAGCAAGCTTCCAAATCAGCTCCCTTTCTCAAAAATCCATTTAATTTATGGTCCCCAGATAGGGAACGTATGTATCAGTATGTGCTCACAAGTCACCCAAGTGCAAGTATTCACACAAAAAAAAACGTGCCTCAGGATGCGATCTGTCGCAAGATCCTTTCTTTTTTTACACTTGATCTAAGCCAAAAGGCCTAGAGGGGATAACCGGGAAAGGGGTGGACCCAACCATGTCCCCTTCATGAGCACTCACATTACTCATAGGAATGGAAGGAAGGCTGGCAGCCAACCAGCCTCCCATACACTCTCTGGGTGGGTGGCAGTCAGCCACCCATACATACATACAGCACAGGCTAAACCCACATCATCACTTAAAAAAAGGACAGGCGACCATTGCACTCTGATGGAGCATTTAGCAATGCAATCCATAGCCTGGCTTTTGCCTGAACCCCCATCACTCCTCCTCTTGCATATAAGACAATATTTCAGATCTGCATATGAAAACAACACGCCTACCTTTGTTGCACATAGCTGCCTGCCTGTCTCTAGTTACCCCACTGGCTGTAGCTGCGTCCCTTCCGACATGGAATAACACCAACTGTAACGATAAACTGAAAATTAACAGTATAAACCTGCATCATTTTGGACTCTGGTATTTGCTGAATCCGGGTGACCTGACAATCGATGGTGGTGCCGCTGGTGATTCTGGCCTTCTTGGAATCTGTTGGGCCTATGTGTTAGCTCACACATCACTTGGGTATCCATGGTAACTACCACAACATGGTCATCTGCAGTTTACATCTAGCCCGTGGCATTGAATGGCATTTTAAAAGTGCTAAGGGTCCTGGTGCAATAATCCTCCCATGAGGATCAGCCTCAACGGCTTTGTAGATTGCACTCATGTCAGCAACTCCATATACATTTTTTTTTCTTCATGCTTCTTTCTTCATCCTTTTTTCTTTCTGTCATTCAGACTTTCATTCATTCGATCTCTCTCACTCACTTGCTTTAACTCATTTGTTCTCACTCACTCACTCACTCATTCACTCTCACTCACTCTCACTCTCTCACTCACTCGCTCACTAAGTCAGTCTCTCTCTCTCTCTCTCTCTTTTTCTTTTTATATATATTTTTTTCCGTCTTCTTCTTCTTCTTCTTCTTCTTCAGACCCTGTCATAGCACTAATGCCTTTCCAATACCACCAGCAGATGGAGAAACTCCATTGCAACATTGGTTGTGAGCAGCAGTTTCTAAAAACAAATGCCTCATGGCGGATTTCCCATCCATCAATGGATGGTAAATTTTGTTTTTATCATTCACTGACCACAGATACCAATGCATGGTCAAGCAACAGCAATGACACACCCTTGTGTATAGGCATGAGACCCTCACGTCATTTAACAGGATTCAGCACCACCCACAAGACAGCTACCTGTCATGTCATGTCAAACCTGCACAGGTGTGCTAGATTATTATTATTTAGTTTTATTTTATTTTTTTACACCAATCAGTGTGCAAACATGGTCATTAAAACGCTAAATGAATAGACGTTCATAAACCAGTCAGTGCAACTCATCATTTTGGTCTCCAATTCTCAAACTCAAATTCTCACCCACGGAGGATTAAATGAGAATCTTTCTTGTTTAACACTGGAATGGGGTGGTGCACTGTTCACTACCCGAATATACTGCCACATCGGGTCAATGCATAGGGCGACAGAAGCAAGCTTCCAAATCAGCTCCCTTTCTCAAAAATCCATTTAATTTATGGTCCCCAGATAGGGAACGTATGTATCAGTATGTGCTCACAAGTCACCCAAGTGCAAGTATTCACACAAAAAAAAACGTGCCTCAGGATGCGATCTGTCGCAAGATCCTTTCTTTTTTTACACTTGATCTAAGCCAAAAGGCCTAGAGGGGATAACCGGGAAAGGGGTGGACCCAACCATGTCCCCTTCATGAGCACTCACATTACTCATAGGAATGGAAGGAAGGCTGGCAGCCAACCAGCCTCCCATACACTCTCTGGGTGGGTGGCAGTCAGCCACCCATACATACATACAGCACAGGCTAAACCCACATCATCACTTAAAAAAAGGACAGGCGACCATTGCACTCTGATGGAGCATTTAGCAATGCAATCCATAGCCTGGCTTTTGCCTGAACCCCCATCACTCCTCCTCTTGCATATAAGACAATATTTCAGATCTGCATATGAAAACAACACGCCTACCTTTGTTGCACATAGCTGCCTGCCTGTCTCTAGTTACCCCACTGGCTGTAGCTGCGTCCCTTCCGACATGGAATAACACCAACTGTAACGATAAACTGAAAATTAACAGTATAAACCTGCATCATTTTGGACTCTGGTATTTGCTGAATCCGGGTGACCTGACAATCGATGGTGGTGCCGCTGGTGATTCTGGCCTTCTTGGAATCTGTTGGGCCTATGTGTTAGCTCACACATCACTTGGGTATCCATGGTAACTACCACAACATGGTCATCTGCAGTTTACATCTAGCCCGTGGCATTGAATGGCATTTTAAAAGTGCTAAGGGTCCTGGTGCAATAATCCTCCCATGAGGATCAGCCTCAACGGCTTTGTAGATTGCACTCATGTCAGCAACTCCATATACATTTTTTTTTCTTCATGCTTCTTTCTTCATCCTTTTTTCTTTCTGTCATTCAGACTTTCATTCATTCGATCTCTCTCACTCACTTGCTTTAACTCATTTGTTCTCACTCACTCACTCACTCACTCATTCACTCTCACTCACTCTCACTCTCTCACTCACTCGCTCACTAAGTCAGTCTCTCTCTCTCTCTCTCTCTTTTTCTTTTTATATATATTTTTTCCGTCTTCTTCTTCTTCTTCTTCTTCTTCTTCTTCAGACCCTGTCATAGCACTAATGCCTTTCCAATACCACCAGCAGATGGAGACACTCCATTGCAACATTGGTTGTGAGCAGCAGTTTCTAAAAACAAATGCCTCATGGCGGATTTCCCATCCATCAATGGATGGTAAATTTTGTTTTTATCATTCACTGACCACAGATACCAATGCATGGTCAAGCAACAGCAATGACACACCCTTGTGTATAGGCATGAGACCCTCACGTCATTTAACAGGATTCAGCACCACCCACAAGACAGCTACCTGTCATGTCATGTCAAACCTGCACAGGTGTGCTAGATTATTATTATTTAGTTTTATTTTATTTTTTTACACCAATCAGTGTGCAAACATGGTCATTAAAACGCTAAATGAATAGACGTTCATAAACCAGTCAGTGCAACTCATCATTTTGGTCTCCAATTCTCAAACTCAAATTCTCACCCACGGAGGATTAAATGAGAATCTTTCTTGTTTAACACTGGAATGGGGTGGTGCACTGTTCACTACCCGAATATACTGCCACATCGGGTCAATGCATAGGGCGACAGAAGCAAGCTTCCAAATCAGCTCCCTTTCTCAAAAATCCATTTAATTTATGGTCCCCAGATAGGGAACGTATGTATCAGTATGTGCTCACAAGTCACCCAAGTGCAAGTATTCACACAAAAAAAAACGTGCCTCAGGATGCGATCTGTCGCAAGATCCTTTCTTTTTTTACACTTGATCTAAGCCAAAAGGCCTAGAGGGGATAACCGGGAAAGGGGTGGACCCAACCATGTCCCCTTCATGAGCACTCACATTACTCATAGGAATGGAAGGAAGGCTGGCAGCCAACCAGCCTCCCATACACTCTCTGGGTGGGTGGCAGTCAGCCACCCATACATACATACAGCACAGGCTAAACCCACATCATCACTTAAAAAAAGGACAGGCGACCATTGCACTCTGATGGAGCATTTAGCAATGCAATCCATAGCCTGGCTTTTGCCTGAACCCCCATCACTCCTCCTCTTGCATATAAGACAATATTTCAGATCTGCATATGAAAACAACACGCCTACCTTTGTTGCACATAGCTGCCTGCCTGTCTCTAGTTACCCCACTGGCTGTAGCTGCGTCCCTTCCGACATGGAATAACACCAACTGTAACGATAAACTGAAAATTAACAGTATAAACCTGCATCATTTTGGACTCTGGTATTTGCTGAATCCGGGTGACCTGACAATCGATGGTGGTGCCGCTGGTGATTCTGGCCTTCTTGGAATCTGTTGGGCCTATGTGTTAGCTCACACATCACTTGGGTATCCATGGTAACTACCACAACATGGTCATCTGCAGTTTACATCTAGCCCGTGGCATTGAATGGCATTTTAAAAGTGCTAAGGGTCCTGGTGCAATAATCCTCCCATGAGGATCAGCCTCAACGGCTTTGTAGATTGCACTCATGTCAGCAACTCCATATACATTTTTTTTTCTTCATGCTTCTTTCTTCATCCTTTTTTCTTTCTGTCATTCAGACTTTCATTCATTCGATCTCTCTCACTCACTTGCTTTAACTCATTTGTTCTCACTCACTCACTCACTCACTCAATCACTCACTCACTCATTCACTCTCACTCACTCTCACTCTCTCACTCACTCGCTCACTAAGTCAGTCTCTCTCTCTCTCTCTCTCTTTTTCTTTTTATATATATTTTTTTCCGTCTTCTTCTTCTTCTTCTTCTTCTTCTTCAGACCCTGTCATAGCACTAATGCCTTTCCAATACCACCAGCAGATGGAGACACTCCATTGCAACATTGGTTGTGAGCAGCAGTTTCTAAAAACAAATGCCTCATGGCGGATTTCCCATCCATCAATGGATGGTAAATTTTGTTTTTATCATTCACTGACCACAGATACCAATGCATGGTCAAGCAACAGCAATGACACACCCTTGTGTATAGGCATGAGACCCTCACGTCATTTAACAGGATTCAGCACCACCCACAAGACAGCTACCTGTCATGTCATGTCAAACCTGCACAGGTGTGCTAGATTATTATTATTTAGTTTTATTTTATTTTTTTACACCAATCAGTGTGCAAACATGGTCATTAAAACGCTAAATGAATAGACGTTCATAAACCAGTCAGTGCAACTCATCATTTTGGTCTCCAATTCTCAAACTCAAATTCTCACCCACGGAGGATTAAATGAGAATCTTTCTTGTTTAACACTGGAATGGGGTGGTGCACTGTTCACTACCCGAATATACTGCCACATCGGGTCAATGCATAGGGCGACAGAAGCAAGCTTCCAAATCAGCTCCCTTTCTCAAAAATCCATTTAATTTATGGTCCCCAGATAGGGAACGTATGTATCAGTATGTGCTCACAAGTCACCCAAGTGCAAGTATTCACACAAAAAAAAACGTGCCTCAGGATGCGATCTGTCGCAAGATCCTTTCTTTTTTTACACTTGATCTAAGCCAAAAGGCCTAGAGGGGATAACCGGGAAAGGGGTGGACCCAACCATGTCCCCTTCATGAGCACTCACATTACTCATAGGAATGGAAGGAAGGCTGGCAGCCAACCAGCCTCCCATACACTCTCTGGGTGGGTGGCAGTCAGCCACCCATACATACATACAGCAAGGCTAAACCCACATCATCACTTAAAAAAAGGACAGGCGACCATTGCACTCTGATGGAGCATTTAGCAATGCAATCCATAGCCTGGCTTTTGCCTGAACCCCCATCACTCCTCCTCTTGCATATAAGACAATATTTCAGATCTGCATATGAAAACAACACGCCTACCTTTGTTGCACATAGCTGCCTGCCTGTCTCTAGTTACCCCACTGGCTGTAGCTGCGTCCCTTCCGACATGGAATAACACCAACTGTAACGATAAACTGAAAATTAACAGTATAAACCTGCATCATTTTGGACTCTGGTATTTGCTGAATCCGGGTGACCTGACAATCGATGGTGGTGCCGCTGGTGATTCTGGCCTTCTTGGAATCTGTTGGGCCTATGTGTTAGCTCACACATCACTTGGGTATCCATGGTAACTACCACAACATGGTCATCTGCAGTTTACATCTAGCCCGTGGCATTGAATGGCATTTTAAAAGTGCTAAGGGTCCTGGTGCAATAATCCTCCCATGAGGATCAGCCTCAACGGCTTTGTAGATTGCACTCATGTCAGCAACTCCATATACATTTTTTTTTCTTCATGCTTCTTTCTTCATCCTTTTTTCTTTCTGTCATTCAGACTTTCATTCATTCGATCTCTCTCACTCACTTGCTTTAACTCATTTGTTCTCACTCACTCACTCACTCACTCAATCACTCACTCACTCATTCACTCTCACTCACTCTCACTCTCTCACTCACTCGCTCACTAAGTCAGTCTCTCTCTCTCTCTCTCTCTTTTTCTTTTTATATATATTTTTTTCCGTCTTCTTCTTCTTCTTCTTCTTCTTCTTCTTCTTCAGACCCTGTCATAGCACTAATGCCTTTCCAATACCACCAGCAGATGGAGACACTCCATTGCAACATTGGTTGTGAGCAGCAGTTTCTAAAAACAAATGCCTCATGGCGGATTTCCCATCCATCAATGGATGGTAAATTTTGTTTTTATCATTCACTGACCACAGATACCAATGCATGGTCAAGCAACAGCAATGACACACCCTTGTGTATAGGCATGAGACCCTCACGTCATTTAACAGGATTCAGCACCACCCACAAGACAGCTACCTGTCATGTCATGTCAAACCTGCACAGGTGTGCTAGATTATTATTATTTAGTTTTATTTTATTTTTTTACACCAATCAGTGTGCAAACATGGTCATTAAAACGCTAAATGAATAGACGTTCATAAACCAGTCAGTGCAACTCATCATTTTGGTCTCCAATTCTCAAACTCAAATTCTCACCCACGGAGGATTAAATGAGAATCTTTCTTGTTTAACACTGGAATGGGGTGGTGCACTGTTCACTACCCGAATATACTGCCACATCGGGTCAATGCATAGGGCGACAGAAGCAAGCTTCCAAATCAGCTCCCTTTCTCAAAAATCCATTTAATTTATGGTCCCCAGATAGGGAACGTATGTATCAGTATGTGCTCACAAGTCACCCAAGTGCAAGTATTCACACAAAAAAAAACGTGCCTCAGGATGCGATCTGTCGCAAGATCCTTTCTTTTTTTACACTTGATCTAAGCCAAAAGGCCTAGAGGGGATAACCGGGAAAGGGGTGGACCCAACCATGTCCCCTTCATGAGCACTCACATTACTCATAGGAATGGAAGGAAGGCTGGCAGCCAACCAGCCTCCCATACACTCTCTGGGTGGGTGGCAGTCAGCCACCCATACATACATACAGCACAGGCTAAACCCACATCATCACTTAAAAAAAGGACAGGCGACCATTGCACTCTGATGGAGCATTTAGCAATGCAATCCATAGCCTGGCTTTTGCCTGAACCCCCATCACTCCTCCTCTTGCATATAAGACAATATTTCAGATCTGCATATGAAAACAACACGCCTACCTTTGTTGCACATAGCTGCCTGCCTGTCTCTAGTTACCCCACTGGCTGTAGCTGCGTCCCTTCCGACATGGAATAACACCAACTGTAACGATAAACTGAAAATTAACAGTATAAACCTGCATCATTTTGGACTCTGGTATTTGCTGAATCCGGGTGACCTGACAATCGATGGTGGTGCCGCTGGTGATTCTGGCCTTCTTGGAATCTGTTGGGCCTATGTGTTAGCTCACACATCACTTGGGTATCCATGGTAACTACCACAACATGGTCATCTGCAGTTTACATCTAGCCCGTGGCATTGAATGGCATTTTAAAAGTGCTAAGGGTCCTGGTGCAATAATCCTCCCATGAGGATCAGCCTCAACGGCTTTGTAGATTGCACTCATGTCAGCAACTCCATATACATTTTTTTTTCTTCATGCTTCTTTCTTCATCCTTTTTTCTTTCTGTCATTCAGACTTTCATTCATTCGATCTCTCTCACTCACTTGCTTTAACTCATTTGTTCTCACTCACTCACTCACTCACTCAATCACTCACTCACTCATTCACTCTCACTCACTCTCACTCTCTCACTCACTCGCTCACTAAGTCAGTCTCTCTCTCTCTCTCTCTCTTTTTCTTTTTATATATATTTTTTTCCGTCTTCTTCTTCTTCTTCTTCTTCTTCAGACCCTGTCATAGCACTAATGCCTTTCCAATACCACCAGCAGATGGAGACACTCCATTGCAACATTGGTTGTGAGCAGCAGTTTCTAAAAACAAATGCCTCATGGCGGATTTCCCATCCATCAATGGATGGTAAATTTTGTTTTTATCATTCACTGACCACAGATACCAATGCATGGTCAAGCAACAGCAATGACACACCCTTGTGTATAGGCATGAGACCCTCACGTCATTTAACAGGATTCAGCACCACCCACAAGACAGCTACCTGTCATGTCATGTCAAACCTGCACAGGTGTGCTAGATTATTATTATTTAGTTTTATTTTATTTTTTTACACCAATCAGTGTGCAAACATGGTCATTAAAACGCTAAATGAATAGACGTTCATAAACCAGTCAGTGCAACTCATCATTTTGGTCTCCAATTCTCAAACTCAAATTCTCACCCACGGAGGATTAAATGAGAATCTTTCTTGTTTAACACTGGAATGGGGTGGTGCACTGTTCACTACCCGAATATACTGCCACATCGGGTCAATGCATAGGGCGACAGAAGCAAGCTTCCAAATCAGCTCCCTTTCTCAAAAATCCATTTAATTTATGGTCCCCAGATAGGGAACGTATGTATCAGTATGTGCTCACAAGTCACCCAAGTGCAAGTATTCACACAAAAAAAAACGTGCCTCAGGATGCGATCTGTCGCAAGATCCTTTCTTTTTTTACACTTGATCTAAGCCAAAAGGCCTAGAGGGGATAACCGGGAAAGGGGTGGACCCAACCATGTCCCCTTCATGAGCACTCACATTACTCATAGGAATGGAAGGAAGGCTGGCAGCCAACCAGCCTCCCATACACTCTCTGGGTGGGTGGCAGTCAGCCACCCATACATACATACAGCACAGGCTAAACCCACATCATCACTTAAAAAAAGGACAGGCGACCATTGCACTCTGATGGAGCATTTAGCAATGCAATCCATAGCCTGGCTTTTGCCTGAACCCCCATCACTCCTCCTCTTGCATATAAGACAATATTTCAGATCTGCATATGAAAACAACACGCCTACCTTTGTTGCACATAGCTGCCTGCCTGTCTCTAGTTACCCCACTGGCTGTAGCTGCGTCCCTTCCGACATGGAATAACACCAACTGTAACGATAAACTGAAAATTAACAGTATAAACCTGCATCATTTTGGACTCTGGTATTTGCTGAATCCGGGTGACCTGACAATCGATGGTGGTGCCGCTGGTGATTCTGGCCTTCTTGGAATCTGTTGGGCCTATGTGTTAGCTCACACATCACTTGGGTATCCATGGTAACTACCACAACATGGTCATCTGCAGTTTACATCTAGCCCGTGGCATTGAATGGCATTTTAAAAGTGCTAAGGGTCCTGGTGCAATAATCCTCCCATGAGGATCAGCCTCAACGGCTTTGTAGATTGCACTCATGTCAGCAACTCCATATACATTTTTTTTTCTTCATGCTTCTTTCTTCATCCTTTTTTCTTTCTGTCATTCAGACTTTCATTCATTCGATCTCTCTCACTCACTTGCTTTAACTCATTTGTTCTCACTCACTCACTCACTCACTCAATCACTCACTCACTCATTCACTCTCACTCACTCTCACTCTCTCACTCACTCGCTCACTAAGTCAGTCTCTCTCTCTCTCTCTCTTTTCTTTTTATATATATTTTTTTCCGTCTTCTTCTTCTTCTTCTTCTTCTTCTTCTTCAGACCCTGTCATAGCACTAATGCCTTTCCAATACCACCAGCAGATGGAGACACTCCATTGCAACATTGGTTGTGAGCAGCAGTTTCTAAAAACAAATGCCTCATGGCGGATTTCCCATCCATCAATGGATGGTAAATTTTGTTTTTATCATTCACTGACCACAGATACCAATGCATGGTCAAGCAACAGCAATGACACACCCTTGTGTATAGGCATGAGACCCTCACGTCATTTAACAGGATTCAGCACCACCCACAAGACAGCTACCTGTCATGTCATGTCAAACCTGCACAGGTGTGCTAGATTATTATTATTTAGTTTTATTTTATTTTTTTACACCAATCAGTGTGCAACATGGTCATTAAAACGCTAAATGAATAGACGTTCATAAACCAGTCAGTGCAACTCATCATTTTGGTCTCCAATTCTCAAACTCAAATTCTCACCCACGGAGGATTAAATGAGAATCTTTCTTGTTTAACACTGGAATGGGGTGGTGCACTGTTCACTACCCGAATATACTGCCACATCGGGTCAATGCATAGGGCGACAGAAGCAAGCTTCCAAATCAGCTCCCTTTCTCAAAAATCCATTTAATTTATGGTCCCCAGATAGGGAACGTATGTATCAGTATGTGCTCACAAGTCACCCAAGTGCAAGTATTCACACAAAAAAAAAACGTGCCTCAGGATGCGATCTGTCGCAAGATCCTTTCTTTTTTTACACTTGATCTAAGCCAAAAGGCCTAGAGGGGATAACCGGGAAAGGGGTGGACCCAACCATGTCCCCTACATGAGCACTCACATTACTCATAGGAATGGAAGGAAGGCTGGCAGCCAACCAGCCTCCCATACACTCTCTGGGTGGGTGGCAGTCAGCCACCCATACATACATACAGCACAGGCTAAACCCACATCATCACTTAAAAAAAGGACAGGCGACCATTGCACTCTGATGGAGCATTTAGCAATGCAATCCATAGCCTGGCTTTTGCCTGAACCCCCATCACTCCTCCTCTTGCATATAAGACAATATTTCAGATCTGCATATGAAAACAACACGCCTACCTTTGTTGCACATAGCTGCCTGCCTGTCTCTAGTTACCCCACTGGCTGTAGCTGCGTCCCTTCCGACATGGAATAACACCAACTGTAACGATAAACTGAAAATTAACAGTATAAACCTGCATCATTTTGGACTCTGGTATTTGCTGAATCCGGGTGACCTGACAATCGATGGTGGTGCCGCTGGTGATTCTGGCCTTCTTGGAATCTGTTGGGCCTATGTGTTAGCTCACACATCACTTGGGTATCCATGGTAACTACCACAACATGGTCATCTGCAGTTTACATCTAGCCCGTGGCATTGAATGGCATTTTAAAAGTGCTAAGGGTCCTGGTGCAATAATCCTCCCATGAGGATCAGCCTCAACGGCTTTGTAGATTGCACTCATGTCAGCAACTCCATATACATTTTTTTTTCTTCATGCTTCTTTCTTCATCCTTTTTTCTTTCTGTCATTCAGACTTTCATTCATTCGATCTCTCTCACTCACTTGCTTTAACTCATTTGTTCTCACTCACTTACTCACTCACTCAATCACTCACTCACTCATTCACTCTCACTCACTCTCACTCTCTCACTCACTCGCTCACTAAGTCAGTCTCTCTCTCTCTCTCTCTCTTTTTCTTTTTATATATATTTTTTTCCGTCTTCTTCTTCTTCTTCTTCTTCTTCTTCAGACCCTGTCATAGCACTAATGCCTTTCCAATACCACCAGCAGATGGAGACACTCCATTGCAACATTGGTTGTGAGCAGCAGTTTCTAAAAACAAATGCCTCATGGCGGATTTCCCATCCATCAATGGATGGTAAATTTTGTTTTTATCATTCACTGACCACAGATACCAATGCATGGTCAAGCAACAGCAATGACACACCCTTGTGTATAGGCATGAGACCCTCACGTCATTTAACAGGATTCAGCACCACCCACAAGACAGCTACCTGTCATGTCATGTCAAACCTGCACAGGTGTGCTAGATTATTATTATTTAGTTTTATTTTATTTTTTTACACCAATCAGTGTGCAAACATGGTCATTAAAACGCTAAATGAATAGACGTTCATAAACCAGTCAGTGCAACTCATCATTTTGGTCTCCAATTCTCAAACTCAAATTCTCACCCACGGAGGATTAAATGAGAATCTTTCTTGTTTATCACTGGAATGGGGTGGTGCACTGTTCACTACCCGAATATACTGCCACATCGGGTCAATGCATAGGGCGACAGAAGCAAGCTTCCAAATCAGCTCCCTTTCTCAAAAATCCATTTAATTTATGGTCCCCAGATAGGGAACGTATGTATCAGTATGTGCTCACAAGTCACCCAAGTGCAAGTATTCACACAAAAATAAACGTGCCTCAGGATGCGATCTGTCGCAAGATCCTTTCTTTTTTTACACTTGATCTAAGCCAAAAGGCCTAGAGGGGATAACCGGGAAAGGGGTGGACCCAACCATGTCCCCTTCATGAGCACTCACATTACTCATAGGAATGGAAGGAAGGCTGGCAGCCAACCAGCCTCCCATACACTCTCTGGGTGGGTGGCAGTCAGCCACCCATACATACATACAGCACAGGCTAAACCCACATCATCACTTAAAAAAAGGACAGGCGACCATTGCACTCTGATGGAGCATTTAGCAATGCAATCCATAGCCTGGCTTTTGCCTGAACCCCCATCACTCCTCCTCTTGCATATAAGACAATATTTCAGATCTGCATATGAAAACAACACGCCTACCTTTGTTGCACATAGCTGCCTGCCTGTCTCTAGTTACCCCACTGGCTGTAGCTGCGTCCCTTCCGACATGGAATAACACCAACTGTAACGATAAACTGAAAATTAACAGTATAAACCTGCATCATTTTGGACTCTGGTATTTGCTGAATCCGGGTGACCTGACAATCGATGGTGGTGCCGCTGGTGATTCTGGCCTTCTTGGAATCTGTTGGGCCTATGTGTTAGCTCACACATCACTTGGGTATCCATGGTAACTACCACAACATGGTCATCTGCAGTTTACATCTAGCCCGTGGCATTGAATGGCATTTTAAAAGTGCTAAGGGTCCTGGTGCAATAATCCTCCCATGAGGATCAGCCTCAACGGCTTTGTAGATTGCACTCATGTCAGCAACTCCATATACATTTTTTTTTCTTCATGCTTCTTTCTTCATCCTTTTTTCTTTCTGTCATTCAGACTTTCATTCATTCGATCTCTCTCACTCACTTGCTTTAACTCATTTGTTCTCACTCACTCACTCACTCACTCAATCACTCACTCACTCATTCACTCTCACTCACTCTCACTCTCTCACTCACTCGCTCACTAAGTCAGTCTCTCTCTCTCTTTTTCTTTTTATATATATTTTTTTCCGTCTTCTTCTTCTTCTTCTTCTTCTTCTTCTTCTTCAGACCCTGTCATAGCACTAATGCCTTTCCAATACCACCAGCAGATGGAGACACTCCATTGCAACATTGGTTGTGAGCAGCAGTTTCTAAAAACAAATGCCTCATGGCGGATTTCCCATCCATCAATGGATGGTAAATTTTGTTTTTATCATTCACTGACCACAGATACCAATGCATGGTCAAGCAACAGCAATGACACACCCTTGTGTATAGGCATGAGACCCTCACGTCATTTAACAGGATTCAGCACCACCCACAAGACAGCTACCTGTCATGTCATGTCAAACCTGCACAGGTGTGCTAGATTATTATTATTTAGTTTTATTTTATTTTTTTACACCAATCAGTGTGCAAACATGGTCATTAAAACGCTAAATGAATAGACGTTCATAAACCAGTCAGTGCAACTCATCATTTTGGTCTCCAATTCTCAAACTCAAATTCTCACCCACGGAGGATTAAATGAGAATCTTTCTTGTTTAACACTGGAATGGGGTGGTGCACTGTTCACTACCCGAATATACTGCCACATCGGGTCAATGCATAGGGCGACAGAAGCAAGCTTCCAAATCAGCTCCCTTTCTCAAAAATCCATTTAATTTATGGTCCCCAGATAGGGAACGTATGTATCAGTATGTGCTCACAAGTCACCCAAGTGCAAGTATTCACACAAAAAAAAACGTGCCTCAGGATGCGATCTGTCGCAAGATCCTTTCTTTTTTTACACTTGATCTAAGCCAAAAGGCCTAGAGGGGATAACCGGGAAAGGGGTGGACCCAACCATGTCCCCTTCATGAGCACTCACATTACTCATAGGAATGGAAGGAAGGCTGGCAGCCAACCAGCCTCCCATACACTCTCTGGGTGGGTGGCAGTCAGCCACCCATACATACATACAGCACAGGCTAAACCCACATCATCACTTAAAAAAAGGACAGGCGACCATTGCACTCTGATGGAGCATTTAGCAATGCAATCCATAGCCTGGCTTTTGCCTGAACCCCCATCACTCCTCCTCTTGCATATAAGACAATATTTCAGATCTGCATATGAAAACAACACGCCTACCTTTGTTGCACATAGCTGCCTGCCTGTCTCTAGTTACCCCACTGGCTGTAGCTGCGTCCCTTCCGACATGGAATAACACCAACTGTAACGATAAACTGAAAATTAACAGTATAAACCTGCATCATTTTGGACTCTGGTATTTGCTGAATCCGGGTGACCTGACAATCGATGGTGGTGCCGCTGGTGATTCTGGCCTTCTTGGAATCTGTTGGGCCTATGTGTTAGCTCACACATCACTTGGGTATCCATGGTAACTACCACAACATGGTCATCTGCAGTTTACATCTAGCCCGTGGCATTGAATGGCATTTTAAAAGTGCTAAGGGTCCTGGTGCAATAATCCTCCCATGAGGATCAGCCTCAACGGCTTTGTAGATTGCACTCATGTCAGCAACTCCATATACATTTTTTTTTCTTCATGCTTCTTTCTTCATCCTTTTTTCTTTCTGTCATTCAGACTTTCATTCATTCGATCTCTCTCACTCACTTGCTTTAACTCATTTGTTCTCACTCACTCACTCACTCAATCACTCACTCACTCATTCACTCTCACTCACTCTCACTCTCTCACTCACTCGCTCACTAAGTCAGTCTCTCTCTCTCTCTCTCTCTCTTTTTCTTTTTATATATATTTTTTTCCGTCTTCTTCTTCTTCTTCTTCTTCTTCTTCTTCAGACCCTGTCATAGCACTAATGCCTTTCCAATACCACCAGCAGATGGAGACACTCCATTGCAACATTGGTTGTGAGCAGCAGTTTCTAAAAACAAATGCCTCATGGCGGATTTCCCATCCATCAATGGATGGTAAATTTTGTTTTTATCATTCACTGACCACAGATACCAATGCATGGTCAAGCAACAGCAATGACACACCCTTGTGTATAGGCATGAGACCCTCACGTCATTTAACAGGATTCAGCACCACCCACAAGACAGCTACCTGTCATGTCATGTCAAACCTGCACAGGTGTGCTAGATTATTATTATTTAGTTTTATTTTATTTTTTTACACCAATCAGTGTGCAAACATGGTCATTAAAACGCTAAATGAATAGACGTTCATAAACCAGTCAGTGCAACTCATCATTTTGGTCTCCAATTCTCAAACTCAAATTCTCACCCACGGAGGATTAAATGAGAATCTTTCTTGTTTAACACTGGAATGGGGTGGTGCACTGTTCACTACCCGAATATACTGCCACATCGGGTCAATGCATAGGGCGACAGAAGCAAGCTTCCAAATCAGCTCCCTTTCTCAAAAATCCATTTAATTTATGGTCCCCAGATAGGGAACGTATGTATCAGTATGTGCTCACAAGTCACCCAAGTGCAAGTATTCACACAAAAAAAAACGTGCCTCAGGATGCGATCTGTCGCAAGATCCTTTCTTTTTTTACACTTGATCTAAGCCAAAAGGCCTAGAGGGGATAACCGGGAAAGGGGTGGACCCAACCATGTCCCCTTCATGAGCACTCACATTACTCATAGGAATGGAAGGAAGGCTGGCAGCCAACCAGCCTCCCATACACTCTCTGGGTGGGTGGCAGTCAGCCACCCATACATACATACAGCACAGGCTAAACCCACATCATCACTTAAAAAAAGGACAGGCGACCATTGCACTCTGATGGAGCATTTAGCAATGCAATCCATAGCCTGGCTTTTGCCTGAACCCCCATCACTCCTCCTCTTGCATATAAGACAATATTTCAGATCTGCATATGAAAACAACACGCCTACCTTTGTTGCACATAGCTGCCTGCCTGTCTCTAGTTACCCCACTGGCTGTAGCTGCGTCCCTTCCGACATGGAATAACACCAACTGTAACGATAAACTGAAAATTAACAGTATAAACCTGCATCATTTTGGACTCTGGTATTTGCTGAATCCGGGTGACCTGACAATCGATGGTGGTGCCGCTGGTGATTCTGGCCTTCTTGGAATCTGTTGGGCCTATGTGTTAGCTCACACATCACTTGGGTATCCATGGTAACTACCACAACATGGTCATCTGCAGTTTACATCTAGCCCGTGGCATTGAATGGCATTTTAAAAGTGCTAAGGGTCCTGGTGCAATAATCCTCCCATGAGGATCAGCCTCAACGGCTTTGTAGATTGCACTCATGTCAGCAACTCCATATACATTTTTTTTTCTTCATGCTTCTTTCTTCATCCTTTTTTCTTTCTGTCATTCAGACTTTCATTCATTCGATCTCTCTCACTCACTTGCTTTAACTCATTTGTTCTCACTCACTCACTCACTCAATCACTCACTCACTCATTCACTCTCACTCACTCTCACTCTCTCACTCACTCGCTCACTAAGTCAGTCTCTCTCTCTCTCTCTCTCTTTTTCTTTTTATATATATTTTTTTCCGTCTTCTTCTTCTTCTTCTTCTTCTTCAGACCCTGTCATAGCACTAATGCCTTTCCAATACCACCAGCAGATGGAGACACTCCATTGCAACATTGGTTGTGAGCAGCAGTTTCTAAAAACAAATGCCTCATGGCGGATTTCCCATCCATCAATGGATGGTAAATTTTGTTTTTATCATTCACTGACCACAGATACCAATGCATGGTCAAGCAACAGCAATGACACACCCTTGTGTATAGGCATGAGACCCTCACGTCATTTAACAGGATTCAGCACCACCCACAAGACAGCTACCTGTCATGTCATGTCAAACCTGCACAGGTGTGCTAGATTATTATTATTTAGTTTTATTTTATTTTTTTACACCAATCAGTGTGCAAACATGGTCATTAAAACGCTAAATGAATAGACGTTCATAAACCAGTCAGTGCAACTCATCATTTTGGTCTCCAATTCTCAAACTCAAATTCTCACCCACGGAGGATTAAATGAGAATCTTTCTTGTTTAACACTGGAATGGGGTGGTGCACTGTTCACTACCCGAATATACTGCCACATCGGGTCAATGCATAGGGCGACAGAAGCAAGCTTCCAAATCAGCTCCCTTTCTCAAAAATCCATTTAATTTATGGTCCCCAGATAGGGAACGTATGTATCAGTATGTGCTCACAAGTCACCCAAGTGCAAGTATTCACACAAAAATAAACGTGCCTCAGGATGCGATCTGTCGCAAGATCCTTTCTTTTTTTACACTTGATCTAAGCCAAAAGGCCTAGAGGGGATAACCGGGAAAGGGGTGGACCCAACCATGTCCCCTTCATGAGCACTCACATTACTCATAGGAATGGAAGGAAGGCTGGCAGCCAACCAGCCTCCCATACACTCTCTGGGTGGGTGGCAGTCAGCCACCCATACATACATACAGCACAGGCTAAACCCACATCATCACTTAAAAAAAGGACAGGCGACCATTGCACTCTGATGGAGCATTTAGCAATGCAATCCATAGCCTGGCTTTTGCCTGAACCCCCATCACTCCTCCTCTTGCATATAAGACAATATTTCAGATCTGCATATGAAAACAACACGCCTACCTTTGTTGCACATAGCTGCCTGCCTGTCTCTAGTTACCCCACTGGCTGTAGCTGCGTCCCTTCCGACATGGAATAACACCAACTGTAACGATAAACTGAAAATTAACAGTATAAACCTGCATCATTTTGGACTCTGGTATTTGCTGAATCCGGGTGACCTGACAATCGATGGTGGTGCCGCTGGTGATTCTGGCCTTCTTGGAATCTGTTGGGCCTATGTGTTAGCTCACACATCACTTGGGTATCCATGGTAACTACCACAACATGGTCATCTGCAGTTTACATCTAGCCCGTGGCATTGAATGGCATTTTAAAAGTGCTAAGGGTCCTGGTGCAATAATCCTCCCATGAGGATCAGCCTCAACGGCTTTGTAGATTGCACTCATGTCAGCAACTCCATATACATTTTTTTTTCTTCATGCTTCTTTCTTCATCCTTTTTTCTTTCTGTCATTCAGACTTTCATTCATTCGATCTCTCTCACTCACTTGCTTTAACTCATTTGTTCTCACTCACTCACTCACTCACTCAATCACTCACTCACTCATTCACTCTCACTCACTCTCACTCTCTCACTCACTCGCTCACTAAGTCAGTCTCTCTCTCTCTCTCTCTCTTTTTCTTTTTATATATATTTTTTTCCGTCTTCTTCTTCTTCTTCTTCTTCTTCTTCTTCAGACCCTGTCATAGCACTAATGCCTTTCCAATACCACCAGCAGATGGAGACACTCCATTGCAACATTGGTTGTGAGCAGCAGTTTCTAAAAACAAATGCCTCATGGCGGATTTCCCATCCATCAATGGATGGTAAATTTTGTTTTTATCATTCACTGACCACAGATACCAATGCATGGTCAAGCAACAGCAATGACACACCCTTGTGTATAGGCATGAGACCCTCACGTCATTTAACAGGATTCAGCACCACCCACAAGACAGCTACCTGTCATGTCATGTCAAACCTGCACAGGTGTGCTAGATTATTATTATTTAGTTTTATTTTATTTTTTTACACCAATCAGTGTGCAAACATGGTCATTAAAACGCTAAATGAATAGACGTTCATAAACCAGTCAGTGCAACTCATCATTTTGGTCTCCAATTCTCAAACTCAAATTCTCACCCACGGAGGATTAAATGAGAATCTTTCTTGTTTAACACTGGAATGGGGTGGTGCACTGTTCACTACCCGAATATACTGCCACATCGGGTCAATGCATAGGGCAACAGAAGCAAGCTTCCAAATCAGCTCCCTTTCTCAAAAATCCATTTAATTTATGGTCCCCAGATAGGGAACGTATGTATCAGTATGTGCTCACAAGTCACCCAAGTGCAAGTATTCACACAAAAAAAAACGTGCCTCAGGATGCGATCTGTCGCAAGATCCTTTCTTTTTTTACACTTGATCTAAGCCAAAAGGCCTAGAGGGGATAACCGGGAAAGGGGTGGACCCAACCATGTCCCCTTCATGAGCACTCACATTACTCATAGGAATGGAAGGAAGGCTGGCAGCCAACCAGCCTCCCATACACTCTCTGGGTGGGTGGCAGTCAGCCACCCATACATACATACAGCACAGGCTAAACCCACATCATCACTTAAAAAAAGGACAGGCGACCATTGCACTCTGATGGAGCATTTAGCAATGCAATCCATAGCCTGGCTTTTGCCTGAACCCCCATCACTCCTCCTCTTGCATATAAGACAATATTTCAGATCTGCATATGAAAACAACACGCCTACCTTTGTTGCACATAGCTGCCTGCCTGTCTCTAGTTACCCCACTGGCTGTAGCTGCGTCCCTTCCGACATGGAATAACACCAACTGTAACGATAAACTGAAAATTAACAGTATAAACCTGCATCATTTTGGACTCTGGTATTTGCTGAATCCGGGTGACCTGACAATCGATGGTGGTGACGCTGGTGATTCTGGCCTTCTTGGAATCTGTTGGGCCTATGTGTTAGCTCACACATCACTTGGGTATCCATGGTAACTACCACAACATGGTCATCTGCAGTTTACATCTAGCCCGTGGCATTGAATGGCATTTTAAAAGTGCTAAGGGTCCTGGTGCAATAATCCTCCCATGAGGATCAGCCTCAACGGCTTTGTAGATTGCACTCATGTCAGCAACTCCATATACATTTTTTTTTCTTCATGCTTCTTTCTTCATCCTTTTTTCTTTCTGTCATTCAGACTTTCATTCATTCGATCTCTCTCACTCACTTGCTTTAACTCATTTGTTCTCACTCACTCACTCACTCACTCAATCACTCACTCACTCATTCACTCTCACTCACTCTCACTCTCTCACTCACTCGCTCACTAAGTCAGTCTCTCTCTCTCTCTCTCTCTTTTTCTTTTTATATATATTTTTTTCCGTCTTCTTCTTCTTCTTCTTCTTCTTCTTCTTCAGACCCTGTCATAGCACTAATGCCTTTCCAATACCACCAGCAGATGGAGACACTCCATTGCAACATTGGTTGTGAGCAGCAGTTTCTAAAAACAAATGCCTCATGGCGGATTTCCCATCCATCAATGGATGGTAAATTTTGTTTTTATCATTCACTGACCACAGATACCAATGCATGGTCAAGCAACAGCAATGACACACCCTTGTGTATAGGCATGAGACCCTCACGTAATTTAACAGGATTCAGCACCACCCACAAGACAGCTACCTGTCATGTCATGTCAAACCTGCACAGGTGTGCTAGATTATTATTATTTAGTTTTATTTTATTTTTTTACACCAATCAGTGTGCAAACATGGTCAT
The DNA here is from genome assembly GCF_029499605.1 of Hyla sarda. Lineage (NCBI taxonomy): Eukaryota > Metazoa > Chordata > Amphibia > Anura > Hylidae > Hyla > Hyla sarda. The sequence continues at coordinate 33,436 of NW_026609890.1, read as the reverse complement.
TAAAACGCTAAATGAATAGACGTTCATAAACCAGTCAGTGCAACTCATCATTTTGGTCTCCAATTCTCAAACTCAAATTCTCACCCACGGAGGATTAAATGAGAATCTTTCTTGTTTAACACTGGAATGGGGTGGTGCACTGTTCACTACCCGAATATACTGCCACATCGGGTCAATGCATAGGGCGACAGAAGCAAGCTTCCAAATCAGCTCCCTTTCTCAAAAATCCATTTAATTTATGGTCCCCAGATAGGGAACGTATGTATCAGTATGTGCTCACAAGTCACCCAAGTGCAAGTATTCACACAAAAAAAAACGTGCCTCAGGATGCGATCTGTCGCAAGATCCTTTCTTTTTTTACACTTGATCTAAGCCAAAAGGCCTAGAGGGGATAACCGGGAAAGGGGTGGACCCAACCATGTCCCCTTCATGAGCACTCACATTACTCATAGGAATGGAAGGAAGGCTGGCAGCCAACCAGCCTCCCATACACTCTCTGGGTGGGTGGCAGTCAGCCACCCATACATACATACAGCACAGGCTAAACCCACATCATCACTTAAAAAAAGGACAGGCGACCATTGCACTCTGATGGAGCATTTAGCAATGCAATCCATAGCCTGGCTTTTGCCTGAACCCCCATCACTCCTCCTCTTGCATATAAGACAATATTTCAGATCTGCATATGAAAACAACACGCCTACCTTTGTTGCACATAGCTGCCTGCCTGTCTCTAGTTACCCCACTGGCTGTAGCTGCGTCCCTTCCGACATGGAATAACACCAACTGTAACGATAAACTGAAAATTAACAGTATAAACCTGCATCATTTTGGACTCTGGTATTTGCTGAATCCGGGTGACCTGACAATCGATGGTGGTGCCGCTGGTGATTCTGGCCTTCTTGGAATCTGTTGGGCCTATGTGTTAGCTCACACATCACTTGGGTATCCATGGTAACTACCACAACATGGTCATCTGCAGTTTACATCTAGCCCGTGGCATTGAATGGCATTTTAAAAGTGCTAAGGGTCCTGGTGCAATAATCCTCCCATGAGGATCAGCCTCAACGGCTTTGTAGATTGCACTCATGTCAGCAACTCCATATACATTTTTTTTTCTTCATGCTTCTTTCTTCATCCTTTTTTCTTTCTGTCATTCAGACTTTCATTCATTCGATCTCTCTCACTCACTTGCTTTAACTCATTTGTTCTCACTCACTCACTCACTCAATCACTCACTCACTCATTCACTCTCACTCACTCTCACTCTCTCACTCACTCGCTCACTAAGTCAGTCTCTCTCTCTCTCTCTCTCTTTTTCTTTTTATATATATTTTTTTCCGTCTTCTTCTTCTTCTTCTTCTTCTTCTTCTTCTTCAGACCCTGTCATAGCACTAATGCCTTTCCAATACCACCAGCAGATGGAGACACTCCATTGCAACATTGGTTGTGAGCAGCAGTTTCTAAAAACAAATGCCTCATGGCGGATTTCCCATCCATCAATGGATGGTAAATTTTGTTTTTATCATTCACTGACCACAGATACCAATGCATGGTCAAGCAACAGCAATGACACACCCTTGTGTATAGGCATGAGACCCTCACGTCATTTAACAGGATTCAGCACCACCCACAAGACAGCTACCTGTCATGTCATGTCAAACCTGCACAGGTGTGCTAGATTATTATTATTTAGTTTTATTTTATTTTTTTACACCAATCAGTGTGCAAACATGGTCATTAAAACGCTAAATGAATAGACGTTCATAAACCAGTCAGTGCAACTCATCATTTTGGTCTCCAATTCTCAAACTCAAATTCTCACCCACGGAGGATTAAATGAGAATCTTTCTTGTTTAACACTGGAATGGGGTGGTGCACTGTTCACTACCCGAATATACTGCCACATCGGGTCAATGCATAGGGCGACAGAAGCAAGCTTCCAAATCAGCTCCCTTTCTCAAAAATCCATTTAATTTATGGTCCCCAGATAGGGAACGTATGTATCAGTATGTGCTCACAAGTCACCCAAGTGCAAGTATTCACACAAAAAAAAACGTGCCTCAGGATGCGATCTGTCGCAAGATCCTTTCTTTTTTTACACTTGATCTAAGCCAAAAGGCCTAGAGGGGATAACCGGGAAAGGGGTGGACCCAACCATGTCCCCTTCATGAGCACTCACATTACTCATAGGAATGGAAGGAAGGCTGGCAGCCAACCAGCCTCCCATACACTCTCTGGATGGGTGGCAGTCAGCCACCCATACATACATACAGCACAGGCTAAACCCACATCATCACTTAAAAAAAGGACAGGCGACCATTGCACTCTGATGGAGCATTTAGCAATGCAATCCATAGCCTGGCTTTTGCCTGAACCCCCATCACTCCTCCTCTTGCATATAAGACAATATTTCAGATCTGCATATGAAAACAACACGCCTACCTTTGTTGCACATAGCTGCCTGCCTGTCTCTAGTTACCCCACTGGCTGTAGCTGCGTCCCTTCCGACATGGAATAACACCAACTGTAACGATAAACTGAAAATTAACAGTATAAACCTGCATCATTTTGGACTCTGGTATTTGCTGAATCCGGGTGACCTGACAATCGATGGTGGTGCCGCTGGTGATTCTGGCCTTCTTGGAATCTGTTGGGCCTATGTGTTAGCTCACACATCACTTGGGTATCCATGGTAACTACCACAACATGGTCATCTGCAGTTTACATCTAGCCCGTGGCATTGAATGGCATTTTAAAAGTGCTAAGGGTCCTGGTGCAATAATCCTCCCATGAGGATCAGCCTCAACGGCTTTGTAGATTGCACTCATGTCAGCAACTCCATATACATTTTTTTTTCTTCATGCTTCTTTCTTCATCCTTTTTTCTTTCTGTCATTCAGACTTTCATTCATTCGATCTCTCTCACTCACTTGCTTTAACTCATTTGTTCTCACTCACTCACTCACTCACTCAATCACTCACTCACTCATTCACTCTCACTCACTCTCACTCTCTCACTCACTCGCTCACTAAGTCAGTCTCTCTCTCTCTCTCTCTCTTTTTCTTTTTATATATATTTTTTTCCGTCTTCTTCTTCTTCTTCTTCTTCTTCTTCTTCAGACCCTGTCATAGCACTAATGCCTTTCCAATACCACCAGCAGATGGAGACACTCCATTGCAACATTGGTTGTGAGCAGCAGTTTCTAAAAACAAATGCCTCATGGCGGATTTCCCATCCATCAATGGATGGTAAATTTTGTTTTTATCATTCACTGACCACAGATACCAATGCATGGTCAAGCAACAGCAATGACACACCCTTGTGTATAGGCATGAGACCCTCACGTCATTTAACAGGATTCAGCACCACCCACAAGACAGCTACCTGTCATGTCATGTCAAACCTGCACAGGTGTGCTAGATTATTATTATTTAGTTTTATTTTATTTTTTTACACCAATCAGTGTGCAAACATGGTCATTAAAACGCTAAATGAATAGACGTTCATAAACCAGTCAGTGCAACTCATCATTTTGGTCTCCAATTCTCAAACTCAAATTCTCACCCACGGAGGATTAAATGAGAATCTTTCTTGTTTAACACTGGAATGGGGTGGTGCACTGTTCACTACCCGAATATACTGCCACATCGGGTCAATGCATAGGGCGACAGAAGCAAGCTTCCAAATCAGCTCCCTTTCTCAAAAATCCATTTAATTTATGGTCCCCAGATAGGGAACGTATGTATCAGTATGTGCTCACAAGTCACCCAAGTGCAAGTATTCACACAAAAAAAAACGTGCCTCAGGATGCGATCTGTCGCAAGATCCTTTCTTTTTTTACACTTGATCTAAGCCAAAAGGCCTAGAGGGGATAACCGGGAAAGGGGTGGACCCAACCATGTCCCCTTCATGAGCACTCACATTACTCATAGGAATGGAAGGAAGGCTGGCAGCCAACCAGCCTCCCATACACTCTCTGGGTGGGTGGCAGTCAGCCACCCATACATACATACAGCACAGGCTAAACCCACATCATCACTTAAAAAAAGGACAGGCGACCATTGCACTCTGATGGAGCATTTAGCAATGCAATCCATAGCCTGGCTTTTGCCTGAACCCCCATCACTCCTCCTCTTGCATATAAGACAATATTTCAGATCTGCATATGAAAACAACACGCCTACCTTTGTTGCACATAGCTGCCTGCCTGTCTCTAGTTACCCCACTGGCTGTAGCTGCGTCCCTTCCGACATGGAATAACACCAACTGTAACGATAAACTGAAAATTAACAGTATAAACCTGCATCATTTTGGACTCTGGTATTTGCTGAATCCGGGTGACCTGACAATCGATGGTGGTGCCGCTGGTGATTCTGGCCTTCTTGGAATCTGTTGGGCCTATGTGTTAGCTCACACATCACTTGGGTATCCATGGTAACTACCACAACATGGTCATCTGCAGTTTACATCTAGCCCGTGGCATTGAATGGCATTTTAAAAGTGCTAAGGGTCCTGGTGCAATAATCCTCCCATGAGGATCAGCCTCAACGGCTTTGTAGATTGCACTCATGTCAGCAACTCCATATACATTTTTTTTTCTTCATGCTTCTTTCTTCATCCTTTTTTCTTTCTGTCATTCAGACTTTCATTCATTCGATCTCTCTCACTCACTTGCTTTAACTCATTTGTTCTCACTCACTCACTCACTCAATCACTCACTCACTCATTCACTCTCACTCACTCTCACTCTCTCACTCACTCGCTCACTAAGTCAGTCTCTCTCTCTCTCTCTCTCTTTTTCTTTTTATATATATTTTTTTCCGTCTTCTTCTTCTTCTTCTTCTTCTTCTTCTTCAGACCCTGTCATAGCACTAATGCCTTTCCAATACCACCAGCAGATGGAGACACTCCATTGCAACATTGGTTGTGAGCAGCAGTTTCTAAAAACAAATGCCTCATGGCGGATTTCCCATCCATCAATGGATGGTAAATTTTGTTTTTATCATTCACTGACCACAGATACCAATGCATGGTCAAGCAACAGCAATGACACACCCTTGTGTATAGGCATGAGACCCTCACGTCATTTAACAGGATTCAGCACCACCCACAAGACAGCTACCTGTCATGTCATGTCAAACCTGCACAGGTGTGCTAGATTATTATTATTTAGTTTTATTTTATTTTTTTACACCAATCAGTGTGCAAACATGGTCATTAAAACGCTAAATGAATAGACGTTCATAAACCAGTCAGTGCAACTCATCATTTTGGTCTCCAATTCTCAAACTCAAATTCTCACCCACGGAGGATTAAATGAGAATCTTTCTTGTTTAACACTGGAATGGGGTGGTGCACTGTTCCTACCCGAATATACTGCCACATCGGGTCAATGCATAGGGCGACAGAAGCAAGCTTCCAAATCAGCTCCCTTTCTCAAAAATCCATTTAATTTATGGTCCCCAGATAGGGAACGTATGTATCAGTATGTGCTCACAAGTCACCCAAGTGCAAGTATTCACACAAAAAAAAAACGTGCCTCAGGATGCGATCTGTCACAAGATCCTTTCTTTTTTTACACTTGATCTAAGCCAAAAGGCCTAGAGGGGATAACCGGGAAAGGGGTGGACCCAACCATGTCCCCTTCATGAGCACTCACATTACTCATAGGAATGGAAGGAAGGCTGGCAGCCAACCAGCCTCCCATACACTCTCTGGGTGGGTGGCAGTCAGCCACCCATACATACATACAGCACAGGCTAAACCCACATCATCACTTAAAAAAAGGACAGGCGACCATTGCACTCTGATGGAGCATTTAGCAATGCAATCCATAGCCTGGCTTTTGCCTGAACCCCCATCACTCCTCCTCTTGCATATAAGACAATATTTCAGATCTGCATATGAAAACAACACGCCTACCTTTGTTGCACATAGCTGCCTGCCTGTCTCTAGTTACCCCACTGGCTGTAGCTGCGTCCCTTCCGACATGGAATAACACCAACTGTAACGATAAACTGAAAATTAACAGTATAAACCTGCATCATTTTGGACTCTGGTATTTGCTGAATCCGGGTGACCTGACAATCGATGGTGGTGCCGCTGGTGATTCTGGCCTTCTTGGAATCTGTTGGGCCTATGTGTTAGCTCACACATCACTTGGGTATCCATGGTAACTACCACAACATGGTCATCTGCAGTTTACATCTAGCCCGTGGCATTGAATGGCATTTTAAAAGTGCTAAGGGTCCTGGTGCAATAATCCTCCCATGAGGATCAGCCTCAACGGCTTTGTAGATTGCACTCATGTCAGCAACTCCATATACATTTTTTTTTCTTCATGCTTCTTTCTTCATCCTTTTTTCTTTCTGTCATTCAGACTTTCATTCATTCGATCTCTCTCACTCACTTGCTTTAACTCATTTGTTCTCACTCACTCACTCACTCAATCACTCACTCACTCATTCACTCTCACTCACTCTCACTCTCTCACTCACTCGCTCACTAAGTCAGTCTCTCTCTCTCTCTCTCTCTTTTTCTTTTTATATATATTTTTTTCCATCTTCTTCTTCTTCTTCTTCTTCTTCTTCTTCTTCAGACCCTGTCATAGCACTAATGCCTTTCCAATACCACCAGCAGATGGAGACACTCCATTGCAACATTGGTTGTGAGCAGCAGTTTCTAAAAACAAATGCCTCATGGCGGATTTCCCATCCATCAATGGATGGTAAATTTTGTTTTTATCATTCACTGACCACAGATACCAATGCATGGTCAAGCAACAGCAATGACACACCCTTGTGTATAGGCATGAGACCCTCACGTCATTTAACAGGATTCAGCACCACCCACAAGACAGCTACCTGTCATGTCATGTCAAACCTGCACAGGTGTGCTAGATTATTATTATTTAGTTTTATTTTATTTTTTTACACCAATCAGTGTGCAAACATGGTCATTAAAACGCTAAATGAATAGACGTTCATAAACCAGTCAGTGCAACTCATCATTTTGGTCTCCAATTCTCAAACTCAAATTCTCACCCACGGAGGATTAAATGAGAATCTTTCTTGTTTAACACTGGAATGGGGTGGTGCACTGTTCACTACCCGAATATACTGCCACATCGGGTCAATGCATAGGGCGACAGAAGCAAGCTTCCAAATCAGCTCCCTTTCTCAAAAATCCATTTAATTTATGGTCCCCAGATAGGGAACGTATGTATCAGTATGTGCTCACAAGTCACCCAAGTGCAAGTATTCACACAAAAAAAAACGTGCCTCAGGATGCGATCTGTCGCAAGATCCTTTCTTTTTTTACACTTGATCTAAGCCAAAAGGCCTAGAGGGGATAACCGGGAAAGGGGTGGACCCAACCATGTCCCCTTCATGAGCACTCACATTACTCATAGGAATGGAAGGAAGGCTGGCAGCCAACCAGCCTCCCATACACTCTCTGGGTGGGTGGCAGTCAGCCACCCATACATACATACAGCACAGGCTAAACCCACATCATCACTTAAAAAAAGGACAGGCGACCATTGCACTCTGATGGAGCATTTAGCAATGCAATCCATAGCCTGGCTTTTGCCTGAACCCCCATCACTCCTCCTCTTGCATATAAGACAATATTTCAGATCTGCATATGAAAACAACACGCCTACCTTTGTTGCACATAGCTGCCTGCCTGTCTCTAGTTACCCCACTGGCTGTAGCTGCGTCCCTTCCGACATGGAATAACACCAACTGTAACGATAAACTGAAAATTAACAGTATAAACCTGCATCATTTTGGACTCTGGTATTTGCTGAATCCGGGTGACCTGACAATCGATGGTGGTGCCGCTGGTGATTCTGGCCTTCTTGGAATCTGTTGGGCCTATGTGTTAGCTCACACATCACTTGGGTATCCATGGTAACTACCACAACATGGTCATCTGCAGTTTACATCTAGCCCGTGGCATTGAATGGCATTTTAAAAGTGCTAAGGTCCTGGTGCAATAATCCTCCCATGAGGATCAGCCTCAACGGCTTTGTAGATTGCACTCATGTCAGCAACTCCATATACATTTTTTTTTCTTCATGCTTCTTTCTTCATCCTTTTTTCTTTCTGTCATTCAGACTTTCATTCATTCGATCTCTCTCACTCACTTGCTTTAACTCATTTGTTCTCACTCACTCACTCACTCACTCAATCACTCACTCACTCATTCACTCTCACTCACTCTCACTCTCTCACTCACTCGCTCACTAAGTCAGTCTCTCTCTCTCTCTCTCTCTTTTTCTTTTTATATATATTTTTTTCCGTCTTCTTCTTCTTCTTCTTCTTCTTCTTCTTCAGACCCTGTCATAGCACTAATGCCTTTCCAATACCACCAGCAGATGGAGACACTCCATTGCAACATTGGTTGTGAGCAGCAGTTTCTAAAAACAAATGCCTCATGGCGGATTTCCCATCCATCAATGGATGGTAAATTTTGTTTTTATCATTCACTGACCACAGATACCCAATGCATGGTCAAGCAACAGCAATGACACACCCTTGTGTATAGGCATGAGACCCTCACGTCATTTAACAGGATTCAGCACCACCCACAAGACAGCTACCTGTCATGTCATGTCAAACCTGCACAGGTGTGCTAGATTATTATTATTTAGTTTTATTTTATTTTTTACACCAATCAGTGTGCAAACATGGTCATTAAAACGCTAAATGAATAGACGTTCATAAACCAGTCAGTGCAACTCATCATTTTGGTCTCCAATTCTCAAACTCAAATTCTCACCCACGGAGGATTAAATGAGAATCTTTCTTGTTTAACACTGGAATGGGGTGGTGCACTGTTCACTACCCGAATATACTGCCACATCGGGTCAATGCATAGGGCGACAGAAGCAAGCTTCCAAATCAGCTCCCTTTCTCAAAAATCCATTTAATTTATGGTCCCAGATAGGGAACGTATGTATCAGTATGTGCTCACAAGTCACCAAGTGCAAGTATTCACACAAAAAAAAACGTGCCCTCAGGATGCGATCTGTCGCAAGATCCTTTCTTTTTTTACACTTGATCTAAGCCAAAAGGCCTAGAGGGGATAACCGGAAAGGGTGGACCCAACCATGTCCCCTTCATGAGCACTCACATTACTCATAGGAATGGAAGGAAGGCTGGCAGCCAACCAGCCTCCCATACACTCTCTGGGTGGGTGGCAGTCAGCCACCCATACATACATACAGCACAGGCTAAACCCACATCATCACTTAAAAAAAGGACAGGCGACCATTGCACTCTGATGGAGCATTTAGCAATGCAATCCATAGCCTGGCTTTTGCCTGAACCCCCATCACTCCTCCTCTTGCATATAAGACAATATTTCAGATCTGCATATGAAAACAACACGCCTACCTTTGTTGCACATAGCTGCCTGCCTGTCTCTAGTTACCCCACTGGCTGTAGCTGCGTCCCTTCCGACATGGAATAACACCAACTGTAACGATAAACTGAAAATTAACAGTATAACCTGCATCATTTTGGACTCTGGTATTTGCTGAATCCGGGTGACCTGACAATCGATGTGGTGCCGCTGGTGATTCTGGCCTTCTTGGAATCTGTTGGGCCTATGTGTTAGCTCACACATCACTTGGGTATCCATGGTAACTACCACAACATGGTCATCTGCAGTTTACATCTAGCCCGTGGCATTGAATGGCATTTTAAAAGTGCTAAGGGTCCTGGTGCAATAATCCTCCCATGAGGATCAGCCTCAACGGCTTTGTAGATTGCACTCATGTCAGCAACTCCATATACATTTTTTTTTCTTCATGCTTCTTTTCTTCATCCTTTTTTCTTTCTGTCATTCAGACTTTCATTCATTCGATCTCTCTCACTCACTTGCTTTAACTCATTTGTTCTCACTCACTCACTCACTCACTCACTCAATCACTCACTCACTCTTCACTCTCACTCACTCTCACTCTCTCACTCACTCGCTCACTAAGTCAGTCTCTCTCTCTCTCTCTCTTTTCTTTTTATATATATTTTTTTCCGTCTTCTTCTTCTTCTTCTTCTTCTTCTTCAGACCCTGTCATAGCACTAATGCCTTTCCAATACACCAGCAGATGGAGACACTCCATTGCAACATTGGTTGTGAGCAGCAGTTTCTAAAAACAAATGCCTCATGGCGGATTTCCCATCCATCAATGGATGGTAAATTTTGTTTTTATCATTCACTGACCACAGATACCAATGCATGGTCAAGCAACAGCAATGACACACCCTTGTGTATAGGCATGAGACCCTCACGTCATTTAACAGGATTCAGCACCACCCACAAGACAGCTACCTGTCATGTCATGTCAAACCTGCACAGGTGTGCTAGATTATTATTATTTAGTTTTATTTTATTTTTTTACACCAATCAGTGTGCAAACATGGTCATTAAAACGCTAAATGAATAGACGTTCATAAACCAGTCAGTGCAACTCATCATTTTGGTCTCCAATTCTCAAACTCAAATTCTCACCCACGGAGGATTAAATGAGAATCTTTCTTGTTTAAACACTGGAATGGGGTGGTGCACTGTTCACTACCCGAATATACTGCCACATCGGGTCAATGCATAGGGCGACAGAAGCAAGCTTCCAAATCAGCTCCCTTTCTCAAAAATCCCATTTAATTTATGGTCCCCAGATAGGGAACGTATGTATCAGTATGTGCGCACAAGTCACCCAAGTGCAAGTATTCACACAAAAAAAAAACGTGCCTCAGGATGCGATCTGTCGCAAGATCCTTTCTTTTTTTACACTTGATCTAAGCAAAAGGCCTAGAGGGATAACCGGGAAGGGGTGGACCCAACCATGTCCCCTTCATGAGCACTCACATTACTCATAGGAATGGAAGGAAGGCTGGCAGCAACCAGCCTCCCATACACTCTCTGGGTGGGTGGCAGTCAGCCACCCATACATACATACAGCACAGGCTAAACCCACATCATCACTTAAAAAAAGGACAGGCGACCATTGCACTCTGATGGAGCATTTAGCAATGCAATCCATAGCTGGCTTTTGCCTGAACCCCCATCACTCCTCCTCTTGCATATAAGACAATATTTCAGATCTGCATATGAAAACAACACGCCTACCTTTGTTGCACATAGCTGCCTGCCTGTCTCTAGTTACCCCACTGGCTGTAGCTGCGTCCCTTCCGACATGGAATAACACCAACTGTAACGATAAACTGAAAATTAACAGTATAAACCTGCATCATTTTGGACTCTGGTATTTGCTGAATCCGGGTGACCTGACAATCGATGGTGGTGCCGCTGGTGATTCTGGCCTTCTTGGAATCTGTTGGCCTATGTGTTAGCTCACACATCACTTGGGTATCCATGGTAACTACCACAACATGGTCATCTGCAGTTTACATCTAGCCCGTGGCATTGAATGGCATTTTAAAAGTGCTAAGGGTCCTGGTGCAATAATCCTCCCATGAGGATCAGCCTCAACGGCTTTGTAGATTGCACTCATGTCAGCAACTCCATATACATTTTTTTTTCTTCATGCTTCTTTCTTCATCCTTTTTTCTTTCTGTCATTCAGACTTTCATTCATTCGATCTCTCTCACTCACTTGCTTTAACTCATTTGTTCTCACTCACTCACTCACTCAATCACTCACTCACTCATTCACTCTCACTCACTCTCACTCTCTCACTCACTCGCTCACTAAGTCAGTCTCTCTCTCTCTCTCTCTCTTTTTCTTTTATATATATTTTTTTCCGTCTTCTTCTTCTTCTTCTTCTTCTTCTTCAGACCCCTGTCATAGCACTAATGCCTTTCAATACCACCAGCAGATGGAGACACTCCATTGCAACATTGGTTGTGAGCAGCAGTTTCTAAAAACAAATGCCTCATGGCGGATTTCCCATCCATCAATGGATGGTAAATTTTGTTTTTATCATTCACTGACCACAGATACCAATGCATGGTCAAGCAACAGCAATGACACACCCTTGTGTATAGGCATGAGACCCTCACGTCATTTAACAGGATTCAGCACCACCCACAAGACAGCTACCTGTCATGTCATGTCAAACCTGCACAGGTGTGCTAGATTATTATTATTTAGTTTTATTTTATTTTTTTACACCAATCAGTGTGCAAACATGGTCATTAAAACGCTAAATGAATAGACGTTCATAAACCAGTCAGTGCAACTCATCATTTTGGTCTCCAATTCTCAAACTCAAATTCTCACCCACGGAGGATTAAATGAGAATCTTTCTTGTTTAACACTGGAATGGGGTGGTGCACTGTTCACTACCCGAATATACTGCCACATCGGGTCAATGCATAGGGCGACAGAAGCAAGCTTCCAAATCAGCTCCCTTTCTCAAAAATCCATTTAATTTATGGTCCCCAGATAGGGAACGTATGTATCAGTATGTGCTCACAAGTCACCCAAGTGCAAGTATTCACACAAAAAAAAACGTGCCTCAGGATGCGATCTGTCGCAAGATCCTTTCTTTTTTTACACTTGATCTAAGCCAAAAGGCCTAGAGGGGATAACCGGGAAAGGGGTGGACCCAACCATGTCCCCTTCATGAGCACTCACATTACTCATAGGAATGGAAGGAAGGCTGGCAGCCAACCAGCCTCCCATACACTCTCTGGGTGGGTGGCAGTCAGCCACCCATACATACATACAGCACAGGCTAAACCCACATCATCACTTAAAAAAAGGACAGGCGACCATTGCACTCTGATGGAGCATTTAGCAATGCAATCCATAGCCTGGCTTTTGCCTGAACCCCCATCACTCCTCCTCTTGCATATAAGACAATATTTCAGATCTGCATATGAAAACAACACGCCTACCTTTGTTGCACATAGCTGCCTGCCTGTCTCTAGTTACCCCACTGGCTGTAGCTGCGTCCCTTCCGACATGGAATAACACCAACTGTAACGATAAACTGAAAATTAACAGTATAAACCTGCATCATTTTGGACTCTGGTATTTGCTGAATCCGGGTGACCTGACAATCGATGGTGGTGCCGCTGGTGATTCTGGCCTTCTTGGAATCTGTTGGGCCTATGTGTTAGCTCACACATCACTTGGGTATCCATGGTAACTACCACAACATGGTCATCTGCAGTTTACATCTAGCCCGTGGCATTGAATGGCATTTTAAAAGTGCTAAGGGTCCTGGTGCAATAATCCTCCCATGAGGATCAGCCTCAACGGCTTTGTAGATTGCACTCATGTCAGCAACTCCATATACATTTTTTTTTCTTCATGCTTCTTTCTTCATCCTTTTTTCTTTCTGTCATTCAGACTTTCATTCATTCGATCTCTCTCACTCACTTGCTTTAACTCATTTGTTCTCACTCACTCACTCACTCACTCAATCACTCACTCACTCATTCACTCTCACTCACTCTCACTCTCTCACTCACTCGCTCACTAAGTCAGTCTCTCTCTCTCTCTCTCTCTTTTTCTTTTTATATATATTTTTTTCCGTCTTCTTCTTCTTCTTCTTCTTCTTCTTCTTCTTCTTCTTCAGACCCTGTCATAGCACTAATGCCTTTCCAATACCACCAGCAGATGGAGACACTCCATTGCAACATTGGTTGTGAGCAGCAGTTTCTAAAAACAAATGCCTCATGGCGGATTTCCCATCCATCAATGGATGGTAAATTTTGTTTTTATCATTCACTGACCACAGATACCAATGCATGGTCAAGCAACAGCAATGACACACCCTTGTGTATAGGCATGAGACCCTCACGTCATTTAACAGGATTCAGCACCACCCACAAGACAGCTACCTGTCATGTCATGTCAAACCTGCACAGGTGTGCTAGATTATTATTATTTAGTTTTATTTTATTTTTTTACACCAATCAGTGTGCAAACATGGTCATTAAAACGCTAAATGAATAGACGTTCATAAACCAGTCAGTGCAACTCATCATTTTGGTCTCCAATTCTCAAACTCAAATTCTCACCCACGGAGGATTAAATGAGAATCTTTCTTGTTTAACACTGGAATGGGGTGGTGCACTGTTCACTACCCGAATATACTGCCACATCGGGTCAATGCATAGGGCGACAGAAGCAAGCTTCCAAATCAGCTCCCTTTCTCAAAAATCCATTTAATTTATGGTCCCCAGATAGGGAACGTATGTATCAGTATGTGCTCACAAGTCACCCAAGTGCAAGTATTCACACAAAAAAAAACGTGCCTCAGGATGCGATCTGTCGCAAGATCCTTTCTTTTTTTACACTTGATCTAAGCCAAAAGGCCTAGAGGGGATAACCGGGAAAGGGGTGGACCCAACCATGTCCCCTTCATGAGCACTCACATTACTCATAGGAATGGAAGGAAGGCTGGCAGCCAACCAGCCTCCCATACACTCTCTGGGTGGGTGGCAGTCAGCCACCCATACATACATACAGCACAGGCTAAACCCACATCATCACTTAAAAAAAGGACAGGCGACCATTGCACTCTGATGGAGCATTTAGCAATGCAATCCATAGCCTGGCTTTTGCCTGAACCCCCATCACTCCTCCTCTTGCATATAAGACAATATTTCAGATCTGCATATGAAAACAACACGCCTACCTTTGTTGCACATAGCTGCCTGCCTGTCTCTAGTTACCCCACTGGCTGTAGCTGCGTCCCTTCCGACATGGAATAACACCAACTGTAACGATAAACTGAAAATTAACAGTATAAACCTGCATCATTTTGGACTCTGGTATTTGCTGAATCCGGGTGACCTGACAATCGATGGTGGTGCCGCTGGTGATTCTGGCCTTCTTGGAATCTGTTGGGCCTATGTGTTAGCTCACACATCACTTGGGTATCCATGGTAACTACCACAACATGGTCATCTGCAGTTTACATCTAGCCCGTGGCATTGAATGGCATTTTAAAAGTGCTAAGGGTCCTGGTGCAATAATCCTCCCATGAGGATCAGCCTCAACGGCTTTGTAGATTGCACTCATGTCAGCAACTCCATATACATTTTTTTTTCTTCATGCTTCTTTCTTCATCCTTTTTTCTTTCTGTCATTCAGACTTTCATTCATTCGATCTCTCTCACTCACTTGCTTTAACTCATTTGTTCTCACTCACTCACTCACTCAATCACTCACTCACTCATTCACTCTCACTCACTCTCACTCTCTCACTCACTCGCTCACTAAGTCAGTCTCTCTCTCTCTCTCTCTCTTTTTCTTTTTATATATATTTTTTTCCGTCTTCTTCTTCTTCTTCTTCTTCTTCTTCAGACCCTGTCATAGCACTAATGCCTTTCCAATACCACCAGCAGATGGAGACACTCCATTGCAACATTGGTTGTGAGCAGCAGTTTCTAAAAACAAATGCCTCATGGCGGATTTCCCATCCATCAATGGATGGTAAATTTTGTTTTTATCATTCACTGACCACAGATACCAATGCATGGTCAAGCAACAGCAATGACACACCCTTGTGTATAGGCATGAGACCCTCACGTCATTTAACAGGATTCAGCACCACCCACAAGACAGCTACCTGTCATGTCATGTCAAACCTGCACAGGTGTGCTAGATTATTATTATTTAGTTTTATTTTATTTTTTTACACCAATCAGTGTGCAAACATGGTCATTAAAACGCTAAATGAATAGACGTTCATAAACCAGTCAGTGCAACTCATCATTTTGGTCTCCAATTCTCAAACTCAAATTCTCACCCACGGAGGATTAAATGAGAATCTTTCTTGTTTAACACTGGAATGGGGTGGTGCACTGTTCACTACCCGAATATACTGCCACATCGGGTCAATGCATAGGGCGACAGAAGCAAGCTTCCAAATCAGCTCCCTTTCTCAAAAATCCATTTAATTTATGGTCCCCAGATAGGGAACGTATGTATCAGTATGTGCTCACAAGTCACCCAAGTGCAAGTATTCACACAAAAAAAAACGTGCCTCAGGATGCGATCTGTCGCAAGATCCTTTCTTTTTTTACACTTGATCTAAGCCAAAAGGCCTAGAGGGGATAACCGGGAAAGGGGTGGACCCAACCATGTCCCCTTCATGAGCACTCACATTACTCATAGGAATGGAAGGAAGGCTGGCAGCCAACCAGCCTCCCATACACTCTCTGGGTGGGTGGCAGTCAGCCACCCATACATACATACAGCACAGGCTAAACCCACATCATCACTTAAAAAAAGGACAGGCGACCATTGCACTCTGATGGAGCATTTAGCAATGCAATCCATAGCCTGGCTTTTGCCTGAACCCCCATCACTCCTCCTCTTGCATATAAGACAATATTTCAGATCTGCATATGAAAACAACACGCCTACCTTTGTTGCACATAGCTGCCTGCCTGTCTCTAGTTACCCCACTGGCTGTAGCTGCGTCCCTTCCGACATGGAATAACACCAACTGTAACGATAAACTGAAAATTAACAGTATAAACCTGCATCATTTTGGACTCTGGTATTTGCTGAATCCGGGTGACCTGACAATCGATGGTGGTGCCGCTGGTGATTCTGGCCTTCTTGGAATCTGTTGGGCCTATGTGTTAGCTCACACATCACTTGGGTATCCATGGTAACTACCACAACATGGTCATCTGCAGTTTACATCTAGCCCGTGGCATTGAATGGCATTTTAAAAGTGCTAAGGGTCCTGGTGCAATAATCCTCCCATGAGGATCAGCCTCAACGGCTTTGTAGATTGCACTCATGTCAGCAACTCCATATACATTTTTTTTTCTTCATGCTTCTTTCTTCATCCTTTTTTCTTTCTGTCATTCAGACTTTCATTCATTCGATCTCTCTCACTCACTTGCTTTAACTCATTTGTTCTCACTCACTCACTCACTCACTCAATCACTCACTCACTCATTCACTCTCACTCACTCTCACTCTCTCACTCACTCGCTCACTAAGTCAGTCTCTCTCTCTCTTTTTCTTTTTATATATATTTTTTTCCGTCTTCTTCTTCTTCTTCTTCTTCTTCAGACCCTGTCATAGCACTAATGCCTTTCCAATACCACCAGCAGATGGAGACACTCCATTGCAACATTGGTTGTGAGCAGCAGTTTCTAAAAACAAATGCCTCATGGCGGATTTCCCATCCATCAATGGATGGTAAATTTTGTTTTTATCATTCACTGACCACAGATACCAATGCATGGTCAAGCAACAGCAATGACACACCCTTGTGTATAGGCATGAGACCCTCACGTCATTTAACAGGATTCAGCACCACCCACAAGACAGCTACCTGTCATGTCATGTCAAACCTGCACAGGTGTGCTAGATTATTATTATTTAGTTTTATTTTATTTTTTTACACCAATCAGTGTGCAAACATGGTCATTAAAACGCTAAATGAATAGACGTTCATAAACCAGTCAGTGCAACTCATCATTTTGGTCTCCAATTCTCAAACTCAAATTCTCACCCACGGAGGATTAAATGAGAATCTTTCTTGTTTAACACTGGAATGGGGTGGTGCACTGTTCACTACCCGAATATACTGCCACATCGGGTCAATGCATAGGGCGACAGAAGCAAGCTTCCAAATCAGCTCCCTTTCTCAAAAATCCATTTAATTTATGGTCCCCAGATAGGGAACGTATGTATCAGTATGTGCTCACAAGTCACCCAAGTGCAAGTATTCACACAAAAAAAAACGTGCCTCAGGATGCGATCTGTCGCAAGATCCTTTCTTTTTTTACACTTGATCTAAGCCAAAAGGCCTAGAGGGGATAACCGGGAAAGGGGTGGACCCAACCATGTCCCCTTCATGAGCACTCACATTACTCATAGGAATGGAAGGAAGGCTGGCAGCCAACCAGCCTCCCATACACTCTCTGGGTGGGTGGCAGTCAGCCACCCATACATACATACAGCACAGGCTAAACCCACATCATCACTTAAAAAAAGGACAGGCGACCATTGCACTCTGATGGAGCATTTAGCAATGCAATCCATAGCCTGGCTTTTGCCTGAACCCCCATCACTCCTCCTCTTGCATATAAGACAATATTTCAGATCTGCATATGAAAACAACACGCCTACCTTTGTTGCACATAGCTGCCTGCCTGTCTCTAGTTACCCCACTGGCTGTAGCTGCGTCCCTTCCGACATGGAATAACACCAACTGTAACGATAAACTGAAAATTAACAGTATAAACCTGCATCATTTTGGACTCTGGTATTTGCTGAATCCGGGTGACCTGACAATCGATGGTGGTGCCGCTGGTGATTCTGGCCTTCTTGGAATCTGTTGGGCCTATGTGTTAGCTCACACATCACTTGGGTATCCATGGTAACTACCACAACATGGTCATCTGCAGTTTACATCTAGCCCGTGGCATTGAATGGCATTTTAAAAGTGCTAAGGGTCCTGGTGCAATAATCCTCCCATGAGGATCAGCCTCAACGGCTTTGTAGATTGCACTCATGTCAGCAACTCCATATACATTTTTTTTTCTTCATGCTTCTTTCTTCATCCTTTTTTCTTTCTGTCATTCAGACTTTCATTCATTCGATCTCTCTCACTCACTTGCTTTAACTCATTTGTTCTCACTCACTCACTCACTCACTCACTCAATCACTCACTCACTCATTCACTCTCACTCACTCTCACTCTCTCACTCACTCGCTCACTAAGTCAGTCTCTCTCTCTCTCTCTCTTTTTCTTTTTATATATATTTTTTTCCGTCTTCTTCTTCTTCTTCTTCTTCTTCTTCTTCAGACCCTGTCATAGCACTAATGCCTTTCCAATACCACCAGCAGATGGAGACACTCCATTGCAACATTGGTTGTGAGCAGCAGTTTCTAAAAACAAATGCCTCATGGCGGATTTCCCATCCATCAATGGATGGTAAATTTTGTTTTTATCATTCACTGACCACAGATACCAATGCATGGTCAAGCAACAGCAATGACACACCCTTGTGTATAGGCATGAGACCCTCACGTCATTTAACAGGATTCAGCACCACCCACAAGACAGCTACCTGTCATGTCATGTCAAACCTGCACAGGTGTGCTAGATTATTATTATTTAGTTTTATTTTATTTTTTTACACCAATCAGTGTGCAAACATGGTCATTAAAACGCTAAATGAATAGACGTTCATAAACCAGTCAGTGCAACTCATCATTTTGGTCTCCAATTCTCAAACTCAAATTCTCACCCACGGAGGATTAAATGAGAATCTTTCTTGTTTAACACTGGAATGGGGTGGTGCACTGTTCACTACCCGAATATACTGCCACATCGGGTCAATGCATAGGGCGACAGAAGCAAGCTTCCAAATCAGCTCCCTTTCTCAAAAATCCATTTAATTTATGGTCCCCAGATAGGGAACGTATGTATCAGTATGTGCTCACAAGTCACCCAAGTGCAAGTATTCACACAAAAAAAAAACGTGCCTCAGGATGCGATCTGTCGCAAGATCCTTTCTTTTTTTACACTTGATCTAAGCCAAAAGGCCTAGAGGGGATAACCGGGAAAGGGGTGGACCCAACCATGTCCCCTTCATGAGCACTCACATTACTCATAGGAATGGAAGGAAGGCTGGCAGCCAACCAGCCTCCCATACACTCTCTGGGTGGGTGGCAGTCAGCCACCCATACATACATACAGCACAGGCTAAACCCACATCATCACTTAAAAAAAGGACAGGCGACCATTGCACTCTGATGGAGCATTTAGCAATGCAATCCATAGCCTGGCTTTTGCCTGAACCCCCATCACTCCTCCTCTTGCATATAAGACAATATTTCAGATCTGCATATGAAAACAACACGCCTACCTTTGTTGCACATAGCTGCCTGCCTGTCTCTAGTTACCCCACTGGCTGTAGCTGCGTCCCTTCCGACATGGAATAACACCAACTGTAACGATAAACTGAAAATTAACAGTATAAACCTGCATCATTTTGGACTCTGGTATTTGCTGAATCCGGGTGACCTGACAATCGATGGTGGTGCCGCTGGTGATTCTGGCCTTCTTGGAATCTGTTGGGCCTATGTGTTAGCTCACACATCACTTGGGTATCCATGGTAACTACCACAACATGGTCATCTGCAGTTTACATCTAGCCCGTGGCATTGAATGGCATTTTAAAAGTGCTAAGGGTCCTGGTGCAATAATCCTCCCATGAGGATCAGCCTCAACGGCTTTGTAGATTGCACTCATGTCAGCAACTCCATATACATTTTTTTTTCTTCATGCTTCTTTCTTCATCCTTTTTTCTTTCTGTCATTCAGACTTTCATTCATTCGATCTCTCTCACTCACTTGCTTTAACTCATTTGTTCTCACTCACTCACTCACTCACTCAATCACTCACTCACTCATTCACTCTCACTCACTCTCACTCTCTCACTCACTCGCTCACTAAGTCAGTCTCTCTCTCTCTCTCTCTCTTTTTCTTTTTATATATATTTTTTTCCGTCTTCTTCTTCTTCTTCTTCTTCTTCAGACCCTGTCATAGCACTAATGCCTTTCCAATACCACCAGCAGATGGAGACACTCCATTGCAACATTGGTTGTGAGCAGCAGTTTCTAAAAACAAATGCCTCATGGCGGATTTCCCATCCATCAATGGATGGTAAATTTTGTTTTTATCATTCACTGACCACAGATACCAATGCATGGTCAAGCAACAGCAATGACACACCCTTGTGTATAGGCATGAGACCCTCACGTCATTTAACAGGATTCAGCACCACCCACAAGACAGCTACCTGTCATGTCATGTCAAACCTGCACAGGTGTGCTAGATTATTATTATTTAGTTTTATTTTATTTTTTTACACCAATCAGTGTGCAAACATGGTCATTAAAACGCTAAATGAATAGACGTTCATAAACCAGTCAGTGCAACTCATCATTTTGGTCTCCAATTCTCAAACTCAAATTCTCACCCACGGAGGATTAAATGAGAATCTTTCTTGTTTAACACTGGAATGGGGTGGTGCACTGTTCACTACCCGAATATACTGCCACATCGGGTCAATGCATAGGGCGACAGAAGCAAGCTTCCAAATCAGCTCCCTTTCTCAAAAATCCATTTAATTTATGGTCCCCAGATAGGGAACGTATGTATCAGTATGTGCTCACAAGTCACCCAAGTGCAAGTATTCACACAAAAAAAAACGTGCCTCAGGATGCGATCTGTCGCAAGATCCTTTCTTTTTTTACACTTGATCTAAGCCAAAAGGCCTAGAGGGGATAACCGGGAAAGGGGTGGACCCAACCATGTCCCCTTCATGAGCACTCACATTACTCATAGGAATGGAAGGAAGGCTGGCAGCCAACCAGCCTCCCATACACTCTCTGGGTGGGTGGCAGTCAGCCACCCATACATACATACAGCACAGGCTAAACCCACATCATCACTTAAAAAAAGGACAGGCGACCATTGCACTCTGATGGAGCATTTAGCAATGCAATCCATAGCCTGGCTTTTGCCTGAACCCCCATCACTCCTCCTCTTGCATATAAGACAATATTTCAGATCTGCATATGAAAACAACACGCCTACCTTTGTTGCACATAGCTGCCTGCCTGTCTCTAGTTACCCCACTGGCTGTAGCTGCGTCCCTTCCGACATGGAATAACACCAACTGTAACGATAAACTGAAAATTAACAGTATAAACCTGCATCATTTTGGACTCTGGTATTTGCTGAATCCGGGTGACCTGACAATCGATGGTGGTGCCGCTGGTGATTCTGGCCTTCTTGGAATCTGTTGGGCCTATGTGTTAGCTCACACATCACTTGGGTATCCATGGTAACTACCACAACATGGTCATCTGCAGTTTACATCTAGCCCGTGGCATTGAATGGCATTTTAAAAGTGCTAAGGGTCCTGGTGCAATAATCCTCCCATGAGGATCAGCCTCAACGGCTTTGTAGATTGCACTCATGTCAGCAACTCCATATACATTTTTTTTTCTTCATGCTTCTTTCTTCATCCTTTTTTCTTTCTGTCATTCAGACTTTCATTCATTCGATCTCTCTCACTCACTTGCTTTAACTCATTTGTTCTCACTCACTCACTCACTCACTCAATCACTCACTCACTCATTCACTCTCACTCACTCTCACTCTCTCACTCACTCGCTCACTAAGTCAGTCTCTCTCTCTCTTTTTCTTTTTATATATATTTTTTTCCGTCTTCTTCTTCTTCTTCTTCTTCTTCTTCTTCTTCTTCTTCTTCAGACCCTGTCATAGCACTAATGCCTTTCCAATACCACCAGCAGATGGAGACACTCCATTGCAACATTGGTTGTGAGCAGCAGTTTCTAAAAACAAATGCCTCATGGCGGATTTCCCATCCATCAATGGATGGTAAATTTTGTTTTTATCATTCACTGACCACAGATACCAATGCATGGTCAAGCAACAGCAATGACACACCCTTGTGTATAGGCATGAGACCCTCACGTCATTTAACAGGATTCAGCACCACCCACAAGACAGCTACCTGTCATGTCATGTCAAACCTGCACAGGTGTGCTAGATTATTATTATTTAGTTTTATTTTATTTTTTTACACCAATCAGTGTGCAAACATGGTCATTAAAACGCTAAATGAATAGACGTTCATAAACCAGTCAGTGCAACTCATCATTTTGGTCTCCAATTCTCAAACTCAAATTCTCACCCACGGAGGATTAAATGAGAATCTTTCTTGTTTAACACTGGAATGGGGTGGTGCACTGTTCACTACCCGAATATACTGCCACATCGGGTCAATGCATAGGGCGACAGAAGCAAGCTTCCAAATCAGCTCCCTTTCTCAAAAATCCATTTAATTTATGGTCCCCAGATAGGGAACGTATGTATCAGTATGTGCTCACAAGTCACCCAAGTGCAAGTATTCACACAAAAAAAAACGTGCCTCAGGATGCGATCTGTCGCAAGATCCTTTCTTTTTTTACACTTGATCTAAGCCAAAAGGCCTAGAGGGGATAACCGGGAAAGGGGTGGACCCAACCATGTCCCCTTCATGAGCACTCACATTACTCATAGGAATGGAAGGAAGGCTGGCAGCCAACCAGCCTCCCATACACTCTCTGGGTGGGTGGCAGTCAGCCACCCATACATACATACAGCACAGGCTAAACCCACATCATCACTTAAAAAAAGGACAGGCGACCATTGCACTCTGATGGAGCATTTAGCAATGCAATCCATAGCCTGGCTTTTGCCTGAACCCCCATCACTCCTCCTCTTGCATATAAGACAATATTTCAGATCTGCATATGAAAACAACACGCCTACCTTTGTTGCACATAGCTGCCTGCCTGTCTCTAGTTACCCCACTGGCTGTAGCTGCGTCCCTTCCGACATGGAATAACACCAACTGTAACGATAAACTGAAAATTAACAGTATAAACCTGCATCATTTTGGACTCTGGTATTTGCTGAATCCGGGTGACCTGACAATCGATGGTGGTGCCGCTGGTGATTCTGGCCTTCTTGGAATCTGTTGGGCCTATGTGTTAGCTCACACATCACTTGGGTATCCATGGTAACTACCACAACATGGTCATCTGCAGTTTACATCTAGCCCGTGGCATTGAATGGCATTTTAAAAGTGCTAAGGGTCCTGGTGCAATAATCCTCCCATGAGGATCAGCCTCAACGGCTTTGTAGATTGCACTCATGTCAGCAACTCCATATACATTTTTTTTTCTTCATGCTTCTT
Source organism: Hyla sarda (assembly GCF_029499605.1). NCBI lineage: Eukaryota > Metazoa > Chordata > Amphibia > Anura > Hylidae > Hyla > Hyla sarda. The sequence continues at coordinate 9,696 of NW_026609890.1, read as the reverse complement.
TCTTCATCCTTTTTTCTTTCTGTCATTCAGACTTTCATTCATTCGATCTCTCTCACTCACTTGCTTTAACTCATTTGTTCTCACTCACTCACTCACTCACTCAATCACTCACTCACTCATTCACTCTCACTCACTCTCACTCTCTCACTCACTCGCTCACTAAGTCAGTCTCTCTCTCTCTTTTTCTTTTTATATATATTTTTTTCCGTCTTCTTCTTCTTCTTCTTCTTCTTCTTCTTCTTCTTCTTCTTCTTCAGACCCTGTCATAGCACTAATGCCTTTCCAATACCACCAGCAGATGGAGACACTCCATTGCAACATTGGTTGTGAGCAGCAGTTTCTAAAAACAAATGCCTCATGGCGGATTTCCCATCCATCAATGGATGGTAAATTTTGTTTTTATCATTCACTGACCACAGATACCAATGCATGGTCAAGCAACAGCAATGACACACCCTTGTGTATAGGCATGAGACCCTCACGTCATTTAACAGGATTCAGCACCACCCACAAGACAGCTACCTGTCATGTCATGTCAAACCTGCACAGGTGTGCTAGATTATTATTATTTAGTTTTATTTTATTTTTTTACACCAATCAGTGTGCAAACATGGTCATTAAAACGCTAAATGAATAGACGTTCATAAACCAGTCAGTGCAACTCATCATTTTGGTCTCCAATTCTCAAACTCAAATTCTCACCCACGGAGGATTAAATGAGAATCTTTCTTGTTTAACACTGGAATGGGGTGGTGCACTGTTCACTACCCGAATATACTGCCACATCGGGTCAATGCATAGGGCGACAGAAGCAAGCTTCCAAATCAGCTCCCTTTCTCAAAAATCCATTTAATTTATGGTCCCCAGATAGGGAACGTATGTATCAGTATGTGCTCACAAGTCACCCAAGTGCAAGTATTCACACAAAAAAAAACGTGCCTCAGGATGCGATCTGTCGCAAGATCCTTTCTTTTTTTACACTTGATCTAAGCCAAAAGGCCTAGAGGGGATAACCGGGAAAGGGGTGGACCCAACCATGTCCCCTTCATGAGCACTCACATTACTCATAGGAATGGAAGGAAGGCTGGCAGCCAACCAGCCTCCCATACACTCTCTGGGTGGGTGGCAGTCAGCCACCCATACATACATACAGCACAGGCTAAACCCACATCATCACTTAAAAAAAGGACAGGCGACCATTGCACTCTGATGGAGCATTTAGCAATGCAATCCATAGCCTGGCTTTTGCCTGAACCCCCATCACTCCTCCTCTTGCATATAAGACAATATTTCAGATCTGCATATGAAAACAACACGCCTACCTTTGTTGCACATAGCTGCCTGCCTGTCTCTAGTTACCCCACTGGCTGTAGCTGCGTCCCTTCCGACATGGAATAACACCAACTGTAACGATAAACTGAAAATTAACAGTATAAACCTGCATCATTTTGGACTCTGGTATTTGCTGAATCCGGGTGACCTGACAATCGATGGTGGTGCCGCTGGTGATTCTGGCCTTCTTGGAATCTGTTGGGCCTATGTGTTAGCTCACACATCACTTGGGTATCCATGGTAACTACCACAACATGGTCATCTGCAGTTTACATCTAGCCCGTGGCATTGAATGGCATTTTAAAAGTGCTAAGGGTCCTGGTGCAATAATCCTCCCATGAGGATCAGCCTCAACGGCTTTGTAGATTGCACTCATGTCAGCAACTCCATATACATTTTTTTTTCTTCATGCTTCTTTCTTCATCCTTTTTTCTTTCTGTCATTCAGACTTTCATTCATTCGATCTCTCTCACTCACTTGCTTTAACTCATTTGTTCTCACTCACTCACTCACTCACTCAATCACTCACTCACTCATTCACTCTCACTCACTCTCACTCTCTCACTCACTCGCTCACTAAGTCAGTCTCTCTCTCTCTCTCTCTCTTTTTCTTTTTATATATATTTTTTTCCGTCTTCTTCTTCTTCTTCTTCTTCTTCTTCTTCTTCTTCTTCTTCAGACCCTGTCATAGCACTAATGCCTTTCCAATACCACCAGCAGATGGAGACACTCCATTGCAACATTGGTTGTGAGCAGCAGTTTCTAAAAACAAATGCCTCATGGCGGATTTCCCATCCATCAATGGATGGTAAATTTTGTTTTTATCATTCACTGACCACAGATACCAATGCATGGTCAAGCAACAGCAATGACACACCCTTGTGTATAGGCATGAGACCCTCACGTCATTTAACAGGATTCAGCACCACCCACAAGACAGCTACCTGTCATGTCATGTCAAACCTGCACAGGTGTGCTAGATTATTATTATTTAGTTTTATTTTATTTTTTTACACCAATCAGTGTGCAAACATGGTCATTAAAACGCTAAATGAATAGACGTTCATAAACCAGTCAGTGCAACTCATCATTTTGGTCTCCAATTCTCAAACTCAAATTCTCACCCACGGAGGATTAAATGAGAATCTTTCTTGTTTAACACTGGAATGGGGTGGTGCACTGTTCACTACCCGAATATACTGCCACATCGGGTCAATGCATAGGGCGACAGAAGCAAGCTTCCAAATCAGCTCCCTTTCTCAAAAATCCATTTAATTTATGGTCCCCAGATAGGGAACGTATGTATCAGTATGTGCTCACAAGTCACCCAAGTGCAAGTATTCACACAAAAAAAAACGTGCCTCAGGATGCGATCTGTCGCAAGATCCTTTCTTTTTTTACACTTGATCTAAGCCAAAAGGCCTAGAGGGGATAACCGGGAAAGGGGTGGACCCAACCATGTCCCCTTCATGAGCACTCACATTACTCATAGGAATGGAAGGAAGGCTGGCAGCCAACCAGCCTCCCATACACTCTCTGGGTGGGTGGCAGTCAGCCACCCATACATACATACAGCACAGGCTAAACCCACATCATCACTTAAAAAAAGGACAGGCGACCATTGCACTCTGATGGAGCATTTAGCAATGCAATCCATAGCCTGGCTTTTGCCTGAACCCCCATCACTCCTCCTCTTGCATATAAGACAATATTTCAGATCTGCATATGAAAACAACACGCCTACCTTTGTTGCACATAGCTGCCTGCCTGTCTCTAGTTACCCCACTGGCTGTAGCTGCGTCCCTTCCGACATGGAATAACACCAACTGTAACGATAAACTGAAAATTAACAGTATAAACCTGCATCATTTTGGACTCTGGTATTTGCTGAATCCGGGTGACCTGACAATCGATGGTGGTGCCGCTGGTGATTCTGGCCTTCTTGGAATCTGTTGGGCCTATGTGTTAGCTCACACATCACTTGGGTATCCATGGTAACTACCACAACATGGTCATCTGCAGTTTACATCTAGCCCGTGGCATTGAATGGCATTTTAAAAGTGCTAAGGGTCCTGGTGCAATAATCCTCCCATGAGGATCAGCCTCAACGGCTTTGTAGATTGCACTCATGTCAGCAACTCCATATACATTTTTTTTTCTTCATGCTTCTTTCTTCATCCTTTTTTCTTTCTGTCATTCAGACTTTCATTCATTCGATCTCTCTCACTCACTTGCTTTAACTCATTTGTTCTCACTCACTCACTCACTCACTCAATCACTCACTCACTCATTCACTCTCACTCACTCTCACTCTCTCACTCACTCGCTCACTAAGTCAGTCTCTCTCTCTCTCTCTCTCTCTCTTTTTCTTTTTATATATATTTTTTTCCGTCTTCTTCTTCTTCTTCTTCTTCTTCTTCAGACCCTGTCATAGCACTAATGCCTTTCCAATACCACCAGCAGATGGAGACACTCCATTGCAACATTGGTTGTGAGCAGCAGTTTCTAAAAACAAATGCCTCATGGCGGATTTCCCATCCATCAATGGATGGTAAATTTTGTTTTTATCATTCACTGACCACAGATACCAATGCATGGTCAAGCAACAGCAATGACACACCCTTGTGTATAGGCATGAGACCCTCACGTCATTTAACAGGATTCAGCACCACCCACAAGACAGCTACCTGTCATGTCATGTCAAACCTGCACAGGTGTGCTAGATTATTATTATTTAGTTTTATTTTATTTTTTTACACCAATCAGTGTGCAAACATGGTCATTAAAACGCTAAATGAATAGACGTTCATAAACCAGTCAGTGCAACTCATCATTTTGGTCTCCAATTCTCAAACTCAAATTCTCACCCACGGAGGATTAAATGAGAATCTTTCTTGTTTAACACTGGAATGGGGTGGTGCACTGTTCACTACCCGAATATACTGCCACATCGGGTCAATGCATAGGGCGACAGAAGCAAGCTTCCAAATCAGCTCCCTTTCTCAAAAATCCATTTAATTTATGGTCCCCAGATAGGGAACGTATGTATCAGTATGTGCTCACAAGTCACCCAAGTGCAAGTATTCACACAAAAAAAAACGTGCCTCAGGATGCGATCTGTCGCAAGATCCTTTCTTTTTTTACACTTGATCTAAGCCAAAAGGCCTAGAGGGGATAACCGGGAAAGGGGTGGACCCAACCATGTCCCCTTCATGAGCACTCACATTACTCATAGGAATGGAAGGAAGGCTGGCAGCCAACCAGCCTCCCATACACTCTCTGGGTGGGTGGCAGTCAGCCACCCATACATACATACAGCACAGGCTAAACCCACATCATCACTTAAAAAAAGGACAGGCGACCATTGCACTCTGATGGAGCATTTAGCAATGCAATCCATAGCCTGGCTTTTGCCTGAACCCCCATCACTCCTCCTCTTGCATATAAGACAATATTTCAGATCTGCATATGAAAACAACACGCCTACCTTTGTTGCACATAGCTGCCTGCCTGTCTCTAGTTACCCCACTGGCTGTAGCTGCGTCCCTTCCGACATGGAATAACACCAACTGTAACGATAAACTGAAAATTAACAGTATAAACCTGCATCATTTTGGACTCTGGTATTTGCTGAATCCGGGTGACCTGACAATCGATGGTGGTGCCGCTGGTGATTCTGGCCTTCTTGGAATCTGTTGGGCCTATGTGTTAGCTCACACATCACTTGGGTATCCATGGTAACTACCACAACATGGTCATCTGCAGTTTACATCTAGCCCGTGGCATTGAATGGCATTTTAAAAGTGCTAAGGGTCCTGGTGCAATAATCCTCCCATGAGGATCAGCCTCAACGGCTTTGTAGATTGCACTCATGTCAGCAACTCCATATACATTTTTTTTTCTTCATGCTTCTTTCTTCATCCTTTTTTCTTTCTGTCATTCAGACTTTCATTCATTCGATCTCTCTCACTCACTTGCTTTAACTCATTTGTTCTCACTCACTCACTCACTCACTCAATCACTCACTCACTCATTCACTCTCACTCACTCTCTCACTCACTCACTCGCTCACTAAGTCAGTCTCTCTCTCTCTCTCTCTCTTTTTCTTTTTCTTTTTATATATATTTTTTTCCGTCTTCTTCTTCTTCTTCTTCTTCTTCAGACCCTGTCATAGCACTAATGCCTTTCCAATACCACCAGCAGATGGAGACACTCCATTGCAACATTGGTTGTGAGCAGCAGTTTCTAAAAACAAATGCCTCATGGCGGATTTCCCATCCATCAATGGATGGTAAATTTTGTTTTTATCATTCACTGACCACAGATACCAATGCATGGTCAAGCAACAGCAATGACACACCCTTGTGTATAGGCATGAGACCCTCACGTCATTTAACAGGATTCAGCACCACCCACAAGACAGCTACCTGTCATGTCATGTCAAACCTGCACAGGTGTGCTAGATTATTATTATTTAGTTTTATTTTATTTTTTTACACCAATCAGTGTGCAAACATGGTCATTAAAACGCTAAATGAATAGACGTTCATAAACCAGTCAGTGCAACTCATCATTTTGGTCTCCAATTCTCAAACTCAAATTCTCACCCACGGAGGATTAAATGAGAATCTTTCTTGTTTAACACTGGAATGGGGTGGTGCACTGTTCACTACCCGAATATACTGCCACATCGGGTCAATGCATAGGGCGACAGAAGCAAGCTTCCAAATCAGCTCCCTTTCTCAAAAATCCATTTAATTTATGGTCCCCAGATAGGGAACGTATGTATCAGTATGTGCTCACAAGTCACCCAAGTGCAAGTATTCACACAAAAAAAAACGTGCCTCAGGATGCGATCTGTCGCAAGATCCTTTCTTTTTTTACACTTGATCTAAGCCAAAAGGCCTAGAGGGGATAACCGGGAAAGGGGTGGACCCAACCATGTCCCCTTCATGAGCACTCACATTACTCATAGGAATGGAAGGAAGGCTGGCAGCCAACCAGCCTCCCATACACTCTCTGGGTGGGTGGCAGTCAGCCACCCATACATACATACAGCACAGGCTAAACCCACATCATCACTTAAAAAAAGGACAGGCGACCATTGCACTCTGATGGAGCATTTAGCAATGCAATCCATAGCCTGGCTTTTGCCTGAACCCCCATCACTCCTCCTCTTGCATATAAGACAATATTTCAGATCTGCATATGAAAACAACACGCCTACCTTTGTTGCACATAGCTGCCTGCCTGTCTCTAGTTACCCCACTGGCTGTAGCTGCGTCCCTTCCGACATGGAATAACACCAACTGTAACGATAAACTGAAAATTAACAGTATAAACCTGCATCATTTTGGACTCTGGTATTTGCTGAATCCGGGTGACCTGACAATCGATGGTGGTGCCGCTGGTGATTCTGGCCTTCTTGGAATCTGTTGGGCCTATGTGTTAGCTCACACATCACTTGGGTATCCATGGTAACTACCACAACATGGTCATCTGCAGTTTACATCTAGCCCGTGGCATTGAATGGCATTTTAAAAGTGCTAAGGGTCCTGGTGCAATAATCCTCCCATGAGGATCAGCCTCAACGGCTTTGTAGATTGCACTCATGTCAGCAACTCCATATACATTTTTTTTTCTTCATGCTTCTTTCTTCATCCTTTTTTCTTTCTGTCATTCAGACTTTCATTCATTCGATCTCTCTCACTCACTTGCTTTAACTCATTTGTTCTCACTCACTCACTCACTCACTCAATCACTCACTCACTCATTCACTCTCACTCACTCTCACTCTCTCACTCACTCGCTCACTAAGTCAGTCTCTCTCTCTCTCTCTCTCTTTTTCTTTTTATATATATTTTTTTCCGTCTTCTTCTTCTTCTTCTTCTTCTTCAGACCCTGTCATAGCACTAATGCCTTTCCAATACCACCAGCAGATGGAGACACTCCATTGCAACATTGGTTGTGAGCAGCAGTTTCTAAAAACAAATGCCTCATGGCGGATTTCCCATCCATCAATGGATGGTAAATTTTGTTTTTATCATTCACTGACCACAGATACCAATGCATGGTCAAGCAACAGCAATGACACACCCTTGTGTATAGGCATGAGACCCTCACGTCATTTAACAGGATTCAGCACCACCCACAAGACAGCTACCTGTCATGTCATGTCAAACCTGCACAGGTGTGCTAGATTATTATTATTTAGTTTTATTTTATTTTTTTACACCAATCAGTGTGCAAACATGGTCATTAAAACGCTAAATGAATAGACGTTCATAAACCAGTCAGTGCAACTCATCATTTTGGTCTCCAATTCTCAAACTCAAATTCTCACCCACGGAGGATTAAATGAGAATCTTTCTTGTTTAACACTGGAATGGGGTGGTGCACTGTTCACTACCCGAATATACTGCCACATCGGGTCAATGCATAGGGCGACAGAAGCAAGCTTCCAAATCAGCTCCCTTTCTCAAAAATCCATTTAATTTATGGTCCCCAGATAGGGAACGTATGTATCAGTATGTGCTCACAAGTCACCCAAGTGCAAGTATTCACACAAAAAAAAACGTGCCTCAGGATGCGATCTGTCGCAAGATCCTTTCTTTTTTTACACTTGATCTAAGCCAAAAGGCCTAGAGAGGATAACCGGGAAAGGGGTGGACCCAACCATGTCCCCTTCATGAGCACTCACATTACTCATAGGAATGGAAGGAAGGCTGGCAGCCAACCAGCCTCCCATACACTCTCTGGGTGGGTGGCAGTCAGCCACCCATACATACATACAGCACAGGCTAAACCCACATCATCACTTAAAAAAAGGACAGGCGACCATTGCACTCTGATGGAGCATTTAGCAATGCAATCCATAGCCTGGCTTTTGCCTGAACCCCCATCACTCCTCCTCTTGCATATAAGACAATATTTCAGATCTGCATATGAAAACAACACGCCTACCTTTGTTGCACATAGCTGCCTGCCTGTCTCTAGTTACCCCACTGGCTGTAGCTGCGTCCCTTCCGACATGGAATAACACCAACTGTAACGATAAACTGAAAATTAACAGTATAAACCTGCATCATTTTGGACTCTGGTATTTGCTGAATCCGGGTGACCTGACAATCGATGGTGGTGCCGCTGGTGATTCTGGCCTTCTTGGAATCTGTTGGGCCTATGTGTTAGCTCACACATCACTTGGGTATCCATGGTAACTACCACAACATGGTCATCTGCAGTTTACATCTAGCCCGTGGCATTGAATGGCATTTTAAAAGTGCTAAGGGTCCTGGTGCAATAATCCTCCCATGAGGATCAGCCTCAACGGCTTTGTAGATTGCACTCATGTCAGCAACTCCATATACATTTTTTTTTCTTCATGCTTCTTTCTTCATCCTTTTTTCTTTCTGTCATTCAGACTTTCATTCATTCGATCTCTCTCACTCACTTGCTTTAACTCATTTGTTCTCACTCACTCACTCACTCACTCAATCACTCACTCACTCATTCACTCTCACTCACTCTCACTCTCTCACTCACTCGCTCACTAAGTCAGTCTCTCTCTCTCTCTCTCTCTTTTTCTTTTTATATATATTTTTTTCCGTCTTCTTCTTCTTCTTCTTCTTCTTCTTCTTCAGACCCTGTCATAGCACTAATGCCTTTCCAATACCACCAGCAGATGGAGACACTCCATTGCAACATTGGTTGTGAGCAGCAGTTTCTAAAAACAAATGACTCATGGCGGATTTCCCATCCATCAATGGATGGTAAATTTTGTTTTTATCATTCACTGACCACAGATACCAATGCATGGTCAAGCAACAGCAATGACACACCCTTGTGTATAGGCATGAGACCCTCACGTCATTTAACAGGATTCAGCACCACCCACAAGACAGCTACCTGTCATGTCATGTCAAACCTGCACAGGTGTGCTAGATTATTATTATTTAGTTTTATTTTATTTTTTTACACCAATCAGTGTGCAAACATGGTCATTAAAACGCTAAATGAATAGACGTTCATAAACCAGTCAGTGCAACTCATCATTTTGGTCTCCAATTCTCAAACTCAAATTCTCACCCACGGAGGATTAAATGAGAATCTTTCTTGTTTAACACTGGAATGGGGTGGTGCACTGTTCACTACCCGAATATACTGCCACATCGGGTCAATGCATAGGGCGACAGAAGCAAGCTTCCAAATCAGCTCCCTTTCTCAAAAATCCATTTAATTTATGGTCCCCAGATAGGGAACGTATGTATCAGTATGTGCTCACAAGTCACCCAAGTGCAAGTATTCACACAAAAAAAAACGTGCCTCAGGATGCGATCTGTCGCAAGATCCTTTCTTTTTTTACAC